>NW_028187088.1:8305345-8363946 GCF_003343005.1 Rhea americana
TTAAGTGGAAGTAGGACTTTTCACTTCTGATAGTTAACTAACTACAGGGTTTAAAGAACAAATTCAGGTAACTATCACTAGTAAAATTCAGGTAACTAGCAAAAATTAGGCTGAAGCTGATTTTATTTGTTTCGGACTAAGTGGGGAAAAAAACAGGCATATCTGTGTGCACTTCAGTACTAATAATCAGATGATAAAGGAGGACATTTCAGACAAGTTCCGTATTAGAGGAACACTGTCTATGTTAAAGTCCCCCTTGAAAGTCTAACTTGACCTTTCCTTCTTTGCAACTTAATCCCTGAGCTTTGAATAAGGCATTATCTTTAACAGACACTGTAACATCAAATAAAACCTAATTTTTGTCTGTTAAACTTATTAAAAAACCCCAAACCATAATCCAAGTATTTAGTACAGTGCTGATTCTAACTATTTCAGTAATATTTTCTAAATGCAATCATTTAAATTTTTGAATTTTGAGACAGATTCTTTGGACTTTTTAGTTCCTGCATCATGTCAAGGAATTCACATGCTTCATTGGCCACTTGTAGCTCTCTAAGGATTCTTACCCACTAATGGTAGTACAAAGCATAATTGCTTATCCATTGGCCACAATCAGATGCTTGTTTATTTATAATCCTTCCTCTTCCACCAACCAAATTCATTAAGCCTACTCCCCTCTTCAAAAGCTAGCTTAGATAGCAGATCTATTACACAGTTTCTTTCATAGATCTTGTAATATATGTCAAGCATACTGCTGGTTGCATTTAGCAAACAGGGATACTCAGCAAAATTTGACAGCTAGAATCCATACACTACATATTCCATTTCTCTTTAACAATATGATTATTTCCATTGCACAAATTATCCCTACTGGCCTTCTATTACAAGTCTACAGTACAAAAGTGTAACAGAAATGGTAAGATTGGAGTGAAGGAAAATAAATGGGAATGCCTGGGCATAGAGACAGAAGAGCTATGGGAATGGCAGGTATTGACAGTACCTATATTAACAGGTCATCAAGATGCCAGTGCATCTACTCCTCAGGGTACCCAAGTGTGATACAAAGGGCAGTAAATTAATAACTTTGGGTAATTCCCATAGATGGGACAGAATGGAGAGACCAATCACTGTCAGTTCCTAAAGGGTATTAAAAAAAAACATATCCCAAACCAGTGCATGGTCATCAACCTATGAAAACCCCAAGTGATGTGATGATGATCTGACACACCCTGTGTCCTTTGCCCTCCATGTCAACAAAACAAACCTGGACCAGACTGTCTAGTTGGTGCCCAAACACTGGACAGGCCACCTAGATACCAGTGTCTTGACACTTGTGAGTATACAACTATGACTGCATGAGTGAGAGCAGTTTTGTATTAAAACAAAATCAT
Organism: Rhea americana; assembly: GCF_003343005.1. Taxonomy (NCBI): domain Eukaryota; kingdom Metazoa; phylum Chordata; class Aves; order Rheiformes; family Rheidae; genus Rhea; species Rhea americana. Next base: position 8,306,737 of record NW_028187088.1, read on the forward strand.
CTCCCTTCCCCCTAGGAGCACACATTAGGCATTGCCATACTGTTACTACAGCGTTGCTCATCTAGCAAAGGCTTACATACTCAAGTCCCCACAGTTCACTGTTCAAGCAACCTAGCTCTATTCTACACTAGGAGTGTGTCTGGACAGACAGTGGCTAAAGCACAACCCTCCTGCTTTTGCTAACACATTTTACAGAGCATTGAAGTGCCCCACACCCTACATAAAATTACCTTTGCAGCTTGCACAGCCAGTTAAGGCTACATTGTTCTTACAATTTTTTGCCATATACTGTGTCAACGGATATTAAAGAGGAAATTTACTGTTTAACCAGTGCAGCTACTCGGACTACCAAACCTGGGTTTCCACCTGCAGCATTATCAGTATTTACAGGTACATGGAACAGACCAAAGATACAGCAATAAGCACAGGGCTTACATATAAAACACGTCTGTCAGAGCRGTTACATAAGCATATTGATACATAAGCATAAATGTGCTTAAATTCTTATGCATTTCTGAGCCAATGCAGCAGAATTCTTTGGCCAAGCTCCCAAGACTGTCATTCCTTCTTAGTTCAATCCTTCCCTTTCCTTCCCCCTGCCCTTCTTCCRTTTATTTTGCATCACTCCTTATGCCTTCCACTTAACTGCATTTCATCTGTCTGGATTCACCACATCATCCTATTTTAAAACTGGCTTCATCATCTCTTAGTATTTGGCCCCTTTCTAGTTTCAGTTAAATCTATTTCCTTGTTCCTGTAGTGAGCTATGCCCTTTCTCTGCATGTTCATCTATTTCCAACTTCCTTTTTACTTCACTCCTTCACACATGTTGGCAAGTTCCTCTTGATATTTCTAAAGCATTCAAACACAAGCATATGGTTAGGCCTTACAATCTCTACAGGTATGAGTACCTAGTTTGAGTCTGTATGGTCAATGTCACAGAGATATACTGTAAACTTATCTCACTGACATCTAAAACACATTTCTGTTTATTTTAGCCAAACGGAATTCTGAACTCTAGTATACTGTCACCACACAACTGATTATCAGAAAGGAATAAAAGATACCAAAACATTTAATTACTCAAGAAGTCCTCAACTCAGCTAGAAAAGATATCTATTTCAGACAGGGGTGGGGGGGGGAAAGGGAAGAGAACAAAAATCATGAAGTAGTTTGAATAAATAAAAAAAAAAGCAAGTAAGATTGAAATGACTTTTGATGTCCTACTTCTGAAAAAACTGAAAAGAGAATAACATCATCTAAAATACAGACCCTGTTACATGTTTTTCAAATCTGACACTTTGTTATGAATGCTGTACGCCTGGCTCATATTCAACACAAAATAATCTTTTACCACCAGAGTCAACTGAATACTATATTTCACTATCACAAGAATTCCCTTCCTCAACTTCATTACATTACTGCAATTATGAAGTCTGTTGTAATATCGCTGTTAGAGCTGATGCCCTTCTCTGTTCATACTAAACACCAACTAGTGCTAAAGCGTCTAACATTTTTAATATCATTCTTTCCCTGTTGACTCCATAACATGACTATGACAGGCCATCCAGAAAGCACAGTCACTCTGGAACCAGAACTAGTTATATAGTTTACTTCTTCCATGGATCTACTTTGTTTGACATGCTTTATTTTTATTATTCAGGTAAGTTTGTCCTAACCACAAGCAGAAAATAATTTGTCCAAGATTCCACTTTCTTTATATGAAATAGTCCATAATGTTTTATAACTTGAAGAAAATAAAACTAAATAAAATACACTGAAAAAAACACTTCCATTAATAGGTAGTCCCTAATGAGACAAGTTTATCTTTGATCAACAATAAATATTGTAATACTGAAATTCTTCTTATCAAGATACAAACTATAACCTCTCTCTTCCAATTTTCCTCCTCTCAGGAAAACGAACTGTGGTTCTGGATCCTAAAAACTTGCCAAAAATAGCTAAAAATATCCTCTTTCAATTCTATTATGTTAGTCTTAATAAATAAATAAATATCAATTAGCCCATTGCCACCCTACTTACCTGAGTAGATGAAAAGTCCACACTGTGAAGAAATCTGCAGTTCTCTCCTAGTGCCTGCAAGGATGCATCCATGATGCCCGAGCAGCTGCCTAAGTTCACTATTTGTAAGAACTGGCAGTTAAGCGCAAGAGCAAGGACTCCACTGTCAGTTATATCGCAGCACCTTTTGAAAGACGCTTCACGTAAGTAAGGACAGGATAAAGCCAGAGCTATGACACCTGTCAAAGAAACAGATCAAATAAAAAATTAACCTTTCTTTTTAAACTAACCACCATGCTGAATCCAATATGCTACACTCTGGTTACTGACTGCTCAATTTTCATTTCATGCCAAACCACTGGGATTCCGCAAGGGAAAAATTGTTTTGTTGCTGGTTTCTTTTAATTTAATGGGAAGAAAAAAGAAAATCACAACACCAGACATGAAAAACAGTACTACTGAAAAATACCAGAGGTGATAAAGGTTTCCAAGTGCTGAATTCCATTCCTTAGTGTAGAGGGATACCTGACAGAAGTATTTCAGGCATCTAGTCAGTAAGATTATGTAGACAATAGGTCTAACATGATTTGTGGAAGCACATGATCATAACGGCAAGTCAGGGAAAGATTAGCTAGTAGATRAGAAATGAAGTGAAGGAATACTATGCTGTGCTAGGATTGGGCTTGTGAAACTTACAGAAACAGAATATGGAACAACATCCTGGGACAGTGAGAAGGGCAGAGGGAGCTGCCCCAGAAGAAGAGGCGGCCAATAGGATAGGCAGAGATTGGAGAATCTGAGGAAGAGAAAGAAAGGGGAAAAGACAGCGAAAGAACTGTGGAAAATTTTCTAAAGAAAGCAGAATGGAAGGGAAAGACATGAAAATAATCAAAAAAAAAAAATTCTTTGGTACTCTATGTGCAAGGAAAGCCCTTGCCAAGAAGCACCGAGAAGGCAGTCACCAACAAAAACCTGCAAAACAGAAAGGCACACAATGTATAATGAGGCCAGGACCTTTAACATGGATGTGAAGCAGAACACAACTCTAAAGGGAGAAATCTGCTGTTCAAGCTGAGGTGAATGAAACTGCAAAATTCTTACTGGGACAAATCAAGGATAACTATGCTAGATTGGCAGACATAGAAAGAAGCACTGGCTCAGGGAAACTAAAGCAATGTCTTGCTGGCTCCTGAAGGAATACGTCAGCTGTAGGGTCTGGAATGTTTGACCACTGGGAAACATTCCTCAGAAAAGCAATCTTCCTTAAAACAGACCCTGCCCAAGTGACTAGGGAAAGAGCATCTGGGAATAGTAAGGAAAGAAAAACAAAAGTTAAAAGCTTTACCCTTAATTATTGCATTAACTTATTCCTATATTCCTATCCTTTCCACTTTCTCTGGGCTTTCATATATGCAGTCACTCATTTCAGGTAAACAAGGTTTAGATGTGTATATGGGAATATCAACGGATAGGAAGACAAAATGAGAATTAAGTCTGACAAGAAAAATATTCAGTGTGGCACTACAATTAGTAAGACGACTATACCTAACCAGCAAGGGATGAAGGTGTGGTTAGTGTCAGGGAGCAGCAAGAGAAGAGTTTCCACAAGGGAAGGTGAGCCAGGGACCTAGGGTGGCCACAATGCAGGCCAGGCAGTGCCCTCACTAACCTGGCAGTCCCACAGCACCTGAACTAGGCAAGCTGAGAAGACTGGTGCTAGCATCAGGTCCCACAATGGTCCAGCAATCAGCAAGGAAAAGCAAGACAACAGGTGAGGTCCAAGGTCAATCCAAAAAACCAAAACATTTCAGAGGTAAGAGTGGGATCAGGTACATCTATGACATAGCTCAGGCCAGGCCAGGACTGACAGCTCAGGCCTGAGCTTAAACAGAGCTCCTGAGTCCATGGGCAGGAGCTGTGGGTTGCAGGTCCCAGCTGAGGCTGGTGAGGGCCATTAAGGTCTACTGATGCCCTCAGAATGCTGACAGTTAGTAACAACTGAAATATTTGCACAGAAGTGTCAGGAGATAGCCAACAAGAGAACATGAACTATAGATATAAGTTGTGAAAGGAATTTATTGCCAGGATTAAGGAAACATCATGATTCCAACAGTACAGAATATTACATCACTTTCTGGAAAGATAGAAATAAAAAGTTGAACATGGTAAAATATGTTACTGTGTAAGATCTACAAGGAATACTTGTTTGGGTCAAAACCACTTTGGAAAGAATAGCAGAAAAGACAGTACTGGGCAATAATTTAGACGGAAGAATAAATAGTACTGGATATTGTATTATAGGAAAATAAATGGCCCACAAGCAACCCACAGAGTAAGTGTTTACTAGTAATGATAGGGCTCAGATAGTCTTAGATGTAGTAGCCAACATTTTTTTTTCTCCCCCCAGAAGAAACTGTTACTGAGTTAGTAGGAGGTAACACCAATTTAAAYTGTTCTTTTTTCTTCCTGGTTTTGTGTGTGTATATAATTAAGATGGGTGATTAAGAATTGATACAGCTTAAAAGTAAAGGCTTTGTGATGTTTCTCAGTTTAGATTCTCAGATTAAAAGGGGCTCAGTAGGAAAGTTAGTGAAGGTGAATTGGCAAATAGGAACTTGCCAGTAAAGAAGAACTAGACTTCCCATTTTTACTTGCAAAGTGATCAAGAATCTGTATCCAAATAGAAGAAAACTATACACAAGAGAGCTCTAGGCTTAGCTAGCTCCTTATAAACCATGTTAGAAAACAACAGACAGATGAAGGCACAGAGGAAAGACTACTGCAATCTATGCATTAGGAAGAAGCGTAAGGATGAAGTGAAAATTTCCAGAAATCAATGAGCAAAAACGATACAGACCAAGGCTGATCTAAATAAGGTATGTATTAACTCAAAACTAAATTAATATTTCGCCTCAGTTTTCAATGAAGATGAGTTAATGACAGAGTGAAGGAATAAGTGTAATGAAAAGATGCAACAAAACTTAAATGGGAAATAAGTCTCAGTAAGCTCAACACTCTTAAACCAACAACTCTTGATACAACTTTAGAACAAAGTTTGAGTAATACCTGAAGTCAGAAGTCCTGAAAGACTTCCTTGCTTTGAGTTAGGGGATGCTTGCAGAGTAATAAATATATTTAAATGACAAAGGCGAAAAAAAATGATCTAAGAAACACCAAATCAGAAACTTGAGCCTGAGTGGTACTGACAAGGCTCTGAAACCAATTTTGAGCAAGGAATAATTAAGATGAAGTAGAAAATATGATCAAGTGTACCAGTTTTACCAGAAACCTAACATGAGAGTAACTTGATAGCTCTCTTTCTTTTGTAAGATGATCAGCGCTCTGTGTTTATAATTGACTAATTATAAGTCACTTCAGCAATATTGTTTTAAGAAGTCCCCAATGCAATACCAATATATTTACCCTACATATTTTTGCAATTTACTCTATCTTACAAGAAAAATAAACCAGAAATAAGATCCTGGTTATCTATAAACAGATCACATACCTTCTGAAGTGATTCCCAATCTGTTCTCTTTGCAAGAATTTAAGTTGATTTTTTTCAATTGCTTGCAGTTACAAAGCTGTAACAATGCATTATCTGAAATATCACAGTCCCGGAGATCTAGAGACTCTACAGCAGGGTGCAATACCTGTAATGAAAAGCTAGCATTTCAGTCAACCCTATGTCATGAAACATATATATTTTAATTTGAAATAGTTGTTACATTAGACATCACATAGAACTTAAAAATATTCACTAGCACATGGAGTTACCAGACCTGGCAACTAAAAATTGCTAAAGCTAATATGCTATATTTGCAGAAACAGTTCTCCTCCAATGTAAATGTTGTTCAGTTTCTGTGATCACATCTAGAATAAAAGCACATTAACACCACAGTATATTGATATACTACCTTGACAAAGCATTCCTAGTTTGGATGCAGTTATAAGAGCAAAGCTGTATTTTGTAACCTCCTCAGTAAAAAAAAAAAATCAACCACTACCAGAGTCACAAATTTAGTCAGTGAAAACACCACTCTGGTGGTGCAGTTAACACTGGTGTTTCTGCTAGCACACGTTTACCAGGGCTCATACCCTCAAGCCTACTAGCACAACTATGATGGTAGAAGTCTCAAGTGTAAATACTACGTTTGGTCAAAACTTAAATCTGCTTAACAGATACAGGTAAGATCAAAAAAATATTTTACCCCAGAGTATTTTTCTCACCTATAGACAACACACACGCACACTCCTTCTCTCATAAACAAGCAGTCTCATTATCATACCATAAAGAGGTATCCAATCCTCATTAAATAGGCACTTTCACTCCCATAAGACCATAGGCTGGAGTTCTTGTACAATTTTCCCCAAGAAAACTTTTATGAAATTAAGAACCAAGCAATGGAAGGCCACACAACTTACCTCTAATATCAGTTTCAAGAACTCTTGTTACTTTTTATAAAAACTACTTATATCCCTCTCTCTCCAGTCCAAGTCTCACCACATGAAAATGATCACATATCTTTGCTGACCTGCTCTTCAGACAAATAGGCCAAACATTAGACCAGATGTTGGAGCAAGTTATCGTATTACCCAAACATCTCTCTCCAGCCTGTCATTCCCTCCCTCACCTCACTCAGGTAATTGTTTATGGTAAATTTCCACACACAAGCAGAGATAATAGCATAGTTGAGGCTTGTTAAAAGCTTATTTCTTTTTCAAGTTCACCATTCTGAACTACATTCTGAACTACAGATATTACAGGATATTGTTCTTCTGTTAYGCAAATATACAAAATGCTAAAGTCTTTACCGATAATAGTTAAATAAGCCTTCTAAAAAAAAAGCAACAACTTCCAGTAGATTACAATTGCAATCTTTCCACAAAAATAAGTGACATGTGAGATATTACTTGGGGGGGGGGAGCTGTCAAAGCCAAAAGCCTCAAACATGTCCCTTTATACCATTAAATCACCCAAATATCCCATATTATATTTGTGAGCAATTTTCAAAAGAATAACACCCGAGTCTTATTTCACTGATACTTCTGAATTCGTATCTAAGAAAACACATCAAAAACCAAAGATGACCTACTTGAAGCCAAAGTGACCATCTAACCTTATTGCAGATGCTTTCTCTGACTACTGCTTTTCTTTCACAACTGTTGATTGCCTTGGGCACAACAAAAGTGAGCAAGCTGCCGATTTTGAAGCTACATGAGAAATCTTASGAGAAATTAGGACTGCAAAAAGGGGTAGGGGAACAGCTTTAGATGAAGGGAAATCTACATGACAAGCAACAGTACTATGAGAATATTGTTCATTTAGTGTAATTTGAGCATTAAGCTTCCCCAGCCAATGATTTTTCAATGACTAAATTATTAAAGTTTGTTTTATGTCCCCCTTAAGAGATCATATTCATTGAATATTTATATACAATTCTAATACCTCAAAGAAGGTGGAATTTAAGATACTATTGGCAAGGCTACTATTGGCAAAAAGCATAGCAAAGAGAAAAAAATGAATGGTTACACAAATCTGGACAAGAAAAGGGAGGTAAGAGATGAAATAGAAGCTTTCATATAAAAGCTGATGAATAGAATTTTGACTGCAAGAAGTTTAAACTTCATGCAAAAAGTGGGACGACAGCAAAGAAAGTATGTGCACAAAAGCCAAGGAGATAGCATAGCATAMAAAATTGGGAAGAAAATAGATCCAGCAGTAATACTGTGGAGACTGAAAGACAAAAGCAGGACAGAAGCAGTAACAAATACAAAAAAAATCCATTATCTATACGGAAGACAAATGTCTTGCAACATGACGTGTTGCAAATGTGGAGTATGTGGAATACTTTAGTTATACGTAATGTGGGCAAGGAATAATGAGAAGAGCTAAGCAACACATGCCATTCTGCTACACTGACCAGTAAGAAGAATATCAGCAAGATGAAATAGGAAAGCTGAATAGTGAAATAGTGCAGAGAAATGGTATGTATTCAAAATCTAAAAGGTGACTACCAGTTAAAAAAACGCAACAAACAAAACCAAAAACTTAGCACCAAAATTTAGGGTATGATATGTTCAACAAAAGTGATGACAGCTAAGGACAAAATTGCAGGAAGTATGAAAAAAACAGAAAAGAGAAAAAGAATAAAAATAGAATATCTAAGTATTAGTTGGAAAACAGGCTCCAAGAGAAGGCACTGATCAACTGCTGAATGAAAACAAGATTAGATTTATAGAGCACCCATRGAAAAGATTGTAACTTAAACTCTCTAGTTTCTTACCAGACTAAAGGTAATCTAACCTAATAGTCTAACTTAGTTTTTGTGTGTTTGTACATATACAATCACATGTATTTGTTCATACAGAGTTCTCAGGATGTTTAGGAAGACTTATATTGCAAAAATAGCTAAAAAAAAAAATTGTGTCAACTCAAACTTGTCAAAATAACACAAACGAATACAATGATTCTGATTGTTTATATAAACAGTTTTAATTAAAAAAGAGAAATGGAGCTTCCTGAAGATAAGACTTTCCACAATAAGGCTATAGGCAGAATCAGAAGCAACTTTACTATTATGACTCAAAAACTGGTATTAGTTGTCTGTTCTGAATTATAGATCAAAGCAGGAATGAACAGGGAGTCATTAATTTCCTCTGTTCCACCAAGGCCAACCTTAGCTTTCCTCAATTCTCATGTCTCCCTTGAGACTAAACAAAATAACAGGAGACTGCAACAGTCTGGTTTCCCAGACTGAAAAAGGATGGTATGTCATTTGATTAAAAAGAAGTCAGTCATCACTGATTGGAGTATGTTTTTAATTTACTTGTCACTAAAAGCATAGTCTTACTATTTCTAATACAGGACTACTAGTATTATGGAGCTTAGAAATACATACATGAATGAACTGTAAAGATGTGGACAGTGTAAGCAGCCCTGAATCCATCTGTTAACTCATATACAGAGTTTTAGTTTAGCTTATCTTTGTGTATTAAACTACCACAGAGAGAGCAGTTCTGAACTGGTTCTTACCTCGCCAATATTTGAATCGGTTATTTGCCCTTGTCTACTCATTAACTTAATCAGTTTATCTTTTATGTTGGGTGGCAATGACTTAATATCCGCACTGTATCTGGAAAGGTTCTTTGTCAAACACTGAAGGCATCTGAAATAAAGCAAAGTTACAGAACAGTCAAGAAAAGGCATTACATAGTAAAAACAGAACAATCAAGCCATAAGATGTCATCTTCTGCACTGCTAGAATCACTGACTCCAAACTTATCAGTTCCAGTGGTTCCATGCTACCACCAGCTCAGTTATTGCCCTTTCAGGTCAATCAACCGATGTTTGGTGCACATATTCCCCAGTTAACTGCAGTGAGGGGGAAGCCAGCCACATTCCCTCTGATCACCAATCCAGTTCAAAACAACTTCGATTGTGGTTCATTTGTGAGCACTAAGCCCTTTCACCAGCTGAGTCTCCAGCTGGTAGACAGCAAAAGTCTTCAGTTCCAACAGTTGGCTCCAGAGAAGGGACACTTCTCTTTTACCTCACTTAAGTACAAAACATTAAGGAGATGTTTCCAGATGTARTATTTTGTTTACAGTCTAGTCTGTAATACTGTCTTAATATGAAAGAATCTGTGTAAACTTCTGCTTAAAACTAGATTTGATAGCAGAAGACTGGCATCTGAGTTAGGAATTTTTCAGCCTCTTAGTTGGGTCCAGCAAATCACAGATCAACAAGCCTGTGATCTTACCAAAAAAAATAGTATAGAATTAGCAAACACATGGAAAATACAGCATATCCAGGGAAAGTGAACACACTTTGTAAAGGAAATYGGCAAAGCCTGAACAACACAACTCAAAATAATATGATCTATGTGAATTTCTACAAGGCATTCAGCAAGACCCATCAATAACARTTGCTGAAGGAACTAAGCTGCCCTAGGATGAGAAGGAAGGTCTCACACAGAGGAATAAATGGTTGAAATCCTATTGCAACCAGCAACACTGGATGATTTGACTCAGTGCAGCCATTCTTGCTTTTAATACCAGTATTTTAGGCTCCTCCCTCCACCAAAATGCTTATTCCTCAGAATGATTCATCAAACTGAAGGAAACAGTCTGGTTATCATACTGGCGTACAGATTTTGAACTAGCAATAATACCAACATACACTGTTTCACCTGCTTTTTCTATATATCATAAACAACTTGCTCTCTGGGAACCTTTTGTCTCTCAGGTCAGAACTGTTTCCCTGTTTTATTTGTTCACTTTTCCAGATACTCAAGCTTGTTTTACTCAAAATTCCTATTTCTATATACTGCTGCATGAGAAACCCCAAACAAATCCCAAACACATAGGACTTAGGTCAAGCAGCTCACTACAACTGAGTACTATAGAGGGACAACAATCAAACAGTCCTATCTTTTTAAATTCCTAAGCTACCTATCACAGGATACAAAAAATGTTAATGCCCCTACTTCTACAGTTTGAAATTACAGTCACAGGCTCATTTAAACACCAACTACTAGACAAGCTTCTCTACAGTTTCTAAGCATCTTGAGTGTATCGACCTTCAGAGCAATCACCACCCATTCACACAGTAAAGGACAACTGCTGGTCCTTAAAGAAGGAATTGCAACTTCTGAGAGCAGATTTGTTATCAAAAACCAAAGTTCCTATGTAAGCAAGGAACATAAAACAGGATGAATCTAACCAACCTCCAGAGGTAACTGAAAAGACAGCATTTTTGTCTTCTAGGAAATGTCAAGACTTTAAAAAGTCTTACAGCACAACAAAGCTAAAACTGAGGGAGTTGAAATGGGGGAGGAAAGATATCTCCCACCCCTGCTGCTTAGAAACCTAACATGGAAGTCCAYATAAGCAGTGGAGAGCTCTGAATTGCCTCTGGAGGTTCTACTGTCTACAGATCATAACTGCCTGAATTATATTTCCAAAGTATATTCCAAACATCCCTGTCCCCAACCTTTCTTTTTAAATCCAGTCCAGAATTTTGAAAGATGACRTTACAGTCCTACACAACATCTTGCATTTGTGTAATCAGTATTTTTCCATGAACCCACCTTCAGAGCTGCTACTGTAACCACGCGGTAACTCCCTCTACTGTAGTTGGCACCTATGTTTTTCTATGATCCAGAAACAATTAAGACTGGTAAATAAAACAGTATACAGAAACATTACTCAAATGTATTCACCTTGCAGAAAGACTAACAGACAATCTATCTTACTGAAAGATATTATCAATTCTGTTATTCACGGACACGGAAAACTAAGTAACACTTTACTCCTGTAATGACCTCACAAAAGATTATTTCTTTTCCCCAAAYGCCCAGCTGATTTTTCCCCAGTTCATTTATCAGACTTGCTACACCACCTGTTTGTATATTCAAGTGTTTCAAAAGCATCAAGGGTATAGAGTAGAAGAGGCCTATGACCTTCAACCTTCAGGGYCTAAATACATATTTTTAATATATATTAGAGAAACTAGATCTTTGTAATTGTGCAAAAATAGCCTAACTTACACCAAAGTACAATGTACACTAAGTTKTATCACATGAGATAGAGTAGCAGAATAGATGTTAGAAGTGGGACATGTCAGAAGAAACAAAACAGAAAAACAGATACTAAAACAAGCTTAATGGCAAATAATAAAATAGATACCAATCCTAAAGAATGCAGGAAGATGTAAATTTATATTCCCAGTAAGATCATAAAAGAGAGCTCTCCTCTGAAACCGAAGCTCTCTTTCTGTACTCAGTTTTCATTCACACAGAATTCACACAGAAGCACCTTAGTTTTCAACAACACTAAGGCTAAGCTAGCCTGTCTGTAATAGGCTSGTCACCTGTTAATGATGTCAGTAACACAGGAGCTATCAGTGACATACTGAACAATCAAACCTCAGCAATATCTAACTACATTCACTTATTACAACTTACATGTGCAGAAATGTCTTCACCATGTAGTTACAATAGCGGTTAACAGATCTTCAAATTTGTTTGGTCATTTGCGTTGCTCTGAGTGTCTCATTTTTGAAGACCAAAACCCTCTTGGTTCCCAGCTCATCTCTGACATTAACAAGCCATATTAAAACACCTGCCAGAGCTCTGAGAGACTTGTAATAGCAGCCTCCTAAAAGCATGTCAGCTAAAGCTGTTACCTGCCCTGTTGTCTTCACCACCACTCCAGCAAGTGTTGCTGTTGTTGCCAGGCATCTTCCCTACACAGCAGACCCTCCACCTCCTATGCTGTCAGTTTTCAACCAAGCATAATTAYGTAAACTAATTGCAATTTTGGCCTAGCTTAGCATACTGGCCTGAAAACTGCATCATCTGGGAGTGCGTGCGTAACTTGGTCGTTTGTCCTGTCGGGAACAGTAATTTCTGAAAACAAAAGCTGATATAGGACATAATCTCACCAAAAACCAAAGYTTCTAAATGTTCCCAATGTGATGCTCCTGTGCATGTGAGTGTCAACTGCTCTTTTGGGGTGAGGGGAAAGGCCCTTACAGATACCAACCAGCAGGAGAAACTCCTTTGTAAACTCACTTTCCACTTTGGAGACCTTAAAAAAAATAATTACCTTATTAAAAGGACTACTCCATCATGCACTAGTTCATTCATTTTGGTTTTTAGTTTTGGCTGTAAGCGTTGGTAGTTAAGTAACAGGCCTCAGAGCACAAGTACGAAGCTTAAAGTGCAGCTTGGCATAAATACATGGCCATCAGCTGAATAGTATGAGACAAGAAAAAGTACACTAGAATTACATGCATTTCTTAAAAACTATGTAATTATTAGTTTCAAGTAGTAGTCTTACTGGTATAGAGACTAATACAGACAATTGCTGCAACAGAATGAAGCAAGCAGTATTAAAAAGCTAAGTAACCAATCAGAAGTAGAAAATGTTGATAGTATCAAGCTCTAAAGTACACATAATGAAAAATTACTAAGTCTAAGATCTAGGGCTAATCAAGAGAATATGTGCATGTAGTGTAATACAGGTCTTAAACATTATTTTAACAGATTAATCATGTAAAACAGAAAACTATGGGCACTCTTTTAGCTTTGCAAAAGCACTAAGTTATTACCGAAACAGAACCCTTTTAATTAATTTCTGTGAGCGTGTTCAGCTGTCGCTGCAAAGCGCTCCAACTGGATGTTAAGCCGGGACTGAAGCCGAAAAGGGAACCTCCATCCTCCTCGCCTCCCCAACCACTTGTTACTGCGCCTCCCTCGTGCCGGCTCTAAACCCCGTAGATTCGCACACTGAGCGCTACTGGGCAGCTGAGCTGGATGAAAACGCACCCGAATAAAAACTGCGAAGTCACAGAACTGGCAGTGCCAGCGCAAGCGGCCGGGGCAGGGCTCAGCCGCAGCCCGSCCAAAGAACCACGGAGGAAGCCCCCGAAGAGCGATATACTATTATTTTTGCCGCAGAGCCTTGTCTAGAAGCAGAATGCCATCAGATCACGGCAAATTAAATTCACGCCGATTAAAACCCCCCTGCGGAAGAGACTTCTCCCCCTCCTGCCACCTCCCAGACGCCGTCTCCCCGCCGGACCCCCCGCCAGACCCGTCCCCTTCCGCTCCCTGTCGCGCCTCCCCCGCCCCGTCCTCTGCCGAGCCGTTACTCCCGCCACCCCGCTGCGAGGCCCTGCGGCCCGCTGCCGCCTCTCCCGTGCCGCGCCGCCCCGCCGGGAGGGCGAGGGGCGGCGGAGGCCGCGCGCGGCGGCACTCACAGGTCCAGGAGGAGCCGGACCTCGCCGCCGGCGCCGTCCCAACCGCCGCTGAGGCGGCTCATGGCGGCCAAGCGGCGAGCGCGGCGCCCGGGCGCGGCGGGAGGCAGCGCCGAAATGGCGGCGGCGCCTCCTCGAGCCGGAGGCATCACGGGAGCCGTAGGCGCGGCGCCATCGCGGGAGCCTGGCGGGCGCCGGGCGGGGAGMGGTTGAGGTAAGGCTGGGGCCCTGTCGATGGGGTTTCACTGCTCCCCAGCTCGTGCACTGCAGGTAATCACTAGCCTGGCTACTGCCTTCAGCTAGTTCACATAGTTGAGTTGCCCCTGAAACAGCTTGTGAACTGCAAAGCCATGCGTCTGTCAGTGCTGTGCTACCAAGCTAGAGCCGGCAGCGGGTTGCCTCAGGGAGCGCTTACATGCTGCTCTCCTGCAGGCACCTCCTAGATACCATGAGAAGATGCACCAGTAAAACCTCAGACTCTTAACTGGCAATTCTGGAAGAGCTTGAAAACACAGAATCACAGGAAGCTGAAGGTTGAAGAAAACTCTGGGGACCTTCTAGTCCAATCCTCCTGCTCAAAGCAGGGTCAACTGGAGCAGTCAAAACCTGACTGGACGTGTTTCCTGGATAATCTATCTCCAGGAATGGAAACTCCACCATCTCTTTGGTCACCTGTTACAGTATTCCGTCATCCTCACAGAGGAAAAATAGAAAGGTTGAAATACAAAAAATTCCATTGAAAATGAAAGTTGTGCCCATTGTTTCTTGCTCTGTCCCTGGGTGTAGCTGGAAAGAGTCTGGCTCCATCTTCTGTACGCCTTCCCACCAAGTATTTATACACATTGATATTCGCCTGAACCTTCTCCAGGCTAAGTAGTGCTGGGTCTCTCAGCCTCTCCTTAATCACCCTGGTAGTCCTTCACTAAACTTGCTCCAGTCACTCCATGTCACTCTTGTGCTGGAAAGCTCAGAACTTGATCCAGCAATCCCAGATGCAGCCTCACCAGTGCTAAGCTCCCTTGACCTTCTGCCAACTCTGCCTAATGGAGCCCAGGATGCTACCGGCCTTCTTTGCAAAAAGGGAACATTTTTGCCTCACAATCAACTTGTCCCACAGGCACCCTCCCTCCAGGCCTTTTTTTGCAATGCTCCTTTGCAGCTAGCTGGTCAGCTGCAAGCCTGTACTGATGCATGGGGTTATGCCCAGGTGCAAGACCTGCTGAACTTCATGAGTATCTTCCCTGGCCATATATCCAGCTGTTGAAGTCCCTGTGAATGGCAGCACAATCCTCTGGGGTATCAGCCACTCCTCAGAGTTTTGTCCCATTATCCAAGTCATTAATGAGGATTTTCAACTGCATTCAAGCTATTATCAACCTCTGGAGTTGATATCACTACTAATGACTGGCCTCCAGCTGGACTTCATGGTACTGATTACAACCCTCTGACCCACTGAACCAGATTCCGGTCCACTTATCTATTCAGTTTGCTAGCATGAGCTTCATCAACTTGCCTGAGAATATTATGGGCAGTGTTGAAAGCCTTGCTGAAGCAAAGATAAGCAACATTCACTGCTCTCCCCACATCACTAAGCCAGTTATCTCACCACAGAATGCCATCAGGGTGGTTAAATAAACACATGATGACTGATCCCAGTTACCTTCTTGTCCTATAAGTGGTTGGAAATGGCTTCCAGGATTATTTGCTCCACTGTCTTCCCAGGGATCAAGGTGAGGCTGACCATCCTATAGTTCCCTAATTCCTTCTTCTTGTAGATAAGGATGACACTTGCTTTCCTCTAGTTCTCAGGAACCTCTCTTGATCACCATGACCTTTCAAAGACAATCAAAGAATGGCCTCATAGTCACATTAGCAAGCTCCCTCAACTCTTATGGCTGCAGCCTGTCATAAGTTACTCTCTTGAAGGTTAATTCATACAGAGAGTTTGTTAAATCATGTGAGTAATTTATTTAATTAAGTAAGCAGCCACAAGCAAAACAGCGCTGGGCGGCCGGGGAGTCTTAACTCCGCCAATGGCATGTGCCTCCTTCACATACAGTCCCCTTTTATAGTCTGCTAGTTTTGGGACGCGTTGTAATATCCTGGTGCGTTTTGCGCATGTGTGAGTTGCTAGGGGGGTTGTCTGAAGTTCTCTGGTGGTCATGGAGAGGAAGGCCATAGTCTTCCTCCATCTCTTTATCTTGGCTTGTCTCCTTGTGAGTGATCACAGGTGTTTGCTTATCTGTTGTGTTGACTCCCTTTTGGGATGCTGTCCTGTGAGTAATTACAGGCGCCTGCTTATCTTTTCTTCTTTATCCTTTTGCCTTCAAAGGAATTCCTTCTTGGTGACCTCTGAGCAGCTTGTTGCTTACTTCAGCTCTTYATAGTCCTGCAAGATAGCTARGGCCCCGACACTGGTTCCACAAGGGGTCATATAAGCTTTTTGTGCTAACCATAGTTTATTTGCCTAACACCATGTCTCAACCCTGGTTGTTGTAAAACCTCATCCTCCCCCTCCACCGGCTTATTCCTCCTTCTAAACAATGAACAAATAGTTACAATTTATTACACAGCCCATCAGGTTCCACAAACTTATTCATGTGCAGCCTAAGTGTTCCCTAGCTAGATGCTCCTACAGTTGAAGGCAAGTCTTACTTACTCTAGACTGTGCTTCCCATTTCAGATTCCTGAAGCCAGATGTTACCAGTAAAGACCAAGGAGAAGGCCACATTCAATACTTCAACATTTATGTCCTTTATCACCAGATCCCTGTCCCATTCAGCAGCAGGCCTACCTTTTTCCCTAGTTTTTCTTTTGCAGCTGACATATTGCAGAAACCTCTTTTTTTTAATTGCTCTTCACATCCCCTACTAGGTTCATCTCCAAATGGACTTTGTTTTTTCTATCCCCATCCCTAAATGCTCAGACAGTGTCTTTATACTCCTCCTAGATCACTTGTTCCTGCTTGCATATGCTTTAATTTTATGCTTGAGTGTAGTCAGGAGTGCCTTGTTCATCCTTGCAAACCTCCTGCCACCTTTGCAGAATGTTCTGCTCACCGGCATGGACCATTCCCAAGCTTGACACAGATCTTCAACAATCATCTTCTGCAGGCTAAAAGATC
Source organism: Rhea americana (assembly GCF_003343005.1). Taxonomy (NCBI): domain Eukaryota; kingdom Metazoa; phylum Chordata; class Aves; order Rheiformes; family Rheidae; genus Rhea; species Rhea americana. Next base: position 8,323,647 of record NW_028187088.1, read on the forward strand.
ATCTCCCATTACCCCAGAAAAGGGCTCCAGGGACCCCTTCAGCCCCAGCTTTGCAGGCCTGCATTCTCCTTCTGGAGGCCAATCTGAGCAGAAACATTTGATATTGCAGAGAAAGCAACCTCAAAGGCTAATGGAGGCTATGCCCCACAGTGCTGCCTACTACTGCTGAGGAAACAGGTGCTGTTCTGAGAGCTGGTATATAGGCTTCTCCTGAGCATGGGCTCAAAAGACACTGGCCACCCCTCCCCCCAGTTGGGGTCAGCTGAAACAAAAAACGCCAAGCATCTTTGATTAAAGACAGCTGACAGAACTCGTTAGCGCTTCTCATGCAGCCCACTTAACTGTTGTGTTACTTCTTTATTTACTGTATATCTTACCAAATGCTGAATACATTTATGCTAAATCAATGATTCAATCTCACCACAACAATGTGAAATGTGTTTGTGCTGGCTTGACAATCTGATTACCATCCCATCTCAGCACAATGGTTCCCATGTCATGGGTCCATGACTTCCTGCTATTTCTGAATTTCCCCCTGCAGAACCATACCAGAAGCTGCTTTAAACGTATACCATGATATCATTGTGAATTGATCTGATTGGCAGCCTGTGCTGACATCTGAATATAAAGTCCCTCCATCTGAAAAACTTTCTTAGGTAAAACTGAAGAGATATAAACTATAGCTATAAGAGAACATTTACTTGCTTTGTGAAACTAGATAATAGTCCCAAGGTGTCATAATCCGTTGTTGCCATCTGCAGTGCATAATCCATACTGCAACGAGGCCTAAAGAGTAGGAGACTAGATCCTACAGAGGCATGTGTGTTTTTTTCTTTTTTCTTTTAATAATGGTAAGATAAACTTACAAATGTAGCATTAAAGATTACCAGTGATGGATTCTGCATACTTGATCCTGAAACAATGGCACCCACACAGCTAGTTAGTTTTGTTGCAGCCTTGCATATAGTCTGAAGATGGTTCTGCTTCAATAGGTAACAGCTATACAATTACATACGTGTGAAAGATGCGACTCTTATACAGCAGTTGGTTGATTTTCGAATAGGCTGTTCCTGGTTTTCTTCAATATCTTTCAAGATAAGGTTTTCTGATAACATAACTAATATTTCCCAGATGTGGCCTCCTGACAATTGTAGCACATTCTACTCCTGTGTAGTGTAGATTCTTGTTCTAGGGTCAATGAATAGGTCATGCACACATTCCTGTCTTAGAACCATTAAAAATATGTTCTACAAAACACTGGTTCATTAAAAGAATATAAGTACATTATGTTTTTGCTACTGTTTGTTATTAATATCTATCTAATTATGGCACCATTACTGTTACATTAATCAAAATGGTTTACTTAAATGAATTTGATTTCCTTTCAGTTACAACACCAGCTGGGCCTGTGTTGAAGTTAGTAATCATAAATCTTACTTCACTTGCACTTCAGAACTGTTGCTAGTACTTAAGGAGCCAGGAGGTCACTGAATTGTAAGAAAACAGGTTGACAGATGACTTCGAATATCAGTAGAAAAAATTTATAGTTTCAACTGTGTGTTTTATGACAGCAGTTTCTCTCCACTGAGTAACACAGCATCATGACTTGGTTCTCTAAGCGTATGGAATGATGGGATTCTCTCAGGGAGGACTTTATTTTAAATGAGTTTGAAAGTACTGAATTTTGAATTTTGAGATTTTGAAACCTCCTCCGTGAAGAGGAAGATACCAGAGGATGTTCCCCAAAATATGTTCTTGATATAGCTCTAGCAAGGAGTCACATGTACCTTAGTAAACAATTGTAAATTCCATTTGCTTTTCCTTTCTCAAAACAAATGATTCTGTATAAAGCTACTGTAACAACTACATCACAGGTTTCCAAAGACATAAGAAGCAGCAAGGGAGACTGCCTCTCCTGTAAAAGTATTATGTAGAAGTAATTGCATGTTTGAGTTCAGACGTGTTTAGGTGCATTAACAGATGAGTCTTTCAGAGTTTCATTTTTAACTTGATAAACAAATTTTTGACACCCACATGCAACTGACTGTATCTGTTCTCACTTACAAATCATTGTTTCATGGTGGAATTCAGCACCTAGATCAGGTGCTCGTGGTATTGTGTGTGTACCCATGGTTGTGCACTGTGAGGTGGCTGCTGTAATAAGGACTGAACACACGCTCAGGGAGTTATCAGGGAACCTTCCCATCCTTATGCAGGAGCCACTTTACTAAATAGTCCATGATTCCTTTCTCCCTGTTCTATGATCATCTTTGTAAGAGCTGGTACTGCTTCAAAACTATAGTGGCAGCAGCTGAGTCTCTGGCTCGCAATGATAATTAGAAACACACAACAAATCCCCTTGGTTTTGTCATCCCACTTAGGTGCCTGCTTTCTTGCAGTGTTTCCACAGTGAGGAGAAGCAGGAAGCAAACAGCAATGATTTCTAATGCAGAGGTTTTATATTGCACTGCAGATCTTTAGCCAGGGTATCCAGCAGTTAGAGTAGGACAGTAAAGGTGAGAAGGACAGCAAGGTTAGAGCAGTGATCTGGATTCTTAAAACAGCTACAGTTTCAGTTCCATCTTGTGAGCCCATGAAGCGTATGTGCAGTGTGGAGAGGTGTGCTCTAGTCACACCAGCATGGCTGTGGAGCTTCAGAATGATTGATACAATTATTCTTCTGCATGGGAGACTATAGGCTTCAGACACAGCTAGTACCTTAATGACTTCATGGTAAAGAATGGAATCTTTCCTTGTCTCAGAATAAGATACGCAGATAAGCTCATCTGGCTGAACAGCCTTGTAACAAAAAGTGCATCTGGATATCCCAAAGTAATTTTCAGTTGATCATTTATTTACAACTGGCAGACTTTTATTACACTGCAGATTTCATTTTGTTATTCATCATACTCAAATCGAACCTTCAGAATTGTTCCCATTTTGTTAGTTATACTACAGAGGTTGTGATTGCTCACTATCTACTTAGTGCATATCTACATATACAGCATTTTTTTAGGTAATGCCTTTCAATCCATGGCATATACGAAGGAATTCAGAGAGACCTGGACAGGCTGGAGACTTGGGTAGAGAGGAACCTTATGAGGTTCAGTAAGGGCAGGTGCCGGGTCCTGCACCTAGGGAAAAATAACCCCATGCATCAGTACAGGCTGGGGGCTGACCTGCTGGAAAGCAACTCTGCAGAGAAGGACCTGGGAGTGCTGCTGGATGACAAGTTGACCATGAGCCAGCAATGTGCCCTTGTAGCCAAGAAAGCCAATGGTCTCCTGGGGTGCATTAGGAAGAGTGTTGCCAGCAGGTGGAGGGAGGTGATCCTGCCCCTCTACTCAGCCCTGGGGAGGCCTCATCTCGAGTACTGTGTCCAGTTCTGGGCTCCCCAGTACAAGAGAGACATGGAGCTACTGGAGAGAGTCCAGCATAGGGCTATGAAGATGATCAGAGGGCTGGAGCTTCTGCCCTATGAGGAGCGGCTACGAGAGCTGGGCCTCTTCAGCCTGGGGAAGAGAAGACTGAGGGGGGATCTTATCAATGTGTATAAAGGAAGGTGTCAAGAGGATGGGGCCAAACTCTTCAGTTGTCCCATGTGACAGGATAAGAAGCAATGGGCACAAACAGAACCCCAGGAAGTTCTGCCTGAATATGGGGAGAAAATTTTTTATGCTGTTATCTGAGTTTTACTGTGAGAGTGACAGAGCAGTGGACCAGGTTGCCCAGAGAGGTTGTGGAGTCTCCTTCTCTGGAGATATTCAAAACACACYTGGATGCAACCCTGTCTAACATACTCTAGGTGACCCTGCTTGAGCAGGGGTGTTGGACTAGATGATCTCCAGAGGTCCCTTCCAACCTTACCAATTCTGTGATTCTTAAGGGAATTCTAATTTCCCTTACAAGTTTGGATTTTTCTTTGAGTATTTCGTATAAAACCACACTGAGTTCTTCAGGCTGGTACACTGTGTTTAGTTAACATGTTCAGTTATGTGCTTTGAGTTTAAGCAAGGTAGTGTGCGCTGCATAATTTCATTGCAAAAATAACATCTATAATGCTTCCTGTGCACAGTTCATCACAGTTCTTGTTAATGCGTGTCACATGCTGTGGTTCTGTTGGCCTGATGATTCTATAAGGCAGTCTTCGCTATCCTTAGAAATGCTGTTATAAGACAGTGCTTAAAGGAAGAGTTGAAATAAGCAGTTTAGTTTTATTTTTATAACATAAAATAGATACAGTCAGTCTATGCCTAATTGCTTACTGTGAACCTACTCTCAGTACCTCTAAGTATCAGTCTCCTAATTCTATCCATTATCACTTCTTATATCTTTTTAGCCCTACCATTTCCAGTCCAGATAAAATCACATTTGTCCTGATTACACTACATCTGCTGAATGCACATTTATGACTTGGGCTTCAAGAGAGGCATCACTCAGCTATGAAGAGGTTTCAAAGAAAGAGATCTCAGTAAAGCTTTTTCCCTTAAAAAAAAAAAAAAAAAAAAGGAAAACCAGTGTTTACAGTTCTCTGGCCACTCTCTCACCATTATTACAATGGTGGCACTGAGATATAATGATTTTTTTTAACAAAAGTTCAGGCCCATGGTCCTTAGCTCCTTTCATCTATTCAGAGCACACTCTATTGACTCTGGCTTATATGGATCTCCCAGCAGGGCTCAGGCATCTCAAACGTTTTCTTAGCCTGACCATTAGCCTTTGTACTTCTTGTTCAGAAACTATCACGTGATACGCAGTCTAAGGCAATCTAAAAATGTCAAATCCTTTCCAAAATACTTGCCCTGATTCCCATTTGTGATGGTGTACTTCTCCCCCACCCTAGCCTGACCTTCCACCCCTAACGCTGCTCAAGTGATAATCACCAGTGACAGTCATGATGGATGCATCCAGTCATGATGGCTGCATCTGGCTCAATTTGTACTCTGGAGAGACAGATAACAGCACAATAGCCAAGGGGTAATTGAGCATGCACCAATCAAAATATATCTGGTATGCAAAAATGTCTACGAGTCAATCATCTTACCCTATAAATAGGGGACAGCCCAGAGCCCATGGAGCTCTCCTGTATGGCAGTGAGCTGCATGCTAGGATCTCCCCTTGAATAGGGATGCCTCTCAAGGTTGATGCCGAGAGATCCCTTACCTGCAACAGATCCATGGTAAGTGACTAAAAGCACGCTGAAACTTTGCAGACTTTGCTGAGTTGCGTCTCAGATTGACTGTGCATATAATCCTTTAGACATAAACAGTTGACAAAGTCTAGGACTAAGATTGGATCCAGCTACATGCAGACTTCTCTGAGAAAGAGTTTGGAAAGCAAGAGGGTCCACTTTGAACCTCATGACTCAATGAGAGTGTCTCCTTGATGATTTCATCTGACCCTGTCCTCTATGCAGTAAATAACTGAGTGTACCTTACCATCAAATCTTGTTAAATCACTGTCTTATTTACTGTTGATCTCAATAAAACCTATWGCTGCTTCCCTCTTATGAGTGAAGTGCATTACTCATCTGTGATACCCATCAGTCTGGTTTGGTTGACTGCAGGTCCAAATCACAGGTAACAGAGAGGTAAGGGGAACATGGCTTCTATGGCCCCCCTTTCACAAGTAGAGTTGATATGCAATTTGCTTAGGAGGGCAAAAGCAATGGTGAGAAACAGTGTGAGTGAACTAAAACACATGTTTTTTCTTGCTATTTCTCTCCAGCAATTTCAGACATGGTCTAATGTGAGGAGACAAAGTAGGCACAATTATATCAAAGAGCATACCACAACCTCTTTAGTTCCGATAAACAGGAAATGTGGAGAATGAAAATGTGATTATATGAAATTTGGGGTAATGTGATTATATGAAATTTGGGGTGGTATGTAACAATGTTGAAGGTAGGCTGTGTGTTGTGTGTGATTTTATTTGACTAATGTGGAAATTGGTCTGAATGATTGATCACTGCATTACTGAGGATTGTGCCTGCTTTCTATTACCATGATTAACGGCTACTTGCATCACAGAAAAAAAACCCTGTTCAGCTACAGCCTGAGCAGCTGCACATTGTTAGTGGAATGAGTCTTTAGCAAATGGGTATGTTTTGATAAACAGCAGGAGGCTCCTGGAAGGTTGAAAGCAGCAAAGCAAGATTTGCTAGTAAGCTTGATGTGTTCTGCATGGGACTGGCAAGATTCAGTTTGAAGTCTCTGATACCCAGAGCGAGAAGCTTAGAGTCAGGAACGCGTTTTGCTTTGTTAATTGGCAAGTATCAGAGATCTATAATGCTAGAGTCTTTAGCCCTTAAGATGAGGGCTTGAAGCTGGAGAGATTGCTGCATAGGGTGGATAGAAGATTCTACTTGTGAAACTCACTATGCTGGCAAGAATTGCCATCAAATTGGCGAGGAAGTAATATTTACTTTGAAGACTCAGTATAATGTCACTAGCATTGAAGCTCTTGTGGGATTTTAACCTTTTTGTAGGTACAGTTTTGAAAGTTGTGGTTGCCTGGTAGTGTGGCTAAACATGCATATTGTGAATTTTAAACAATAGGTATTAGATAATAGGTACAGTCCATACTTATTCTACAAGCTTACTTAATTGAAGTAGCTCTGTGTAGAAGAGTACTTTAGGCCAAAATATTATAATCTTTGGCTAGTATATAGGTTACGCTCAACACATTGGATCTTTACCATTGTAGGATTTGTTGATGGCAAGGTATTCACACAAGCACTCACTTCATCATTATCTAGCTAGCTTTTAGTATAGATTAGGAATCAAGTTATGCTTGTCTCTTACCTCTATTCACCCAGTGTAAGGGATCTCTCGACCTCGAGGAGTAACCTTAAGTGGCATCCCAACATAAGGGACAATGCTGTTGTGCAGCCTGCTGCCGTGCAGGAGAACTCAAAGGGGTCTCTCTTTCAGGCTCCCACTTATATGTTTGTGTAAGTATTTGTCCTCATAGTCAAGTACTTAGCTGGTAATTGACTGGAGAATAGCACAAGAGCAAGGCTACTCAGGTGGTCAAACTGTGTGAGACCTTCCACTTAGTCCAGTTTTGGTGACATTGCAGAGTTCCTTCTCTCACTCATTTTGCGGAAGTTCAGAGTTCCTCTTTCTGCCCATTTTGCAGATGTGATAGGGGTGGCGAGATACTGTGCAATTCCTAGTGATAAATATAGGTGAAGTTGTCCCATCACAACAGGAGACCTCTCAGTGATGAGCTCTCTAACTTTGGACTGCAGATAGAGTTCAGGTATGATGCTAGGGCTGGAGTAGCTCAGGAAGCCAAGGAACTGAGGCTGGTGCGGAGAAGGGTAGCAAGACAAGACCAAGCACAGCCCAGAAGGGGGTACTGAGAGGGGTCTAAGGCAGAAGTGAGTGAAGGCTTTGCTGAGCAGAGCTGATGAGCCATCCTGATGCAGTGAGGGGCATCACAGTGGCAGAATGTTTTCAGAGTAGGTGGAGTTGGGGGGCTCCCAGAGTAGCTCTTTTCTCTCACTTTATTTTCACCCTTTTCTCCTAGTGCTACTTGGCAGGCGGACATGCTGTGCCCTGCCTCCTTTCTGCAGTTTTGAGTTGCACAGACATTCCTCACACAAGTTGCCTTTTGCTTCATCTCCTCATAATGATCCAATCAATATTTATGGCCCCTTTTGTCTCCTCTTAAGCATTTTCCAACTTGCGAATTATAATAAAGTGTGGAGAAAAAATAAGACTGTATTGCTTTAAGACTTTATTTATGCTCATTATACAGTGAGAATGTCAATTTAATTTTGCACGTTGTAAAAAGATAGCAAACTTGAAACAAAATGGTGTAAATGGGATGCTAGAGGTGAAAAGGGATGACATGGAGGTAAAGGTAAATTTCTACGAGCTTTAAAAGACTTCGGGTGTTCAGTGAGGGCTTGAGGCTGTGGTGACGTGTATCACTTACCCTCCACACTGTGGTGGGAACCTTGGAGCTTTGTATTGCATCTCTGGACCAGTATGGAGCCAGCTCCATGAAGTGCTGTTCCTCCTGTTAGTAGGAAGCAGCTTTGCCAGAGGTGAATGTATGTCCCAATGCTGAATAATAAACAACTGAAGTCTTGTGCCTTAGACATGTCTGTGGAAGCTTCCTGATTTTGCCAGTGTAGCCACAATATGTAAGTGCTTGTCGTTGTTTTTTGAAGTGGGTAATTTTGGCTGACTGAGATGCTCTTGCTGCTAAGGTGTTTGTGAGTGATAAGTAAGCAGAAGAGGCAGCAGTTATGAAAACTTCTGTGAAGCATATATAATTCTTCTGGGTGTTTTTTAAGCCTTGCAAAACGGATGAGCAGGAGAATGCTTCTCAGACCATGTGTAACATAAACAGCTCCTGGGAAAAGGACATACCAGGTTGCTGTTAGGAACTGTACATGGAGCAAGGATGATTGGATATATAATACCAAGGCTCTCAAATGAATTAAAATCTGAAGGGTATGCAAAGCATATGGGTATGTGAAGGAAGGGGAGAGTAACTGGAACAATGCAAATCTCTTATGAAGGGATATAATTATAGAGCAGCATGGAAGAGCATTGTTGAAGAGAGAAATTTGAGAACTTGCTACTGATCAAAGTAACTCACTTGCAACCAAAGACTTTGCAATGAATCCTTTCTTTGTTCTGTTCTTTGTGCCTCATTTGGGAAACTTTATCAAAGGTGACACTGAAAATTCTTGCAAATGAAGTTCTATTCTCTAATATTTCCAGTTTATTTGTTTAAAATAAACTGAATTCTTATCAAATACCATGGAGTCTACCAGTGATTTCAGGGCTATTACAGGCAAGTGTTCTGCTGGCGGCTGACCAAGATGGATGGACGCAGATGGGAAGGAGAGAAACCTGATCTGTAACTTCACTGCCTCCCTAAGGACAGCATCAATCAGGAGTCATTGCATTTGTGTCTCCACTCCCCTGTTCTCTCTGCTTTGCCACAGCAGCTGTTGCGAAGAAAATGAGACATCACCACACATTCAATGTGAATGCTAGAGAACGTCTGTCTTTATTGCGGAAGCGGTCGTACTTACAAGCTGCAATCAAGCTGCAGAGTCTTTGTAGATCACGTGAGAGCATATAATAGCATATTTGGCAAGAATCATTTTGACATTTCTTGATTACATTAGATTATTTGTTTATCAAATACAATGCACTTATCTGGTGCCAAAGAGTTCAGGGAGAGTACAATGGGTGCTCCTCACAAGTACATAAAAAGTCCATCAAAACAAATCAAAAGCCGCTTATCCTTCCAGAAAACTCCTCCACGTCCTGTTTCACTTTCTGTTTTGGTTTCACAAGAAGGTCACCAGAAGTTCTCATACTTGTATATTTCCATCACATCTGTCTTTACACCACAGTTCTTCTGTTTTACTTGAGACAAGCAAATCCCACAAGCAGCATTTCTTCTGCTTAGCTTAAGCTTAATGCTTTGAGACTGCCAGCCTGTCTGTGAATATCACATCCTTGTTGTCCTCTTCAAAACCCTGTTAGCTCTTCCTGCTGTGTATTTCAGTTAAATGATCTTACATATTCATGCCAGACAGAAGTAACTATCTTGTGCCAGGCTTTAATACAAATAACTTAATACATTTCTAAGCTTTGAGTTTCTGGAATATTCTGTTTAAAGCAAAATAAAAACTATGCAGAAACAATTTCCATAGAGTATTTCATTAGTATGTTTGCTGTAGGAAAAGCAGTTGGGAGATACTGGTCAACAACCATGTAGCTTATCCTAAATCAGACAGAAGACATCAGAGCAGTGCCTCTCTCAGGGAAAGAAATAACAGATGCCAGATGCTTGAGGATGGAGCTCTGGAGAAGAAAGTCTTTTGACTGGTCATGGACCCCTAAGTCCTCAGAGGCTGTTGATTTTCCCCATGTGATAAGAGCTGATGGTGCTTTGGTCCCATTATAAGATTACAACAGACTTGTGAATTGTGTGGCTTTGGGGTTAACATTCAGAGTGACGAATCAGTTAAGGGACAAGGGATCATAAACTACTAATACTCCTAAGTAATATTAATCACTTTAATCACAATGTTAATCGCAATACTAATATGTCAATTGGCTTCCTTGGATAGCTACAACTGCTCAGTCATTTCTCTTAGGCTGATGTTATCTGTCTTGTGGATGGCTTAGCATTAGAATTAATAAACTAATTGAGGTTGGTCATCTTGATCTTCTGAGCCTTTTAAATCACAGACAAGTGCTGCTTCACTCTTCTCTAGCTTTACACCTTCACTGGTCTCTAGTTTTCCCATGCTCTGAAGACACTTCTCTAAAATTCCTTGGCAGTCTTCTGGATTACTTTCTATGAACTTTTATGTGGACATAAATGAAAACAAGAGAGGTTCTGACCTGATCTTCTAATGGATCTTCTAGGGCCTCTTCCAATCTGTGTTAAGCTTTGATGCCATAAATTCCAGGTTTGCCAGATACATGGGGAAGGATTAATTTCACCTCATTTCAGATGTGTGAGATCTGAGATAGAGGTCCATTCTGCTTTTAAGTCTATATACAGAAACTGTCACCCAGAGAATGTGATTCTTTGGACTTTATACATGTGCGTTCAGTCCCACTATGGATGTTGCGAGCACTGGGAAACCTGATGGTCTAGAAGAGGCATATGTAAACTTGGGAAGGTTTGAAAAGCAACAAGTGATCACTGTTCATATTTTGGCTTTTATGGTTTCAGAGATAAAAGGATCATTAGCTCTGTAAATTGATGCTTTAAAAGGCTTTTCTCTCATCTACTTAACATAGCTTGGCAACTGGGAATGCAAAGGATGCCTAATACTACTAAAATGCTCAGGAGTGATATTTTATTTCTAGTTTTAGTTTTAGGTAAATCTGAGAATTTGGTATAAATCTTCATTTTCTTTAATGAAGAGGTAAAATTCTGAGCACAGTCTTCAGAAAAATGTAAGATATAGCAAAAAATCTCCCAATATTTGACAGTTTACTGTTGGACTATGGATGCGCAAGAATACCAAATACACAAAGTAAAGAAGTGCTTAGTTACTATGCAGTTCTAGCTGAGCATACATTTGGCAGGTTTGAGTTTGATGACACAGCGCTCTTAACTGAAAGAGCAATAATATTTTACTGAATTATTGTTTTGTTTGGGTTTTTTTTGCTTCATGAGTTTTGTCATCTTAAACTATCAAAATTTAACATTAGAATTGTGCATGCTCTCAGCTGCTGTTCCTTGACAGCTTTACAAGCATAACTGCACCCCATGTTGTGGCACCTCTTCAAGCTTCTGGTCTTCTTTTAGCGACCTGGCATTCAATAACCTATTGTTATCCCCAGCTACTTTTTTTTTTCACTAATAGATATTGCTGTTATTCCTGAAACATGACCATAACTTCTAAGGTTGCTTTCTGTCTCTCTCTAAACTATCAACTGTTTCTTGTCATCTTAGTGCTTTGCAAAAGAAAAGAAATCCTTTCGCAGTTTCCAGAGTACTTATTCTTTTTAGCAACTGGCTAAAACTAATCAAGATCTTGTCTCTGACAGGTCAGTTTTCATTTTTACAGAGGACACTTGGGAGAAATCCCTTTGCAACAATTCACAAATATTTTGCCCTATAGGGAAATCTTTTCCCTATCTTTCTCAGACAATTGTTGGTTTCTCAGCAGAGCTCAAAGGTTTGTCATCACTTACAAATGGTTGCTCTAACATAAATATGGTATTTATTTTATTCAAATAAATGATTCTAGTCTCTTCCTAATCCTGATTGTCTCATTTCAAGAATACTTTACACTTATGAGATCTATAAGCATTTATTGGCTGATTTATTTTAGCTTAAATCAAGTGCAACTTCACTTAAGTACATAGTTATACAGTAGTGAAACTGGAACAAAAAGAATCTGTTGCCTTCCTCTTTTGTGGGAGGAAAAAAAAAAGAACTAAATGTAGCTTACCAAAATTGACCACAAAAACAAAATGGAAAAAGGTTACTTCTATCTTAGAACAGATTTTGCAAAACTTTTTTCAGAAGAGTCTAGTGTTACGACTCAGTGAACCCACCCACAGACTCTCTCTCACTTTCCAATGCTACGTGCTGCCTAGTCTTCTCACATGCAAGGCTGCTTTACCTATTTAGAACACTATTTTGTGTCTAAAACTTAGAGGAAATATTGCATTCATTCTTAAATTATGAGAGAACAAATGCACTGTGTTCTTAAACTATGAGAAAACAAATATAGTGCACACAAATATTCTCTAATATACCCTGCAGTAATTGGAAGCCTTCAAATAGGTTTAACAGTTTGGGAAGTGGACCTGACTTGCTGGCCAGTTCTCACTTATAAGTGGATTTGCCTGACACTTATTATGAGTGCAATAAAAGTAATAAGTGAAGTTAAATACATTTTATTCACCCATTAAAATAGTTATTCTCTATTGCTGAATGAACTGTCAGAAGATTGATCAATAGAACTATAATCACTGCAGAGCAGAGTTTATTGGATATTTGAATTACTCTTTTACTTGTAAGTCTCTTAACTGCTTTTTAACCGTTATTACATATAGTAAAAATGGCTTAGAAGTGGGGAACCATTTTTCAATCTGTTCCATAGTTCGTGGGTCACCTTGAATCAAACAACTGGCATCTGATAGTGTGAGGAAGATCGATGAGTTTTATTGATTGTGTCTGAACTTTACTATAGGAGCAACTGAAGTGATTTAGTGCCAGGAGCCAGTGTCCTGTGTACTGGGTTCCCTGTAAGATCAGGGATGGATTCTTCTGGCTTAGTCTCTTTCTCTGGCTGAGAAGGGCGTTATTTGATCATGCTGTTTCTGTTGTGTGGGAGAAAGAAAGGTTGTACAACTGGAACACTTGTTCTCTTTTGCTTTTCTCTATAGCTTCAAACAGCTATTAATAAAACTGCACATACAGATTAATAGAAAATGACTTTTCTTCAGTACCCTCTCCCCATTTCTAAGTGCAGGACCCAGCAATGTGCTTGCCTCTTTCACTTTCTCATTTAATATTGCTGGCTGGCATCACAGGCCCCAAGATGTTTGTACTTATGTTTTACAACAGAAGATTGCAGAATGCACAGGTAGACAAGGTCTATGGTCTTCTTGGGGTCTGTTTTCTCCCTGTTCCATGCTTTTTTGCTAATATCTGAAATTAGATTTTAGGAAGGTAGGTAAGGTTTGCGGTGATGCACTGGAATTTGTGCAATTTTCCAGTTGTTGCGAATATAGGGAACATATGTCTGAGCAGAACCGAGATCACTGGTTGGAACAGAATGAAAATGCAGCTAGTGCAAAAGGGTTTGCTAGGTGTGCAATGGATAAGTCCCTCTACATACTGAATTTCGGGAAGTGGTTGGGCCTTGTTATCTGATCCCTTGTGCTTACACCAATTAAACTGTAGTAACTGACAAGTCGTGTAAAGCACCAGGAGTCAACACTAGTAACAGATGGCACCTGCTGTACAAAATATAAGTCAAGGATAAATGATAAGGTCATATTTTTTAATCAGACAGTTCCACTGTCTGGATGTATAGATGGATGTGATATACATCTTTCCATCATTTAAAAGCAAGAATTCATAAGGGTTAAGTATAAACTTACAGGATACCTTTTCTTGCCTTGTTTCCCTTTGAACTTGGCTAGTGAATGTCTCCTTATGTTAACAATACAAAAATATAAATTTGGCCACAGCTTGGAGTCCCCAAAGCCTGCTCCTTTCAGGTGGCTTCTATGCCCAGAGCAGTGCCCGAGGGTACTGCCACAGAGTAGTAGGGACACCTGCCCCACATAGGCACCAAGGGTGACAGCCCAGCAGGGGCAGGGCATCAAGAAAGTAGGGCAATCCCAAGAGCAGATAAGTTCTATTAGTAGCGTATTTCCATTATACATATAAGCACAAACAGAAAGGCTTTTTGCAAACATGCTATTTCATGCAGTTGAGCGTAAATACAGAGAACAACAACACAGTCAGAAGTATTTAAGGATATATAACACTGGGCTAGCATAAAGAGTACTCAGAAAAGCATGTCAGAAATATAGATACATGAAGGTAGAACTGTTATGGAGGTTTTGTAGACTGTTATACCTCTATTCCTTCTCGATCTCTAAAGAGAAATCAACACATTGAGATGTCACTGTGGCACATTGATAGGGTGCAGCAGAGTAGTATGTTCTCCTCACCCATTTCAAACTCTTAACAAAATGCTAAAAAAGGCTTAAAGTCAACGTACTGATATCTTGAATACAAAGGATACTAACAGAGTCCTTGATACGAGATCATCTCACAATGGGATTTTAGAAGAAAAGGTCAGAGTAGTGATATATCTTTAATCAGTCTTATTGGTGATTAAATCATTGCAAATACTTGTGAAGCTTAGTAAGTCATAGAAAAGTGGTATGGCTGGTCTAATATGAATGTGTTTTATATAATATGTTAAAGATTATGTAGGAATAATGGTAGTGTCATCAGGATGGGAAATGGCTCCTCTGAAGTCAATTAAGTTGAAGACAGCAGAAAGATTGGGTTGACTTCAAGAGACTTTATTATGTAGGAAATACTTGTGCAAAACTGTATGAACAATGTAGCAAATATCCTTGCAAGACCTTATAGGAGGGGAAGGTGATTTTTATATAAAACAAAAACTGAAACAAAACAGGTTTCACTTTTGCACACTGTCACAGTCACAAGCACCAGAATGAGTGATGGCCAAGGAGTCTGCCCAGTGATCATGCCCCAGGGCAAGGGTGCATGAGCCATCTGACCAGCAGCCAGGCACCACAACGCATCAGTCCAGATGTTGGGTCCAAGCTYTGTTGCAATGACAGGGAAGACAAGCAATGCCAGCTGTCAAATCCTCCTCATTTCTCTAGGTTTCTTCTTAGATTGATGACCATGGGCAGGGTTTGGATATGCCTTTTTGTTACATTTTTGGAGCCAACAGTGAGTAGTTTCCTGTCTGTGGTGTTGCACCAAAGTGGTGCTGCTCCAAGACTTCTTTTGAATGTTCACTAAAGGGGGACTGTAAAAGAGCAAGGACTATAGGCGTGGTACGGCCCCAAGCAAATAAGCATTATTACTTGCTCTTAGCTCAGTCTAATTTGCTATAGCCAGGCACTAGATGTTGTTCTACACGCACTTCAGATTCACAGTTAAGTTGCTGTCTTGTGAAATTTGGACTGGTTGCTGCCCCATCAGTCACAGACGAATCGGGGTGGAAGCATCCCCTCCTTTTTGGGTGGGAGTCCTGAGCTCAGTTCAGCTCTGGAGCAGGTCCACCACACTGCGTAGAACGATGTTAATCTTTTAGAATTTCCCACCAAAGCAGCACTTTAAACCAAGCACAAGCTTGATTGTCTTTTTATCTAACCAGGCTCTGTTTTGCTTTTACTTCTTATCACTATAGTCCCACGTGGTACTGCCAGAGTTGAGAGTTTCTGCAGTGTCATCTCATTTCTTCTCTCTGTATTTTCACACAGTGCTGCAGTGTGATGTCTCAGGCACCATATGCTCCAGGTGATTGCTGGCTGGTGGGACACACGATTGCATCCTGCAGTAGTAAGARCTGTGCTACCCAAGAGGTCCATTCTTACCTGTGGGCCTGTGACACATGGGAAGAGTGATACTAAACAACCAAAATGGTTATGTGCAAATTCAAAATTCTATTATGGGTTAGTACATGCTTCTCAGTGTGGAATAACCAAGAAGAGGGAACTTGTCAGTATGGATCAAGGGCACAAGTGCTGAAAACCCAGAATGTTAAAAGGGAAACAAAAGCTAGTGTCACTAGTTCTCAAAGGAGGGGAAATAACAAAGGAACACATCATACCCATCAAAATATCACTTTTTGTTTAAAAATTGCACCCTATGACCCAAGAAAATAGCTATAGGCTGGACAAACTGATGGTTGTGAAACTAAAAAGGGAAGGATCACACCAAACATGAACATGATGTAAGAGAAGGTGAACAAAAAGGAAATAGTATGTTGCATGTAAGAATTATATGGTCAATGCATAGGCATTGATGTGTCAACTTCATCTCTATGAGATGGTAGGACACCGTGCTGCCTCCTTGAGAGGGTCTACAGTGCAGTAAGCAAAGTGTTGCATTTGAACTTTACAACCAGGCCAACCAAGCATGAACAGCAGAACATGTGACCAAATACAGTTAATGCATTTCCTTTCCAATGATAATAGGACAACACTTACATATGTAGTCACACCAGTGAGGATACCAGAGGGATCAGTTCTGCATACCCAGTTCTGCAGAAGACAGGAAACCAAGTGGTGTTTCTTGCAGTTTCACAGAAGGTGTCTAGGAGTGATTCCATGTCTGCTCTGAGAATGGCTGATTTTCCCCCAGTGGCTGCTTTTCTCTTTAACTTGTATTCTGTTTTCTCTAGACCACCTATCAAAGTACTTACCAGCCTTCATGCATATTTGCTAATCARGATAACCTGGTTTATTTACTTCAGATGCAGACTAAGATTCTTTCGGATTGTGGCATCTATGTGATGTTTTTCCAGGTGTGGTTCAAGATAACCCTACCACRTTCTTTGTCTTGTATCCATTCTTAGTTTAGACTTCCCAGGTTTCACAGGGTTCCTGGATATTCATATTACACAATGACATGGTAAAACACAACACATGATAAAACACACACACAACAGTGGTAGAAACAACACACACACACACACACATATATGTTTTAAAATGAATCTTAATCTATTTGTTATTAGCATCTATTTACAGCAATGTTATTGGTACGTATTTATATTTGATTGTTTTGAGGTTTCCTTTTCAAAAGTTTCAAACCCTATCTAATAGCAAATTAGATCTAATTTGAAGCAAATCTCCTGAACTAAATGAAGAGATGAAGAAGCTCAGGACTACCTTATTGTTTGTTCCTTTTGCACCTTTGTGTTGCTGTCATTCTGATTCTGTGTCAGTGGAAGTCACTGAAGGTTATCTGATGCATGAGTCTATAGCTTTGTAGCCCAGTAAATATGGTGTTGCCTTCACAAGCAACAGGAGAGAGGCTTTGTTCTAAGACGGCCATGCAGCTCTCAGGGCTTTTCATGGCTTGCTTGGAGCTTTCTTTCAGCTTTTTTAGCTGTAATAGTAGTTTTCTAATAACCAATTGGCCATTTCCCAATTTATTTAATTTTTGTTTAGCTTTGTATGCTCATGCAGTATAACCATAGAGTTTTTGACAGATAGTAGTAACAAATTCTGTGTGGAATGAACTATTTATGATCCTAGCACAATCCTGTAGAGTAGAGGAGGCAYGGCATGATAGTGCCTTGAAAGTAGGTGCACAGAACAGATCTATAAACTGTTTGCCAGTGGCCAGCTACTGATAGTTAAAGGAATGGGGAAACTTGGGAGCCGCGCAAAACCAACTTTAGGGGGGACAAAGARGACAAAGGAGCAAGCACCCATCAAATCTAAAATGTAACACATGCAGTAAATTTGAATGTACCATGGAGCTGCATAACAAGGAGAAGGATCAAGGTGCATATTAGAAAATGTGCCAAATGAACTCTACGAGGAGGAAGAAGAAACCCTGAAAATCCTCCTCCTCTTGTCAGACCTCTTGTCCACTGTTAACATCTTACTCCTTGCAGTGAAGGGCATGGGAGCCTGACAATCTCTCATAGCCCCCTTCCAGGCTGAAGCCAGCGACATTAGGAGCCAAAGGGGTAATGGAAGGGTGAGCATAACACCGAAAAAAAGGGGATAGATACTAGGAAGCTTTTGTGTAAGAGTTTTACTGGTATTCTTAGTGAGACTTACTCTGTATTACTAAAAAATTTAGACTTTGAATATGAGTATCATTGCAACTAGACTAATATTAATAATGACTTGCATTTTGATTAGCTTGTTATAATTTACACTAACAATACATTCTGGACTTTACATGTAAGACATTTTCTTTTGTACATGACAAGATTTTAAGTGTGACAAACCTCTTTCTTCAATAACCATGCCATCTATACCAGTAATGCAGCTGTCTAGATAGCTTCATGACATGTGCAATATATTATACCCATGCGAGAATATATCATAACTTATGTGAGGACAACATAGTAGAAGACTTTGCTAGAGCTTTCCTTGGTTGTATCATTGCATTAGCTACTGCAGCATTAAACTTGTGAACCCCCTCTGATTGGTAGAAACCACAGCCTTACATTAGTTCATACTGTGTTTCAGAAGTGCTTTGTACTAAAGCTACATGTATCGTTTTTGAAGCATTAAAATCTGCATATTATTTTTTAGGATCCTGACTCATTACAGATTGTAAGACACTTTGACAGCATGTTCTCCTTGTCTGCTTCTACCTGAAGTAGGGGAAAAGATTGTACTAGTGGCAAGTTTTCCTCCACCTTGCACTTGTCTCTTATCACATCAGCCATTGTAACATAATCCCTAATGTTTGCTAGAATTTAAACTTAATCAATAGAATGATGGAGAGRAATCGGCATGATCTTGAGCCCTTTCTTGAAGAGTAAATTTCATCAGAGACAGACAGACACCAGGAAGAAGGATTGTCATTAATAACAAGAAATCGTGACAGCATGGAAAGAAAAACTGCTGGAATATTGTATTTGAAATGAGTGTAAATACTTTTTTAAAAAACAGCTACATTTCAAATGCATTTCACCTTTTAAAAGTGGGTTAAAATGTTTGAGTGAAGGGCAGTGAGGAAGTACTAACATGACTAAATCTGTTTAAGAAGAACTAAAAGACACAACCCTTCCCTGATCAGGCCTTTGCATGTACTGCACCTACGCAAGCAATGTTGAGGCTATATCATGGGTTTCTACTCTCAGTTGTCGGGGCCTTGGCTAACTTGCAGGATTATAAAGAGCTGAAGTAAGCAACAAGCCGTTCAAAGGTCACCAAGGAGGAATTCCTTGAGGGCAAGAGGATTAAGAAGAYAAGATAAGCAGACRCCTGTGATCACTSACAGGATGTGCATCCAGAAAGGGAGTCAACACAGCAGCCAATTAGAAACTGAGCAGATGCKYGTGGACAATGCTAGACAACCAATAGAAATGCTTTGCGAGGCGCGTGGATGCATGAGCTTGCTGGAAAAGATATATAAGCTAGATAGACAAAGGAATAAAGTTGGACTGAACCTGCATCACATTGATGTGTGTGTTCCTTCCCGTCTTGCCAAGAATGGGCTACGGCACTCAGTGATCAAGCTATGCAAGTGTTAGCAATGATGGGAGTGTTCGTTGCATATCTTTCCAATAAAGAGAGGGCCTCTGGAGATTATCAGGTCCTTGTCCCTTCTGTAAGAATAATTATATCTTGACAAAATATGTCTTAGTGGTTTAACATGTTCTTTTATAGAAAATAATATAGTGAAATTGGCTCAAACTGTGTGTATGACCACATCCAAAAGTACTCACACACACACAGTTATGCAAACTATAACTAAAGCATCATGAGCCTCTGGACAAAGATCTCAGAAGTTCAAAAGGAAACTCTGAAGAGCATAAAGAACTAAGGTTAGCTATGTTCCTTATGCTGCTTTTGCTGTAACTTTTGACTTTGTCATTAGCTGGTTTGGGAGATGATGGGCACCTAGGAGTAACTCACTGTGGGGAAGAAAGAGTGGAAAGGATTTCCAAGCAATGGGCATGAAAACATGCTTATTTTCAAAGAGCTGGACAGATTCAGTATTGTTTAAGGTCTTATCCTGCACACTGACCCCAAAACGGAGCCCARAGTAATTGCCTTGTTAAAGGATGAGTGCATCTGGTAGAAGGACCTTGCGTAGTGCTTAAAGTCTATTGCACTGCAACATCAAAATGAATCAAGTTCTGTCTACAGTTAAAGATAKCCTCAAGGATGTGCTTTGTTTTTCCACCAGGTCTAGAACTATTCTGTGTAGTAAAGTAAGGAAGATTAAAAAATTTTTTTTTTTACAAGACTTCCATACTTTTTTCTCACTTCACTTTTTACAAAGGTCTTGAGAGAAGAGATAAAGAGGAACACAAACACAGAAGTGAGCTAATTCCAGCCTTTCTGGCCTATCTAACCGACAATAGTTATAATCAGAAGAAAATCGTTGAGATAAATTGCAGGGAGTGTGGAGAATGTGACTTTGCTATGACTGTTAGGTTCTTGGTGGGAATTTTCTGAATAATGGTGGGGTTTTTGATAATGATTTACTTTGAAATGCAATCAGTTATTCAAGCAAAAAAAGACCTGAGGTTGATTGCTTTCAATCTGACCTACCTCTGTGAGGAAGTTTCTGTTCTCTCAGGGGCACTCTCTGTAATGACCTGGCCATAAAAAAGCTAGTATAGACTACAGGGTTAACTTATTTTTCTCAAATGACCATTTCTAAACAGTTTATTCAGCTCCATCCTTAGTATCACAGACAAACCTCTGATTTTTGTTCCTATTCAAAAAGTTTTACCATTTTACTCCTTTTTGATAAGCCTCACATTCTAGGCTAATATATGTATTTGTAGCAGTCACTTTGTATCTGAGAATAGCAGAGGAAATATTACCACCCATCTACTTTAACAGAATGAAGTCTCTGCACTCTTCTTTCCCTTAACCTGAAAGAGTCTAAGGCCATATTTTCCAAGCATATGCCATCAGCTTACAAAAAGGGAAAAGCTATGAGGAGGTAGAGCTCATGCTAAGTCCTTGCAGTGTCAAGAACTGAATCCACTTTGCTTTCTGAAAGGAAAGAGATCTGTAGTTTGGGTCTCTATGGTAAAGGAAAATCTCAGCCTCTGAGTTTCCTCTCTGAGCCTCTTCAAAGGCTCACCAGAGATTTGGGTTGTTTGTTTTCCCTGATGCCAGGACGGACTTGTTAACAGTTACGCTGGATCACTTCATGTGTTGTCTCTGTGCATGCTGTTTCCATCCAAGAAACTGATAATTTTCTCACTTTCTACACACTCTAAAGGGCTTTTGTACATATCTGTTTGGGTGGCTATATTGTTTACTGCAATGCTATCTCCAGCACTTTTTAGTTGGGAAGGATCGCAGCAGAATATTTTGTATTAAACTTGTACATAGGTGTGTGCATATATATAATGCAATGGAGTTTTAAGGGAACAGTATTGTACAAAACAAGAAAAGTACAACTTATTCACTGTTGAGATAATACTAATGATAGGAGAATATTTATTTATTCTACAYTGGAAAACAGACCCAGCTGGTCCCTAACAGGCACATGATGGTAGAGACACACATCCTGGCCAGGTGACTTTCAGGTGGAGATCACCCACTGTCAAATCCACTGTGTGTTCCTGGTTCCCCTGAGGATTCTTGCTACCACTACATCCTCCCCTGTTTCTGGAAAAACTAGGGGAAGAGATAAGACTGTAAACAGCAAGTGAGGGATTCATAGGGGATACAACCAACAGTGTTTTACTGAACGCTTGTGAAAAACAGATCTTGAAGGTCCTAACAAGCTGTTTTGTTCAGGATAATTGCAGGCAATTATGTTATCCTTATGACAGAATAAATAAAATTGAAAAGACACTCCCTATATGCTATGTTCTTGGTGTGTGTGGGGGGGGGGATGGGTTTCTGAATAGCACTCCCCTCTCAGCTTCTGGGAACTTGATAGCGCACTCTTTGTTATCTAGCTTACAAAGAAAGCTGCAAAAGGCCAAGTACTCCTCCTCCCTTCCCACCCTTTGAACATACTTGTCTGGCCTTTACAATTTATATCCACGAAACTGAACTGTTAAGGCCATAATAATGCTCCAAAAACCTGTTGCTGGTCTTTATAATCACTTTCATTGAGATATTCTCCAACTTAATCATCCGGCCTTTTCCTTCAGAAGTACTAAACAAGAATGAGTTTTGCTGATGAAAACACAATAAAATTTTGTTGTTTTGCTCTTTTCTCTCTCTCTTTCTCTCTCTCTCTCTTTTTTTTTAAACAAGTTCCACATTGTGGCCAGCTGCTGTACCTTTGTGATGAATTAAGACAGTTCATTGAAGTTACATAGATTGTTTCTCTTTAAATCTGGGGATAYGATATGGTAGCTGGAAAATGGAGGGACAAGGGAAGGACTGAACAATGACAGTGCCAGCTCACCACACAGTTTTGCAGCCTGAAACTTGAAGGTACCTGCATGGGATCAAATCATGACACATCATCCTGAAGAAACAGATTAACTGCATGGCACGGGAAAACTCAGGCACAAGCAGATGCAGAGACACAGCTTGCTGTTTTTAAGAAGTGATGTTTGGGTAAGTGATCACAGTTCTTCAGACATGCTCCTTACCCACCTCTGGAAGGTCCCTCAGACCTCATGTAGCAAAGGGAGACTTGGCACTTTTATGACAGTCCCTTGACATCTGTAGGGATCTTTATGCAAAAACAGGCTGGCTACCAGGAACCTCAACCTCCCTGGTGCTATATCCATCTGCCCATTCCTGTATTGTGAGTGCCTCCCTCCCTGGAGGAGGGGTACCTTAGCTTTTCGCAGGTGYGCTGCTTGTCAGTGAGGCTGCTACACTAGACGTGTGCCTGGGACAGTTTCACTTCTCAGAGCAGGGGCACGCCTCACCCGAGGCCTCCAAACAGCTGCCAGTATCTTCTGCCTTCTTGTACATAAATGTTAGAGAATTTGCAGTAGGCTGCACTGAGGAAGGTCTCTGCAGAGATTTTCATCTGCCCCCTGTAAGATGTGATAAGAAACTGCATTTTAGGGGATTTTCAGAGACTACTTTCTGAACTGAGTCGTCCTCCCAGAAAYGAGAAGAAATGTCTTGGGACTGCCTAGTCACGGCAGACCACAGATGAGGTACGCCTAGCATATGCCTTCCTGTGGGTTGTAGCCTGTTTCAGAAAGTGGTTAAAGCACGTGCGGGTTGGAGGTGCTCAAGCACATCATCCAGATAACCTAAGTAGCAAGAAGATTCTGAAAGTGATCAAAAGGCTGCTGGAGGGCTGACATCCATGCCAATGAGCATCCATGATGTTCATGGTAGCACCTAAAAAAAAACAAAAAAAACCCAAAAACAAACAAACAAACAAACAAAAACAACCTATTAACTTCTGTTCCAGAGTAAAAGCTGTCCATGGACTTTGAGTGAAGACTTTCTTGTTTTTTCTGTGAAGAACAACAGGGCTTGAACCTGTTCTTACAAAGGAGATGAGACATCAGGGTATGTTCACTGCAGAGTGTGCAAACCTAGTGTTCTTGCCTGCTAGGCATGGGCAAGATCTGCCTGAAACAAGCAACACAGGTCAGGAGGAACAACAAGGCACCTCATCAGAGTTGAAAAGCTAGAGGGTTAAACATTCAACACAAACTAGTGGCTCTGTCTTCTTCTATTATTATTCTATTTCAAAATTAAATAGCATTAAATCTGGTAGAATGGCCATGCAATCTGCATCATGTAACAACAACCACTTCTATAATATTTTGTTCGTGCTAACTGTATGAATTAATCTCCTTAGCTATTCAGTCTTAGTTTTATTTGCTGCACACTTGCAAACTAGTATTACACTGTTCTTTTTTTCCTAGTGTAAAACTAGTGAACTCAATGTATTCAGTAMAGCAAACAGCCATAGGAGAGTTTCCTTGTAATCATAAAAATGGAGCTGAAATCCTCTTTAACTTCAAGTGACCCCTAAGATATCAATCCTCCTGGCTGAGGAATTAGATGGGAGGAATTAATTTCCTTCCTTCCTCACTCCTCCATGTGACGTTTACTTGGAAATATTTCCTCCTCAGCTGAAAGTACTTTCCTCTTACAGTGTGGATTGAAATGCAGCTTCTTCTGTTTCCCTSTCTGATACATTCCTGAAGTTCTAAATACTTTGGGAGATTCAGTTGGTTGTTGACTATGTTTTAACAGCACATTTTAAACTGAACATGCAGTAAGTTACATTTAGTGAACAATGAAGGCTCTCTGTTAGCGGGACCTGGATTCATGACCCTGCARTTTAGAAGTAAGATTGTATTCTTTGTGTGGGAACTTGGCCAGTAACCAAAGATATGAACAAAATCCTAACCTCTTAACAAAGCCCTAAACTCTTTCTTATGAATTAGGTAAAGTCAATATAACTTTCGTTTCGAAAAGCCACTGTAGTAAGGCCTCATTTCAAATGAGTCTAAAATTAGTGACTTTGCATTGTTGTAGTAATCCAAGAAGTATTCCATAAAAGGGAAATAGCTTTTCTAACATCCTGTTTGATTAACCATTGTAGATGTTGTCATTTTGATTAAACAGCCGCTACTGTGATGTTAGGAAACTGATAAGATACACACTTCAATGAATGCCATTAAGTTTATGTATGTATGTGTGCGTGCATCTGTACAGTGGTGCATACACAAGATATGCTCTTGAAGGAATTGATGGCCTGCGAAAAACTTTCAGTTGYAATTGTGGTGCAGGTGACTTAAACTGAAAGTACAAGCAAAATACTGTCCAGCAGAAATCCTGCCTAGCGAGTCATGTAGTAAACATAGACAAAGAGACCCACCTGTGTTTTGGCTGGATTTTTAGCAGTTTTGGGATGGTTTGCCTGAATGTCTTTATGGTCTTAGATAGATGGCTTAACTTGTTGTTACTATTTATCTGTGGGCATGAACATTTCTAAATCTATAGTTTTACTCTTAAAACGTATGTTTCAGAAGTTTKACTTGAGAAAGAATGTTCTATTCATCTGCCTTCTGTGCTTACTTTGGTACAGGAACATACAGTGCATCTTTAGATAGGTTCTTGATTTGGTGTAGAGAACATGACTGTRTAACTGTTAGAAAAATTGCTTATTAGTTACATGAGATAGTGAAAGACTGTGAAAATACTGTTTATAAGTGTACATTTTAAAGGGTCAAGCATTCTGGGAACACGTGACACTGCTTTACACAGTACAAATGCTCTACATAGATGGATACATGGATAAACAGAGCTTAACATGGAAAAGCTCACTAGTTATTCTATATTTAAATTGTTAGCCTGTTTCTAGCTCATTTGCATGTGATCTGCCTAAATGTTCTTGGCAGCATTGTCAAAATGTCCTACTACTCCTATACTGATTTGTAATATTTTGATGGCCTGCCTCCCCAGCTATCTTCGATGATAATATGCATCCAGAAAAACTTTAGGATTTTATTAGTTTGTTCTCATGAGATACAAGTGAATCATATCTTCACTGTGTGACCTTGCCTCCATATTTTTTTCTTTTTGTTTTTAGCTCTGTGCTTTGAGATAACTTATTAAAGGATGAATTGAGTTAGATAGCCTTTAATGAGCTGCTCACATTCTGGCAAAAGAAGAGCAGTTCACTCTTTAAACATTACAGCAAGTGCTACAGCTATCTCTGGCGTGTGTACAAGATGAGCTCACTAAAACAGGCCACCTCAGACGCAGAGTTGACGCACTGAATCCTCAGAGCCCTACCATTCTCCAGCAGATAATCAATACAAATGCTCCTGTCCAAGGATTTTGTAGGTATATGCATTTCCCCTTCAACACGGTATGTCTCCAGAATAGTGTTGTCAGAATTGTCATAGTCTCTCAGTTCTTTAATTGCTGCTTGAATACTTACCTATAGCCTGATCCATGCAGCCAATGCATGGTACTAATCTGGTGCATTTAGATTCCCTTGCATTTTGAAGCATGCAATACGACAATCCTGTATTACTGTAGGAAGACCCACACTGCCAGGGAGACTTGCACATGTCAGCAATGATGAGCCATTAGATTGTCTCAGCCCTATCCAATCCTGCAACTTTACCCTCAGGCTGTGGTTTCACAAGCAAATTAACTGCTAGAATAGAGGAGGGTCTCATTCCTCTTTCTGCACCCCCTCTCCCATCTCTGCGGTGCTAACCCCACCTTTGCATCTCCTCTTCCAGATCCATGGAGAATCAAGGGACACTAGATAGCTATCTTAGGCTGGGCATGTAATCTTTGCTGGCACAAATATGCTCCTCTATAATAAAACAGCTTCCCACACTAGATTTTAATGTTTTTGCTAATAGGTGTTAGCATGTTCAAATGAAAGCAAGGAATCTTGTGTCTTCTTTCTCTTTATTTTTTAAAGACAACTTTCTAGAGAAAGGGGGAAAATAGCTTTCATACTTTTAAATGTTCATCCTTAGAGGTGCTGTCAGATGTCAAAATCCCATCTACTTTGGAGAACTTGGAGCCTATTTATTGTGCTGGTGTAGTATTTTCTGCAGCTTCCCTAGGCCTGGTCCCTCTGGCATAAAGCTAAGACAGCTGAAATGCACACCAAAGGGCCAGGACTGTGCTGCAAAAGAAATGTGCCCCACAGGAAAGACTTTCCTGCAGGGTCTAGGAAATTAGAAGGATCATGATATTCAAATGTGGGTGAGTGTAGGGTTTTTGCTGCTGTTAAGAAATTGATATATTTGTAAGAATGAGAGGACTTTCCTGGGAAAATGTGGAAGCAAGAGGCTCCTGAGTTTGTTTTTTATTCAGTGGAAAAACACGTGCCTAATGACACTCTTGAGAAAATTCCCTCTTCTATAGTCTTCTCTATTGCACTTGGAAAGGTCACATTTTCATAGCAAAATCTAGCTGGTGTGGGAGGAGATGGCTGCAAAGCAGGAAGCCCATCCAGTTTAGAAGTTTGAAAGTCAGGGGAATGACCCTGAACCAAACTCTGTGTTCACTGGGGAGCCAGTACAAAGAGTATCAATGACTGAAAAAATGATCCTCATTTTAACTTGAAAGGGCTAGACAGTAACCGCAAACATAGATGATCCAGTAGGTCTGCAGAAGCAGTCATTTCCAGCTGTTGACAAAAAACTGGGAGAGGAGACTTTTTAGCTTGGACACACAGTCTAATCAAGTGTTAGATGCAGACTGCATCACCTGGGTTTGTATTCATAAGGATAGTATTCTAGTGGGCCGCAGAGGACAAAAAATCACTTTTTACTGCTTCAGCTATGGCCAGAAAGAGGGTTATGTGGAAATGCTAGTCCATACTTGGAAATTTCTAGTGTAATTCTAGTATAACTGTAGAGATATCAATCCCCATTTGATGGATAACTAATGTTAAAGGGCCATATAAATTGTGCCTWTGATATAATAAGCAAGTGTTTATGGTTATTCTAAACAGACATTTATGTTAACATGAAACTCCCACATTGCTTAGTGCCTAAAGCAGGAGATAAATAACTTCATATAACCTCATGTTTTGAAGAGGAAGGAGTTGCTCTATAGCCTAGAGGCTACTCTTGGGCTATGATCAACACTTATTCCTATGATTCCAGAACAAGGCATCTCTCATGCAAACCTCTTCTGCATGTTGAAGGACCTAAAACATCCTGCCATTTCCTCCCCCCATTTCACCGCTTGCTCATCTACTCAGGGTGTTGTGCCTAAATGATTTATAACTGTTGTAATTTATTTAGGTTATGTGGTTAAAGTAGATGCTTTGCGGTTAAACTTGCCTGTGACAAACATAAGATTAGTCAAACAATATGAAAGAAAGCGCATAAATGCACTATACATGCATAAATGTGTTAATATGTGCACATAAGAGATTGTTTCAGAACCTCATAGAAGTGCAGGAAATTTGCAGAAGCAATGGTCCTGCCCATACAAAGCAGGAAGCTAGCTGTGCTAGGTCATACAGCATTCTGTACTGCAGGCAGGTTTTAATCTGATAATCCTGAAAATCACCCTGACAAAAAATAAATACTTGTTCTCAGGAGAAATGAAACTAGTCTAGTGCCCCAAAGCTCGATTAGCCAGATGAGCCACAGCTTTAACAAACCAAAGCAGAACATAGATTCTTCTTTAACACCAGAAGGATGGTCATTGCCATGACATTCACATCAATGATGCAGGATCTATGGGAACTACAGCAAGAAAAAAATAATTTGTTACTTGTTTTTGTGGATGTCATTAACCAATTTGATTGAGGCTTCTAGAAAAGGTTATCATACAGCCTTCTGTTTGTATTTCAGAGAAAACCTGATTTCCAGAGGAGGCACTTTAAATGTCATAAAATCCAATCATGCTTCATAGAAGAATGAGTATATCTGACATAAATTGCAGGGCATAAAACACTTTCATGGCACAAGATTATCCCTAAGGTAATAAGAWCATAGAGAAATCAAATAAAACCATTACAGAAGCCCTAAGGAAATTTTTAACAACATTTAAATTACATAGATCCTAAAGGCAGGGCTTCTAAACATGACTCATCCAAGTTTAAAATATTCAAATCAATGACTAAGCAGCAAAGGCACCCTTTCAGAGAGCTAAGATATTCCAGAAGGCCATAGACAGTTCTCTCAATAGATTAAGTTGTAGATAAACTTGGGTCCAGGCTGACAAATGCAAGGCAATATGCTGTTCAGCATTTAAGTAAAAAACAAATATGTTAAAGAGAGCTTATACATAGAARGGGGGCAGATCTATAAATTCTCTCTCAATTTATTTCTAGCCATAGACAAGGCATTACCAGCCTAGTTTGAGGACAAAGTATTTCCATCAGATTATAATGTGTCCRAGGCTCTTACATGTGAAAATTATGGAAAAGCAAGAGAGGACCTGAACAAATGGTGACTTGGGCTGTTATAACTAATAGTCTGGAGCTTGTTTTCAYTCTTGTTTCATTGCAAAACTTTGTGTAAGTTTTTAAGTTTTCTGCAACTTTGTGCATTACACATGTTATTCAGAGACATGAGCCAAAAATCTGTAGGCCTGCTTTTAGGGTATTTGCTAAGCTTCAACCCTTATGACATTATATGGTAGATCCATGCATGTTGAATATGCTTTAGCATACTTTATGACAGTGTCAATTACCCTAGACTGAAAGATTTCACATTAAAAAGATGCAGAATAACTGCAAAGCATAACAGATGAGAAATGTCAATGTGGCCATCTGCTCACCTCTGGTTAAAAATGTCTGCCGTAAAGACAGCTGAGTCAGCAAGGGCAAGAAACTCTGGTTTCCTCCACTKGCTGGTACAAACAGACAAACAGGACACATGGCATCCCTGAATGAAGGGGAAGGACATTCTGGGTAACCAGCTGAAAGAGCCAGCATAAAACTGTACACAAACCTTCCACGTGGACATCACAGAAGCAAGGGATGTTATGGACTGAGCAACCCTCATCTACCCCTATAAAAAGCAAACACACCAGTGGGTAATTGGAGAGGGCATACCAAAGAAATAGCTGGACAACAGGTATGCAAAATCCTTGGTAAAAGGGGATGCCCACCTCGTGACAGAGACGAATAGTACGTACTCAGAGACTGGTGACTGATTTTCTTTGGCCATATAATAGTGTAATATTAATGCACTTATAATTAAGCTTTTCAATAAATGGATGATTTAGTTACATGATACCTTGCGGTGGTCTTGTGTACTCAATGGAAGGATTCAAAAAAATTGTAACAGTCGAAAGTGAAAGATGGGAATGGCTTTCCTACAGTGAGTCCATTTAGAACTTGTTTGACCATGGAATAGCCAAACAAACCTATCACTTTATCTATATAAATTATATTAGTGATTGATTATATACAGAAAGAAGGCAACTTGAAACCCTAATTCTGCAAATGAACTCAAAATTTTTATTTAGAACTTAGGCAGATATTTGAAACAGAAACACTCAGGTTGTTCTGAATGAAGTGGAAATGGAAATGTGCTTGGGCATGTGAGAACATCAGAAGAACCAGTAWAACAAGAACTAAAGTAATGGCTTGTGGTATTAGCAAGTAACATCATGTCAGAAGTTCACCTGAATCGCAGTGCAATCTATGCACGGTTAGCAAGATAGCAAGAAAATGAAACTGTAAGATCAGATGACAGCAAGATAAATGAACTGTCCCAGGAACCAGAAAATACCCAGATAGGCAAAACAAAAAAGAACAGCATGCGACTCAGCAATGTTGCCTAAGACTCACAAGTGGTGAAACACAATACTGTAACAGAAGATCACAGTAACTGTCAGCACCTAAAAGCTATTTAAGGCACATCCAAAAGCAGCTTGCTCTCACCAGAGAAGAGGATCCTGGGACATGTAGAGAGTATTCAGCATCCTTTGTCCTACATGTCATGCACAAGTAATCCTAGCCAGACTACTTGGACATACACATCCTGAYACTTTTGATGGTGAAAATGTGAGTGAACAGAGTCAGTTTATTTCTTAAGCTAAATAACTATCATTTTTTCCCATCTATATAGTGTCTGGTAGTGGCTTTTATTCCATTAACTGCTACCTTAGTTGGCAGAGAATCTGTGGTGGAATGCATTAATGGAAAGCTTTCTGCAATTACCGCTTCACTGTAAAAGGAAACCAGTTGGATCCATTCAYTGAAAAAGAAAAAAGGTATGAACCACTCAGAATGACTGTCAATTTAGATGATAGACAAAAAAAAAGGCAATTATGATATAGTGGATGGACCTGTTGGTGTAGAGATTTGTAATAGAAGCATTAARGTCAGTATGAATATAAATGTCATGTATGTCTGAAAGCACCCACAGAAATGGAAGCATTAAAAGAATGAACTGGGTTGATGGCACAGAGACTAGAAAGTCATGAAGATCCTAGCACATCAATGAACAGACCATGAAAACTAAGGAMAAACTGAAGGCAGGAGATTAACAGGAAGATAAAGAACAGGACTGGAATCATAATATGCCCAGAGACGGAGATAAAGAGAGGAGTAGGTCAGTAAAGCTAACCCAGAAACATCAAAAAAAATKCCCATTTTCCCTGACCAGGAGGAATCCAGAAGACATGAGGAGCACTCAATAGCTAGTATCCCCTGTCCTCCTGGACATACACAAGTAATCCTGGCCAGACCTGCTAGATAAGTCTAAGTGTTTGGGAGTATGAGGATATAAAAGAATGCRTATGAGTGAAATTAGTATTGTTTAAAACAGAAATCACCTACCCTTCTTATTTTGTTATATTAGTAGTAACATAATTTGAAGAGTGGCTTATTTGGATAAGGAAATGATAGGTCCTGGCAGACCAATAGCTGTGTAGGCACTTGCTAATAATAAATACATTTAAAAGAAAAAAAAAGTTATGTGCTAGAGTATTCATCCTTTATCTGGAAAATAATTTAAGAGTAGAATCATAGGCCTTGGAGTGATAAAGTGGGACCAGACACTGAGACAAGTTTTGATAAATATAGTACTTTACAGAAGACAGGTGAAAACAAGCAAATAGCATCTGCTTAAAAATTCTATGGCATGCTATCCAAAACACATGCCCTGTTAGAGGAAAGGGCATGTGATTGCTCTCAGAGATAGTACAGTTAAATAAGAAGTGCAACAACRTATTAACTGCACACTGCAGATACTGAACCAGGGAATACAAGATCAGATTATGGACCTGCAAGTGCATTTAACTCATATTACACAGAAGGTAACTGAATTGTGAGAAGCAGGTGGCAAGACTGCAAGTTGTGGTTAAAAAGCTCACCCTAGAAACCCAAGATGATGGTAATGCAACAGAAAAAGCAAAACGAATTTTTGCTAAATGAGTTATATATTTTRTCTGAACATAGCAAAACATAATAAACTGTAAGTGGTGTGATTCCTTATATCAGCTTCACCAAATCAAACRAGTCAATGGCCAGACACTGGTCTCTTGAGAGGAAGAGGTAGTTTCTTGACAATTTGGTTCTTCTCTTTCTTGTCTCTCTTAAGGGATTACCTTCTTTTATGTTTTAAGATTTGGCTTCTATGCATTAACTTCCTTTCGCTTCCTCACACATGGCTACTGCCATTAGTCTTGCCTACTGTAGTAAGTCTTATCTGGCAAGACCATTCCATCCTACTTTCACATCAACTCATCCTAGCTTCATATCAAGATTTTCACATAAAAGAAGTTTGCTTTTAACAAGTTAACTGTTTTGCACCAAGAAGTGCTAGTTCTCTCTGGATCTCAACAAGAAAAGCACAAACATTCTCATGAAAAATAATTATTTTATCAATATTCCAGAAAAAAGAGAGCAAGTTATAAAATCTTACATACTTTGTGATGCTGGGAACCTTGAGAAGATATAGCATTAGACGGATCTCTGATCAGGGCATGTCATGCTGTGCAGGTCCCATCTGTGCTGAGATCACCAGCTCTCCACCTGCACTCTTAGAARAGCCTAACTCACAATACAGATTCATCAGTCACCGGTAGCAACCAAGTCTGGATTGTGGAATCACAGATACATAGAAGGGTTGAGGTTGGAAGGGATGTCTGGAGATCATCTAGTCCACCCATCCCCGCCTGTTCAAGCAGGATCACCTAGAGCAGGTTTCCCAGGAYCGTGTCAAGTTGGATTTTGAACATCTCCAAGGATGGAGACTCCACCACCTCTCTGGGCAACCTGTTCCAGTTCTCAGTCACCCTTACAGTAAAAATGTTTTTCCTCATGTTCAGACAGAACTTCCTGTGTTTAAGTTTGTGCTCATTGCCTCTTATCCTATCACTGGGCATCACTGAAAAGAGGGTGGCCCTATGCTCTTGAAACCCTCTTTTCAAATACTTATACACACTGATAAGATCCCCCCCGCAGTCTTCTCTTCTCCAGGCTGACCAGTCCCAACTCTCTCAGCCTTTCCTCATAAAGGAGATGCTCCAGTCCCTTAATCATCTTCGTAGCCCTTCACTGGACTCTCTCCAGTAGCTCCATGTCTCTCTTGTACTGGGGAGCCCAGAACTGGACACAGTAATCAAGATGAGGCCTCCCCAGGGCTGAGTAGAGGGGCAGGATCACCTCCCTCAACCTGCTGGCAACACTCTTCCTAATGCACCTCATGACACCATTGGCCTTCTTGACCACAAGAGCACATTGCTGGATCATGGTCAACATTTGCCCACCAGGATTCCTGACTCCTTCTCTGCAGAGTTGCTCTCCAACAGGTCAGCCCCCATTCTGTACTGATGCACGGAGTTATTTCTTCTTAGGTGTAGGACCCGGCACTTGCCCTTGTTGAACCTCAGGAGGTTCCTCTCCACCCAATTCTCCAGCCTGTCCACATCTCCCCGAATGGCAGCACAGCCTTCTGGGGTATCAGCCACTCCTCCCAGCTTGGTATCATCAGCAAATTTGCTGAGGAGGCACTCTGTCCCCTCATCCAGGTCATTGATGAATACATTGAACAAGATGGGACCCAGTGATGAGCCCTGGGGAACTCCACTAGCCGCAGACCTCCAACTAGACKCTGCACCACTGATGACAACCCTCTGAGCTCTGCCATTCASCCAGAGGATGTTATGGGAGACAGTGTCAAAAGCCTTGATGAAGTCAAGGTACACAACATCCACTGCTCTCCCCTCAYCTACCCAGCCARTCATGCCATCATAGAWGGCCATCAGATTGGTTAAGCAGGATTTCCCCTTGSTGAATCCATGCTGACTACTCCTGATCACCTTCCTTTCCTCCATATGCCTGGAGATGACATCCAGAAYGAGGTGTTTCATCACCTTTCCAGGGATGGAGGTGAGGTTGACTGGTGTGTAGTTTCCAGAGTCCTCCTTCTTGCTCTTTTTGAAGACTGGAGTGACACTGGCTTTCTTCCAGTCCTCAGGCACCTTTCCAGGTCTCCATGACCTTTCAAAGATGATGGTCTGGCAAMAAAATCTGCCAGCTCCCTCAATGCTCGTGGGTGCGTCCCATCAGAGCCCATGGATTTGTGGATGTCAAGCTTGCCCAAAAGATCTCTAACCCAATCCTCCTCAACCAAAGACAGTCTTCCTTTCTCCAGACTTTCTCCCTTGTCTCCAGGCTCTGCGATTCCTGGGGGCTGCCCTTAGCAGTGAAGACTGAAGCCAAGAAGGCATTCGGTAACTSTGCCTTCTCTATATCCTTYGTCACCAGGGYCCCCACCCCACTCAGCAGCAGGCCCACATTTTCCCCAGTCTTCCTCTTGCTACTGATGTATTTGAAGAAGCTCTTCTTGTTGTCTTTGATATTCCTTGCCAGATTTAATTCCAAAT
The DNA here is from genome assembly GCF_003343005.1 of Rhea americana. Taxonomy (NCBI): domain Eukaryota; kingdom Metazoa; phylum Chordata; class Aves; order Rheiformes; family Rheidae; genus Rhea; species Rhea americana. The sequence continues at coordinate 8,357,600 of NW_028187088.1, forward strand.
GGGTCTTAGCTTTCCTYGTTGCATTTCTGCATACTCTGACAACATTCTTACATTTCTCCCAAGTGACCTGTCCCCTCTTCCACATTCTGTGTACTTTCTTCTTCTGTCTGAGTTTGGCCAGGAGCTTCTTGCTCATCCAGGCAGGTCTCCTGCCCTCTTTGCTGGAATTCTTACTGCTGGAAGAGCAGGGATGCACTGCTCTTGAGCTTGGAGGAAGTGATGTTTGAATACTAACCAGCTCTCCTGGACCTCCCTTCCTTCTAGGTCTTAACCCATGAGATTCCTCCAAGTAGGTCCCTGAAAGTTYGCTCTGCTGAAGTCCAGGATTGTGATCCTACTTATTGGCTTGCTTCCTCCATGCAGGATCCTGAACTCCACCATCTCATGGTCACTGCAGCCAAAGCTGCCCCCACCCTTCACGTCTCCAACCAGTCCCTCTTTGTTGGTTAGGACAAGGACCAGCAGGACACCCTTCCTCGTAAGCTCCTCYACCACCTATGTCAAGAAGTTATCATCAATGCATTGCAGGAGCCTTCTGGACTGTTTGTGCCTTGCTGTGTTGTCCTTCCMGCAGATATCAGGGTGGTTGAAGTCTACCATGAGAACCAGGGCCTGTGACTGTGAGGCTACTTCCAGCTGTCTGTAGAAGGCCTCATTGACCTCCTCTTCCTGTTCAKGTGGCCTGTAGTAGACACCTACAACAGTGTCACCCATGTTAGCCTGTCCTTTAATCTCCACCTATAAGCTCTTGACTAACTCCTCCTCTACTCCTAGACAGAGTTTGGTACATTCCAGTTGCTTTCTCACATAAAGAGCAACTCCACCAGCCTGCCTTCTTGACCTGTCTTTCCTAAAAAGCCACCTGTGACAGTGTTCTAGTCATGTGTGCTATCCCACCATGTCTCTGTAATTGCAATGAGATCATGACCCTGTGACTGTACACAGATCCTCAGTTCCTCCTGTTTATTCCCCATGCTGCGTGCATTGGTGTACAGACATTTCAGAGAGGTAATTGTGCTTACAGGTTTCTCAGGAAGGATACAAGGGGATCCCCCATAGCCATGTCCCAAACACACATCCCCAGCTGCCTGGACCCACTGGAGGCCTCCTGACTTGAGCTGTGTTTTGTTGACTACCCTGTCTTTATAACTCTCCCTTTCCCTCCTCCTACCTAGTTTAAAGCCCTCTTTACCAGTCTGGCCAACCTGTTGGCAGAGAGAGACATGCATGCCTCACTTAGTAAGGTGGATCCCATCTCTCCCCATCAGTTCCTGATCTTCAAACAGGGTCCCATGATCACAGAAACCAAAACCCTGTTGCCAACACCAGTGGTATAGCCAGTTGTTAACTTGGAAAATTCGTCTACACCTTCTCCTATCCTTGCCCCTCATTGGCAGGATTGAGAAGATCACCTGGGCTCCCAGACCCTTGACCACCATCTCCAGAGCTCTGAAATCCTGTTTGATCATTTCTAATTTGCCCTTGGTATCATTAGCACCCACGTGAAAGAGCAATAGAGGGTAGCAGTCTGACGTGTAGACCAATCTTGGCAGTCTTTTGATGACATCTTGTATATGAGCCCCTGGCAGGCAGCAAACCTCTCTAGAGGAGGGGTCAGGTTGACAGATAGGTGCCTCTGTCCCCTGCAGCATGGAGTCACCCACAACAATCATTAATTGCTTTTTCCAGGTGTTCCCACAAGGTACAGGGTTTCTCAGCCCAGTTACTTCCCTTGAAGCCATGCCCAGGTCTTCTCATCCTGGAAGGCAATAAACCGGTTCTTCAGCTGCAAGTGCAAGTCTTCAGGAGGAGTTGGCCTTTCTCCTCCCACGACAAGTGACCAGTTTCCAGGCTTCTTCTACACAGCTGAGATGTACGGTTTCACTCAGCACAGAGCCCTCCGACAACTCCTCTGCTGCAGGGGATTGGGACTCCCGGAGCAGTACGGTCTCCAAGAATGCCCTGTCTATCTCCTGCTCATTTTTGCAGATGCTTCGCAGTCTGCTGACTTCCTCCCATAACTCCTTTACCTGACGATGCAGTCTGTCAACAACAGCACACCTTCTGCAGGAGAGCTGACTGTCAGTCCAGGCCTTCTGGAGATGCCCCAAGCAGTCCCTGCAGCCTGAGACCTGTGTAGAGCCACATCTGCTGTCAAGAGTGTGCAGTTTTTGTGGACAGAAGAAACACACGTTATCAGCACAAACAATTTATTGTTAGTGTAATTAAAGACTTAACAGTTTAATCAAAGCATTATTACTAGTTCAGTTAGAATGGTATTAACATTAATAGTCCAATTTATCTAATTATTATGAGAAAAGCTACACCAATTTACAGTTAACACTGCAGTGCATAAAATTTGTAGTACCTACCCCATTTGTCTAGTGTTATGCTCACGCTTCCACTGCTTCTCTGACTCCTAAGGTTAACAGCTTTCCTCAGAAAGAAGAACTATGGTGAGTTATCAGTGTGCCATGTTCTCCACGGGGAGGATTTTGACACTGATGGTGTTCTTTGCTCTAGTGTCTGCGCTTGGTTTATTTTTATATGTTTTCTAATGTGCTATATCACGCTTTTTCTTTATTACTTCACAATTCCTTGCTATAACTAAATTCAGTATACATAGTACATTTTATATTATGTTGGATACTTGCTCTTTATTCTCGTTATCCTTAAAAGCAATTTCACCCAGCTCCCAAGGTTGCATTCCTCTATTGACCAGTAATTGACCACTAGTGATATGTTTATAATCCTGGGGCCTCTGTGCCTGTGCTTTCAAGGCCGCTGCTATCATCCTACGCTTGTACTCCTCTATACTAAGTTAGTACTCTAGGGTCATAAAAAGTTCACTCTGTACAGAATAACTACTTACTGTTACTAACTACAGTTACAGAGAGAGACATCAAAACTGCTRTAATATACTACACAGTTGCACAAAGGTAAAATAAATTTAAAGTAAGTTAGGTAATACTCATCTGATTGTTAGGCAACTGCTGTTACAGCTAAACAGGCAAAGACAAAGCTCCAGGCAGGCCAAGACAAGCCCAAACACAACTAGCCTTGACAAATCCCTGTCTCAAGGCAGTGCAAAACTAAATCAAAGCCTCTGGCCTGTTACCAGCAATAGTAACACAATTTCCACTAAGCTACAAGGCTACACAATCAAGATATAGTTTCCACATAGCATTTAGTGACTCCATGAGTGTTACATCTATCAAGACATAATTGCTCGATAGCATAGATAATTTTTTTTCTGATGTAGTTTAACATTTGTTAAAATAGAGTATCCTGACAGTTTTGTCTGGATGTAGCATCCTAATGGTCTCATCAAATTCCAATATGGTCCTGTTCTAGGGTCAATGACTAGATCATACATACTTTCTTGTTTAGGATCCCTGAAAATTCATTTTATGGTTTGAAATAATATAGGCATATAATACTTTTTCAGTTACTTTTTCTGAATATCTAATTATAGCATCTTACTGGTATGTGTTTAAATCTGTTTGATTCTCTTCATGTTACAAAACTATGCCCTTAATAATGAGGAACCAGAACACGAATGCCCAACCACTGCTGAAAAATATGATATGAGAGATTGTAGAAGGTTTTGAAGCATTTATGCACTATTTCAGCACAAGCAAAATTTGGTTCAGTGTTGGAAGTTTGAGCATATAAGTGGAAAATGGTGCATGGGATGCGCAGTACTGAAAACACATGGGGAAAAAAATTGTAGAAACATCACCAACTAAACCATCCCAGCATGAAGAAATGCAAGTGATCTTAGAGGTCCTGAGATGGTAAAAGGCTGAGTGACTTGTGATTTAGATTCTTGCATGTAGGGAATATAATTTTGGATATTAAATTGAGCCAAAAGACAGTAGAAGTCAGGAGATGGGAAGAATATTTAAATAAGGATGAATGTAAAGAGATTTATAAATGGATAAGTCACTCTGGGAACCACTTATAGATTAGGCATATAAACGCTCATGAAAGGAACCCAATCAGGAAGCTGAATGGAATAATGGTGGATATGGCTGTTAAAGAAGTTGCTAGCCTGAGCACAACCAGTAATGGCAAATATGTGCACACAAGAGAAACATCAAGAAAACAGGAAAGGGGAATGAGGAAATAATAACGTATGTCATAATGTGTTATGTGATACCTGGGAACACACCTTGCAGGTATGACTYCACAGGTCATTAACTCGGCTAGAGGATCCTGCTTCAAGAGTGAAGTGACCATTACTCAGTCCAGGACTGAGGAATGAAGTAAAAATTACAAGTGCTGGACCAGTCATCCTGACTCATGCAAGCAGTGCGTGAGAACAGAACTGTCACAAAGGCAGTATGAAAGATAGTGAATAACAGCTGCAAGGACTGAAAAGACCAGTTATCTTTGTTCTTGACAGTTTCAAGAAGTTCCAGTTGATTGGYATATGGCATTTACTCCTTCCAAGTTTTGTTTGGAATGAAGATGCTCTTCATTATGCCCTTAATTTCACCAAGAAACTCCTTCAGAGGGAGATATTGCAGCTTGGTAACTGAGACACATCAGGAATAGTTAGAGATACAAGAGAAAATAAATCAGGAGATTGAAAGGGTAGAAGTGAGAGAAGCAAAGGTAGCCCTTTGAATACCTATGTRTGGAAAGACAGGGGACTTCATTTTGTATTTGAAGATGATGACTAAAGGACACAATTTGCAGGCTAAATGGAAAGGATTATTTGTTGAAATGTATTAACTATTAAGAATACTTGGCCATTTTATATCCCACAGAAGGCACAGAAGACTCAAAAATCTATTCCAACCCTATGGATATCATTGAAAAATGCAGGTTCCTTGCCTTGCTTYCACCATTTCTGGCTTTAGTATCTTAAAAGGGAGGGTGAAATAAAAACTGTCTTTATAGGGAAGTGGACATGGCTTAACCTAAAAATGAGAACAGGAAGAGGCTGTCAGGATGCCCCAGGGGCTAGAAGCTACTGTGTGTGTTGGGGGGGGGGAGCCTCCTCGTAGTGACACGGTCAGGCCTCATCACCAGGGCCCATCCCACYRCCCCACGAGGGAGGAGGGCATCCGTGGGCACCTGGGTGCAGCCCCAGTCCCAGGCATTGGGCACCACCATAGAGATGGAGATGAGGCTGGGCTGAGGCTGCGCCAGGCAGTTGCCCAGGGGTCAAGGGCCAGTGGCGGACAGGGGCAGGGCTGTGGCRGGGCTGGAACTGGGGTCCTCCTCATGGGGTAGTGATTGATGGCCCTGGCTTGGGCTGAAATGCGGGCTGGGGGCAGGGAAGGCCTGGAGAGTGGGCAGGGACAGGGAAAGCTATCAGTGTCCCCAAGCCCAGAGACCTAGGTAATGAGGTAGTAAGGAAAAAAATAGATCCAAGTGGCAGCATCTCTATTCACAAGAAGAACCATGTTTCTTTTGGTGAAGATGGATTTTCCTCTTATCATTGATAATGACTATGGAAATAATAAGTGCATCTGCCTCCACTTGGATTGTAGAAGATCTGGTCATTGATTTCRTTTGTGTTTCAAGATTCTGGGAACACTGGTACTGATGGAGGTTTTCATTTGGAAGGAAATGACCTATGTATGGATTAAACATGATACTAACCTGACTTGGAAAGGTTATTCAAACTCCAATTTGCTGAAAATCAGAGTAATCTAGAGTAATTATAATGGAATCTGGACATCTAGATGGACTGAGATGCACAAACACAAATCACCACAGACTGAGATTAAATTGAGTGTGAGATTGCAGGGCAGAGCTGGAATTGAAATGAGGAACCTGGCATGTTTACTTCATGGCACCTCCGTTTTTGAACACCACCATCCGTAAGCATCCACACCCCTACTGTCGGAAAGTCCCACCCGTCCRTGTTCTCTACTTTATACCGCATTCCTCATTTTCTCTTTTCTTGAACCCATGACTTCCCCAGCCCTGCACCTCCCTTCCTTTACCCAGMCTCCTCCCAAATAAACAAGCCTCCCCCGATTACTTTTTCCTCGCTCTTCTTCCCCTCTCACACCACATCTGTCAGGCTCACGGGACCTGCCTGGCATGCTGCGGTCGGTGGCCTGCAGAAGGATGTTTGCTCCCGCAGCAACTGATTTTCCGACACTGAGGTCTTCGGTGCTGGTCCGACCTCAACAACCCCCAAGTACCTTTCCTCATATTTCCTCATATCCCCTAGGCTAATTGCTCGTACCCTGGTGAATGATAATTTGTGTAACTGATGTCTAACTAACTACCTTCGTGGATACTTTCTACGCCCGGGGCACGGCACGGCTCGGCCTGCGCCCCAGCGTAGGCGCCCGGCCGCCGCAGGGGGGCAGAAAATGGCG
>NW_028187088.1:8364438-8396669 GCF_003343005.1 Rhea americana
TGGGTCTTTGCTGCGGTAGTTCAAGCGGAGCTGGTTCGGGCTCCGAAATAACTCGCCGCTTGTCTCGCAGAACCAATTAAAAACAATTAAATGTCTTGCTAATGGCTGAGCAGACACAATAAAATCTGCGGAGTGGCTTTGCTGCCGGACCGTTCGCCTCCCGAGCCGCCCTTCCCCCATCACCTTAAGCTGGGGGTTCGTGTTACCGACTTTTCTCATCGGAATTGGGGCTCCACCTGGGAGATGGGACTGAGAGAGTTGTGCCCATTTAAAAAGGRAAAAAAAAAATCTGAAGCAGTAACTTCTGGATTGTGGGTTGCGTGTGGGAAACCAGATGTTCCTAGTCCCATGTGCTTAGCTCCCTGGTGCACTCCTCTGCTTGCTTGTGATTTTTCTTAAGCGTTTCATGTAGGCATCAGAAACTGTGCCWTAAGGACCTGGTACTTTGCCTTGTCTAAGAGGGACACCCACAGCTGAGTAGTGTTGTTAAACTGAAAAACCTGTCCATATAGCAAAAGAAGCYCCCCCTGCACCAAGAAGTTTAAGTTGCTATCTGTGCTTTGGATATTATGAGATAATCTCACTCAAGTATAACTGAAAGAATCATCTAATTTATTGTTTTCAAAGCAAATAATAGGGATACTTGCCTTTTCATATTTCTAAAACTGAAAGGCTTCGTAAACTCTCTTKACACAGTGCAAATGAAAAGCATCAACTAAAATGCCTATAGAAGTCCTCAGCATCATGTGTGTTTCAGAAGCCTGTAGGAATGCTGGAGGTTGTTTTTCCTAGAAATCGTTGTGAGGTTAACTCACCTCTTTCCAAGAGCTCTGTGGTAATGTCAGGCTTTTCCCYGCTCCTAACTAGCCTCCTGGGAGGATGTAAAACAAAACAAAACCAGCTCATCATGGTTCCTATAAGTGTTTTCCAGCCATTGCATCTGAGAACTATGGGAAGAGTGGATCTTGTCATTAATAATTAAAGAATAAAAGCTCCTTAGATGGATTTTTTTTCACCTGGTTTTCTTAGAGTGACCAGTCAGTGTCCCAACTGTTTAAATATCTTTTTTTYCCCCCCCGGGGGAGGGGAGAGAGAAAGCAAAGCTGTCCGTATCACTTCTATATTACTAGAAAATTCACAAAAGAAAAGAAAAATCCTTATGATAATTGCCCCATTTTAAAGCTCTCTCTGAGTAATAGAATGAAGCCCTAGATGATTCCAAAGCCATTTATCAGAAACTGTTAATTCATTAATTCATTGTGTTCATGTGGTTCACCAAAATGAGTCAGATAGTATTTCASATTTAAAGGGTAGAGGCTGTTTTTAACATGCTATGGAAGTTATAATGTTTAAACAGCAAACTTACAGGTATTTTTCAAAAGCTAATACATGATCTCTGATATTTTTGGCAGAAAAACACTATAGCACACTTCATATGAAATACGTTTTGCCTTATTTTCCTTTTCTACTTAATAATAGAGAAAACTTCAGTTTGCTGGTCTGCCAGTTTTTTAGATGAACTTTTGTTTTTTTCATTTGGGTTCTATTCACTACTTAAAGCACCGATGCTTTTTCACTCCTTCCTTCCCATCACTCTTTAACCAAAATAATTGTAGATCAGTGAAATACTCCTTTCTTATAGGCAGGAAAAGGTCCTTCAAACACTGACTTTTCAAAAGCCAGTGAACCATACCACTTATAAAGTTGCCAGATAGCTGTATGCTTTAGATAGTTTCTGTAGCCAAATCTGTTCTGGTACTTGGTTATCTTTATATCTCAGCTTTTAAAAAGCAAATACAATGCAAAGCATTAATTCCATGCTCATTTTGTTCCTYTCTTCCATGAGGAAGGGTGATCAAAGTGTAATAGCAGGGCTTGTTGTGCCATGCCAGTCACCATCACACCTCTGTTCTATCAGAGGTGACTGAGCCAGATGAGGATATGTGCTCCCTCCACAGTCTTTCTTGCCAGGCCTTTTGCCCATTAATGGACCAACTGAACTGCTTACTAAGGTCTTCYGATCCACCACTTGGGGCCATTGGTTTTTGACTGCAAATGGCAAACAAGGAGCATCATTTCAGAAACCCTGAATGTGCTGAACTTGCACTGTTTCATTTGCTGCAGCCACAAGCAATGTATCAGTGGACTGGAGATGTATGGTTTTGTCACAGAGTGTTCCTGGACTCTCTTAGTCCTAATCAACACAATGATTGGCCTGCTAGTTTGATGCTGAGCCTTTCTTGTGTTTGTGGATGACTAATAAAAAGTAAGTGRGCACGGGAAAGATGTTAAACCCCACTGTCACCCTAATTTAAAGGTCAAAAGAGGGTGAAGAGAGAAGACAGAAAACAGCATAGAAGGAACAGGGTCAAGGAAGAGAGAGGGTCCAATTCCAAAGGGTGTTATTTAGCTATCTTAATTCCTGTAGTAGCTCATGCTTTAAGCCTGACTATAAGAGTTAATGAGAAACTGTAGAGTCTGCTGGTAACTCCCAAGGAAAAAAAAATGACAAGGAAAGATAGTGAAACTGTATATTATGGTTGTCAGTGATGGCTGATTGCTGCTGATATTGGACATCAGTTAAAGGAAGCTGTTCCTTGACATCAAATTGGACTTCAGAATCTGCCTGGAGACTTTCTGATGCACCATTAACTATCAGTGACATAGACTGTCTAATGATACTGTTGCTACAGGTTGTAGATACTTCATAAAAATAGCACTTTTAGCTTAACRACATGCCCCTCCTAGGAGCAAAGACCAGCAAGTTCCTCCTTTTCCAGGAGATGTTATCACAGCTGTCTGAAGGGACACATTCTAACAATATTGCTGAAGCAAGTGATTTAAAAAAAAAAAAAAAACAAAAATCCATATTAATATCCATAGTCTGGTTCACACTGAAGCACTATAAGCAGTTGGCATCAGTGCATCTGAAGGGGAAAAGAAGGCAATTGGGGGAAATGCAAGCTTCTAAACCTCAATTAGAAACATAAGGGAAAAAGTGCTTCTAAGTTTGCCTAGAACTGTTACAGCCACAGGTTTTCAAAGGACTCCAGTTGTTTCCCATTACTGACAGGGAACAGAGTTTTGCTTTTCATGCATGGATCACTAGACACTGTTAAAATCTATCTGACTCTTATTTGTGTTACTTTTTAAATACATATCACAAGATCTCAACATTTTGAAACTGCAAAAGACAACCAAAAAYATAAGGACTTTAAACTTGGAGGCAACTCAAGGAGAACAGTCTCCTTCATGTAAGCTACAGCATATAGCAAACTTCAGAAACCAATAGAGAAAAGAAAGCAGTTATTACAGCTATTATACTTCTTTTTTTTAAGTACCTCTGCAATTCTGAAGCTAGTAACATGCCCTATTGCTTGTATAAATGCTCTCTATAAAATGCAGATATACCAGAAGAACTCTTCAAGTGTGTGGTTTGGAAAGGTTACCATTGTTCTGCATGATAATTCAATTAACTTCTTAAAAGTTTGCACTTCAGTGTCCCATACAGGTTTCAAAGTGTTCTGCAATTAGTAGTCACTARGTGCTGAATGATTTGAGACCAGTATTTTAGCAAGAAGTACCCACAGCTGCTGATGGTGTAAGACAATTCTTTTTGCCTTGAAACTTGGAGGACAGTAGGAACATCTTCAGCTTGAAGTGCATTTTGTAGTTGCTTCCATGAAGTAGAGATCTGCAGCTGTAGCATGGATATGTAGGCATTTTCTTCTAAAAGTCATTCCATTCAGGAAAGAGCATTTTTGGAATCTACTTTATCATTAGCTGACCTATTCCATCACAGTAATACTCACAACTAGAAAAAGTATGAACTATAAATGCATAGACTTGAAATAAATACCTGTAAATATACATGAACTACGCTACAGAGACAAGATTATTCACCTTTGAAGTACTATCTGATGTTAGTATTAGAAAACATTTCAGCTGTAGATTTATGAATAGAATATTAGACATAAATTTGTACGGTGACTATTATCCATGTCACTAATGATCTTTCCTTGAAAATTATCTTTGGGAGTTTGTATTGAAGACTTTTCTCATGCTAGCAGCTAGTCCAGACTGAACTTAGTATTTCYGCTGAGCAGCATAAGCAATAAAAGCTTGGTTGATGCCATCAAGCAATYAAATACAATGTTGGAGACTTCTTTTGAGCCCATACTGAACAGTGACACCTCCTGTAGTCTTGGTGTGTCACTAATGAGCAGAGAACTAGAGTTTCAAAACTGCTTATGAAGTATGGCCCTTACAAGTGTCAGAAGTGCATAGGACTTGCAGGAAAACTAACTTTATTTTTTAGAGTAGTCTCTCTGAGCTTGATTTAGATGCTGCTTGTGACAAATTCAGATCTTTCTGTATTGAGTCCTTCTGCTTCTTGGTATGTGGTATAGTGTTTATCTGTATTATCTCATTTATGGTAAGAAGAATGGCCTCCTTCCTGCCTTTCTTCAAGCTATAGCCGTAATTCCCACAGTCTCTTAATTCTTGAGATGATGTTACAAGGTATAATCCTATAGTTCTAGGACTGGAGAACAGGTCCATTACCAAATGTCAAGGAGTGCTTTTTTAATTATTACCTCTGAATAAGTATTTAAGTTATATAACTTTAATTCCTCAAGTTGTACTAAAATAATGTTTCTTGTAGCAGGCAGATGTAACAATCAGAATGGTGAAGACAAAACTTGATAACAAAATTCAATGTGACGTAATACAGTAAGGTCTGTAGAGTGCAARGTGGTCATTAAGGTTACCAACTACAGTCTTATAAATGCAATTGAATGTAAGCTGGAAACATTTGGCCAAGACAAATGTACAGTTAATCATTTTATGAGCCTATTTTGTGTAAATGAGAGCTGTAGAAGTACTTGGGAGTTGGATCATTCACTTTGCTACTGGTCTGTGTTGTTAGTAAACCTGCTGAATTTTGTTAAGCATCTGTTCTGGACTTTATCCTCATTAAGAATAGCTGTCAGACGATAACAAGATATAAGATCGAGTCTGAGACTTCAGACCACTTCTGAATAAATGGCAGTACAATGTTATAGGGATATCTGTATCTTAAGTAAAATAGAAATAAAATAATCTACATTTTATCCCTGTCCAAATAAAAGTATTGTGTTAAGGTATATCAGAAAGCTGCCACCTCAGTGAAGGACTTATGGGTTCTTCCTTCCTGGCTGCTGGAGTCCAGTTCTCTGTTCCAGGCAAATGGGTGTGGCTGCAACTTTCCCACCAGGTTTGGCCAATAGCAAAGCTGAATATGAACACCAAAACTAACCCCTCCCTCCACTTCCCACACTGGTAACACACCCACCCACATAGATAAAACAAACAGAGCATTGCCTTTAGCAACGCCCACATACAACACTACCGGAATTCCCATAAAACACACAAACCCTCAGCTGCAAGATACACCAGTACATCCACATTGATAGATCCCTTGAATATTAAGATGGGTCCTCAGTCTAATATGTCCATCTGGATCCTTGACACTCTTACCCAGTACACAGATCTCTTCTTAGTCACTGACCAGCCCAGCCTGCTGTTCACTAGTAAACAGATGCATGCAATCAGATGAGACCCACTTGCCTTGCGACAGTCATGGATCTGTCAAATACCAGCATGGGTATTCAGCCTGCCTAGTATTCATGAATGGACCCTGGATGCTCTTACCCATGCCTATTTCAGGCTTTGAGTCTTTCCATATGCAGGTTTTCCTCCTACTCACTGGCTTGTCCAGCTTGAAATTTGCTAGGAAATTACGCATGCATGCCTATGCAGATTGGGTTAAATTAACTGGGGAAAAATATAAACAACTGATGTCCCTCCAGTCACTGGTTCTTAGACCTCTCACATGTATGCTCTGGTCCTTCCAGTTGCTGACATAGACCTATGCGCCCAGTGACCTGTGGCACATTCTCCAGATGCTGGAACTTAGACCTTGTAGCTCTTATACATGGGCTAAAATTGAAATTATGCAGAAAGATATTTAAGAAGGGATTAATAGGAAGATAGGATAGGCTATGGTGATCAGATGTGGGGCTTAGTCAGGCAAGTGTACTAACTAACCCCTGCTTGTGTGTGACTGGCCCCTTTTATCCTTCTTCCTCTCTTATTTCCCCCTACCCTTGTTCCTCGCTCTTTTCCTCAGCTTTGATCCCTCCCATAGCATTCCTTAAATTTTGCATAGTCCCATAAGTGCCTCCTCTTTGTCCCCCCACCCCTACTCACATTCATCTTGTTTCCCCTTCTTATCAATTACAAAGTCCAAGTTGACCCTCTTCAAAGCTATGCTTGTGGTTTCTTAGCGGCCCATCAGTTCATGGCTGAAGAGTATTTGGTTTTTGTTAGTGCCTCCCTTAGGGCTTGCTTATCAGATTTGTGTCTTTGTGTTCTTTGTTTATTACTTTCCCTGTTACTTCTTGTTCCCTTTGCACTGAAAAGGTCCTTGACTTGATGTCATGGGCCTGCAGTCAAGGATGGGCCTCAAGGATAGCACAGCCCCTATCGCAGCAGAATGTGCTGGTGTGTCCACCACCATTTGGCAACCATGTGGGGGGTGTTTACGGCCTGAAGTACCAGGCTGCAGAACTGTGTAGCAGTAGCGATAAGGAGTGGAAATTGGGAAAACTGCTAGGAAACAATGAGGCATGATTGGATGAAAGACTGTTGGGCTTGTGGTTGGTTTAAACTGCTGTTACTGGGTAGAACAACAAGGAAGCTGTAAGAGATCAAAGCCACCTTGGTGCGGGGGTGGAGCCTGCTCCACATASCCAGCCTGACTACGGGATTCCCTGCCTGGTCTAAGAGGGATGCCCATACCCTGATTCCTCTCCAGGGATTGGAACTTGTGATACGACAACCCAGTTGCAAACCTGAAGCGCAGGTAGCATAGTATGTAATGCCTGGCTATAGCAAATTAGGCTGAGAGATTGCAATCTACAGTGAATAATAAAATATTTATTATTTGTGGTTGTGCTGCACCTAGAGTCCTTGCTCTTTAACGATTCTCCCTTATGTTAGTGAACATCCGAAGAATCCTTGGGCCTGACACCACATTTGACAACCTTAATGAACCAGATGCTGCCATGTTTTACTATGGTGTTTGCAAGAGGGCGATGACTTAATATTAGAAGATGTTTGTTTTTAATAACCTAAACAGTATGTTTTGTTGCTGTAAAATCTGGCTTAAAACAAAACCCTCTAAAACTTAATTTAAAGTTTTAGAAAGCAGGCATTCTTTGTTGCAGCGCTGGTGCATGGGGGGATCATTCCTCCTAACGTGCATTCTGCATGTTGCACCAAACAAAGCTCTCTCTCATGCATATTCATTAGATTTCCTGGAATTGCTTTACATATTCTTAACATTTCCTGGAACTAATTATAATATTCACATTGTGATTACGCATGCACTTTGACTGTCTTACGGTCTTCTGTAGGGGTCTTTGGGGGTTGCCAGGGGGTGACTCAAGAGTGTGCTTTAGTTGAACTTTTCTGAGAGCATGTGTGGTTATTGCAGTTTTGCTGCCTCCGTGCCTCTTTTGCAATCATCCAGCCATTGGCACCTTCCAGACCCCTCCCCCCCCMCACACACACAGCTGCCCCTCAGCTCTTCTTCGAGGACACAGCCATCAGTTATGTACTGTCTGCTAACTTCCCTATCTCCTAGCTCCTTTCCCTAACTGGCAGGTTCTTTTTCACAAAACACACTGTCAAGTTAAGTGTATATAAAATGATCATAAAAGGCAAAAGTGGAACTTTCTCCAAGGCCTAATGCATCGGTTTATCACAGAATTGTTGTTTTCTGTGCTACAGTAAACTTTATTTGACATTTTCAATGTTCTGTTGGTAAATCAGTAGTTTTCTTTAGGTGATAGTTGCAATATTTTTTTTTCCCAGACTGTCCATAACATTTTAGGCACATGCTCAGGGTAGCAAATAACCAGTTAGAAGACTGGACAGTGCTCACAGCTGACATGATACTTTTACACCATAGCTAAAGGAACAGCTGCAGCCCCCCTGAAACTAAAAGTGGCTAAGCACCAGTCCCTGGTTGCCTATTTCCACTTTTGCTTGTCCCCTTTTCTATTATTTTTAATATTTAATAAATAATCTGTGGTTTACTCTGACTCTTGAAGTTACCTGTTCAGTTGCAGCCTATGAGCAGGGACAAATACCATAACCACCTACCTACTCCTTGCAAAATGAAGGTCTGGTTACAATCTTGGGTAAGATCATGCAGCCCATATTTGTTATGGTGTAGTAGAGAGCAATGCTATCTGAATCTTTTGCAAGGGAAATACCTTCTCCTATTGTATAAGGGGTTCAGGGAACTGTGGTTGAGAACTGAGGTCTCTTTGCTTGCACTAACTCCTTGTTCTCTAAAGCTCAGTGAGAACTAGGGCCAGAAAGCATTTCTTAAAACCATTTTCAGTGTGATCTGTGCAGCTTTCAGACACTAAGATATATGCATACAGGAAATCTGGCCAGGATTTCTGGTGGTGACATGGAGAAGAAAGTGCCCAGCTGTTGAGTCCTCGTTATGATGTTTCCAGCAGTAAAATGGGGGAATGTGCTGCTTATGTTTACGCAGACCAGAAGGCCTGCGCTCTGATAAGACCACAGCATAGACAGAACCTGCAGACATGACAAGGACTTGCTGTCCTGCTTTCGTTGAACTGTATTGCACACAGATAACCTTGGTTAGACTAGTGGGACAGACATGTCTTGGTGCTTGCGTGTACATGGGTGTGGGAGAGTGAGTGGATGAAATCTGTGAAAGTACAAGTGTAAGTGAGAGGAATCACCTTAGATTATTTTTCTTGTAAATAGATATCTTCTTCCCCTTTGATAAGATCTTGTACTAAGTTGTCTAATGCAAAAATTCCTACATTTTCTTCTGGATTACTCTTAGGCTGGCAGTCATGTGCTGTTTTTTTTTTTGAGCCCTTGGGAGCTGACAGTGATTAGTTTGTCCATCCTATCCTACCTCTGGGAGTAATTAAGATTTACTTATTGTCTTTTATCTCCTTACCTGGCTGTCCTGAGAAACTGCATTTAGATATACTGGGATCTTGATAACCTGCTAATCTAGGTGCTGTCAGCACATACAGGCCTATGGCCCTTCTGCTGCTGTTTGTTTGTTCCGGTGCTTCCTCACCCAGACTTTCCCATTCATCCTCCAGTCACACCAGCTTTAATGTGTCTGTTAGAATTTTCTGTGTTCTAGCCAGTTACATCTGATAAGGAGCCAGATTGATCTCGTAGGCTTTATTCTTAGAGTAGATGGGGCAAGTCAAGGGAGTTGGAAAAGCCTTCTTACCTTTCATATGCAAGCCACCTTCCCTTGAGAAGCAGGAACTGCTTTCATAGCAACTCTCATCGTATGCAGTCCCAGGAAGCCCTTTTCCCTCCTTGCCTCTTCTTACTAGGAAATAGAGCATTGCTTGCTTCTGTTTTCTGTCTTCTGCTAAAACAAAGGAGATATGCAGGAAGTGCAGCCAAGCTCCAGGGAGAGGCACAGAGGTAAAGGTGGAGATGCAGCAGTGCAGCACATAGGGATTGTGAGCTACCCAGTGTGAGTAAGTGCTGTCTTGTTGGTGCATGCGTGTTGGGTGCAATTATCATCTGAAACCACATTACTGCCATAGTGCTGATATGTTGTTCATCACTAGCGTGGTCCTGGATTTTGGACTATGCTAGTGATCCTGTGCCTTAGTAATAGGGAAAAAATATTAAAAAGAAGTCTCCAAGTGGAGAGAGGTAGAGGGATTATTCACTTAGGAAGATCCAATTTTCTGGAGATTCAAAAGATGACGAAACATTTATGGTCCAAAGACCAGGACAATGTTTTTGCAAGCTGCAAGGACTGACCGTGAGGCCAGACATCCTTGCTGTTTAGAATCTTAGAATCAGGTGATTACGTGGTGGAAGATTGGTATCTCAGAACATAATCTAAGTTGACAGCATGAAGGAGATATCACTGTATTTATTCATGAGAGAGAGGAAAAGTGTGTGATTTTGATAAGACAGCTGAGTAGTTCTAAGAGCTTGCTGTTGTAGTCAGTCAGTCCAGTCTTTCTTTGTCAAGACTTCCTGTTCACACCTGCGCCCTGTGCTGGGCCTTATCTGAATCTACAACTGAGTCACTGTTCCCTTGTAAACTATTGCCCTGCCATGTTAAGTGGGTTACTTGTTGGTTTAGTGAGCCAAATTAGCTCAACAGACCATCACATGATAGCAGACTAGCATAAAGAAAAATAGACGTAGCCTGCAGATGAGAAGGCTTAGATGAGATAGTGGGGTTTCCCTGTTCATACCTTTAGATGGTTTTGTAATGCTTTCAGGGAAGATTAAAATAGTCAAAATAAACAGTTAGTTGTGCCATAGGAACTTAATTGTAAGTATGCAGCTTCATAACTGATTCTACAGTTACGATTCAGATACCAGATGATATTTATGGTAACATGAAATGTCTATTAAAGCTATTTAGTCAGCGTTTCTAGTCAAACAGTATCTTACAATCCATTTAAAAATGGTAACTGAACTTCACTCTAGTACTGAAACTGGCTTAGTTTGATCTTGTCTTGATAGCTGTGATTTCTTATGCATTTTTAATAGTAGTAGCAGCAGCAGCAGCTTAATTTTTCTGTATTTTTTTAGTCTGAGTCCTACTAAAACTTACATAAATTGAGCTTAATTTCTTTCCATAAAAGCATGGCTTTAGTACATTTGATGGCCTCACAATACGTTGAATAATGAGCCTGAAAATTTTCCTTCATTTGCTGTTTAGTTTTCAAAATAAGGGGCTGTTTCTGAARGCTGAGACAGTATGGATTTCCTGAAAATGAATTAGGTATCAAGGTTGAAGACAGAGTAACTTTGTGCTGAAACAAGAATAAGTGTTAGTAGAGAGATTTTTTTTTTTTTTTCTGTAACGTGCCTGCTGGGAAGAGCAAACTTGGCAAACATTATCCTATTTGAAGTTTAATGGCATTTACTTTGATTGCAAAAAATCATATCCTTATCTTGAAATAGAACAAAATGTATGTAGGATAAATCTCCTGGAGCCTAAGATGTAATGTATGTAAGTTCACCTGGGCTACCGGGTATAAATTAGGATAATGGAAAAGCAATCAATGCTATGCTGTACTGTAAGTTTCTTCCAGTGTAGGTTTTAATGTTTTACCCCATTTTACTAGTAARAATTATATAGAATAGTCAAACATAATCACAGAATGACAAGTGCCACTGGTTTAAGTCTCATATCRGATGAGAACTGTCAGATGCTGACTCCTTGATGAACAGTTTACATTTCTGTGGATAACTTTTTTCTGTATTTTTCTGTAGCTGAAAGTTCTTTAAGATAAGTTAAATTCTCATTATAGGGGCTATCTATTGCCTTGCAAATGCACTGTTGTTTCACTAGTCAATCAACTGCTTTATTTAGCTATTGCTTTGTCATGTTACTGATTCTGTTCTAGGAGGTTCTCTGTTTTCTTGGTAAGAGCATATTTAGTGCAAACAGTCTTGCAGATTGAGTTATCTCTCTTCATTGTTCCTCTATTTCCCACTGAGCCAGAATAATACTTAATTTTCTCAGCCTTTCCCGAAGTGAGAGAGAGCTTATCGAGAGAGAGCTTATCGGGAAGAAGTTCAGTAGCATTAGGTGATGGTCAATAGGTTTTCTATTGGCCTTTTACTTACTAGCATGACTAGCAAATATGTTTTGTCAGTTCAAGAAATGTTTAGCTCAACTCTACAGTTCTCTACAAAGTCATGATTTACCTTTTTAAATATTCTAGAAATAGTCTCTGATAGAAATCAGTTTGTAGCAGTAGAGACAAAAATGCTAAAATTCTAGTAATATTGTTGTATTGTTGTTCTGTTAAAAGGCTTAATAGAGAAACTCAGGCCTTGGGTTATACCACAAAGCTGCTTTTAGCTTGAAAAAATAGGGTCTCTTAACAGGAAGTCTATTTCCTTTTCTTTTGACTTAAGGATTTAGGTGAATAGGAAGTTGAAGGCTAATCACTAATAAAGCTTTCATCTGGGAAAAGGAAACAAACTGTTTTTTACAAAAAAATAAGTTAGTGAATATCATATTCCTTTACCCAATTGTCTACTTCCCCCTTAGAGTATGGAGAATAAATCTGAGCACATGAAAGGTGGGCTAGTCTAATGAGAAGCTTTGAAGAGGAGGATTTTAATGGATTTTGTTTTAATGGCTTGCTTGGACTGAAAAATCTCAATTTATTTCTTCGTCTGTTCTAAAGAGGCCCTGTTTGTTCTGAGCACTCTTCCTACTGTATTCAATTCTGGCCCTGCAGACTTATGAGCATGAAGAGCATTCAAATTTCTGAAAAGGGGGCTAATAAATGGATTCAAGAATGTGGTTGGATGATACYGCATAGAGTCAGATTAAGAGTCCTGGTGGATGGAAAAGGTAACAGTAAGAAAACAAAAATATCCTGGGAGGAAGAATCTGACCCAGTGCGAAGTCCTCCAGAGTAAAACTAAAACAGGCTTAGCAATGACTTTCTGTAATGCACACCTGAAGCAGATGGCATTCAGATTAAAAAAAAAAAAAAAAAAAAAAAGCCAATAGGAGAAGGTGAGATGGGAATACACTGTTTGAAATAGTGGGATGGGAGTTTACAAAGACAAGTGACTAGTCTTAGTATGGTTAAGGTTACTGTAATAGCCGTATTAATTTGAAGGATATAGGAAATTTTTAGCAAATTACCTTCTACATAACTGCTGAGAATTCTTTGGCAAGAAAACCCCTATGTGCTGGGCTTTTGTAAGGTCTAAACTGCAATGAGACGAGAGGAAGATGAGAATTCTCAGGGTGTCTGTACTTTTCTTTAAGCACATACTTAGTACTAGTTTATTTCACTAGTTTATTCAGGCCGTCCTGTATCACAGTTCTCCTGCTAAGCTGCTGTAATCTTTCTACCATAGTATATGACAAGCATATTGAATTCGGTTTCAGTGCTTTCAGTTAACTCTGAATGGCTGCTGTGAATTCCAGCAGTAGAAACAAGAGCGCAAGGTTGTATAGTCCTGCAGCTAAACTTTGGTCTGTCAGTTCTTGGGAGCTCGTGTTTTGCTGAACGCTATGTTCCCAGTACTAGAGAGGTGGAAAACAATTCAGGTCAGGATGGCTGGTGTTTAAATAGATTTTTGTTTGGTACTTAGATTTTTGGTCCAATTAAAGAAACCTTTTAATACTGAATAAGAGAGTATTTTATAACTATTATGAATATCTCAGTTATACTGCTTTCCTTTATACTGCAAGAATGGGTTAATATCCTGTATTGAGATGAATTTGGGAATGGTCAGCAAAAGAGAAAAATCTTCTGTCAAAGAAGGAAAAAAGTTTCTAATGGGGCTATGGAATGAAAGAGTTCTTTGACTTTAAGAACAATCCCGGAATAACTGAAGAGTTGCTGAATACAGTAAGTGGGCCAGAGGCCAAAGGAAAAGTCCTGATCAAAAGAAAATGTGTAAAGATCTGGTTCAAGTAGAATCATAGAATCACAGAATGGTAGGGTTGGAAGGGACCTCTGGRGATCATCTAGTCCAACCCTCAGCATAGCCCCTGACCCAYGACCTTGGCATTAGCAGCACCACGCTCTAACCAACTGAGCAAGTAGTGGGTGAGGTACCTTGAGCTCTATGAAGCTGTGATGACTGCTTCTGACACATGTGAAAAAATATGCTAAAAAAAGGAAGAAACAAATTGAATTTGTTTCATCTGCTACCATTCATAAATATTTAGGCATGCACCTTCTATTAGCTTCTATATTCTAGCAATTTTTCTTTTTGATTTGGCAAGGCATATAGAGCTTGGAAGTCTTTTGTTTGGATTAATGCTAGAGTTTCTTTTCTTCTTGTTGCATATGCTTGAATCAATGTTGGGAAGATTAAGTATGATTGGAAAAACGTGGCCATGGGTTGTTAATTTTGAAGATCCTGTTTGGATTAGGTTGGGTGTTTCTGCAAGTCATTGTAATAGAATATAGTTTAGAACTTACAGAAATGTGAACTCTTCTTTCACTGGCAAAATAAATGTGACTGCTTAAGAACTTGAACAGTTTTGTCACTGCTTTGTAAATGCAAAATGTAAAATGCAAGATATAAAATGAGGTTTTGTGGAAATCTGAAGAGGACAGGTARAGCATGTGCAGTTTCTACTTACTCAGGTAGCAGACATCCAAGTGTTAATGATTCTTCTCTTGTGATTATTTTACTTTTTTTTTCCCTCCCTATTGCCTATAGGGTTAGCAGTTTTGCCTTCAAATTAACTTTGTCTGGGAATTTGTGATTGACCTAGAAAAATACAGGCTGTATTTTGAGCAAGCAAATGATGTGGCACTTAAGTAACTCCTTGATTAGACATTTTTTTCTGAAGGTGGGGAAGTACATCTCTGTTTCCTGATAGTGTTTCRTAAAAGATTAGGTTTTTTGTGCCTTTTGAATCTTCTCTGTAGTTTCTGCTTTTGAAATGGGAATATCCTGTTCTTTTCAGAAATTGTTACATCTCAAATGACTGAAACAGGAAGAACAGAGGCTTGGAATGGGTGTGTGTAGGGCTAAAGCTGGATGTTTCCCAGAGAATTAAGTTTGTCTCCTGGTTCTTCTACAGAGTTACAGTGCAATAGTAAGAGAATAATGTAGCTAAACTCATCAAAGATGGTCATTTTGTGTGCTTTTGTGTACCTGCACCCAATTTTAAACAAACTTCACTTAGTTTTAAGCACTCAGGCCTTCCATAGTTGAAGTTCTTGCAGACTTGACTTTGAATAGATGTATTGCTAGCAAATCTGAAAAATCAAGTCTGATTTATCTTCCTATCACGACATTTGACAATAGCACCTCTCAAAGGTGCTTGTGGTATCATAAGAAGTAAACTACGGCCTTTGAGACCTACAACTTTAGACAAATTTGGATGTGTCCAAAATTTCTTTTTTTTCTGTATGTCTCTTTGCTTCTTTGGAAATAGCAAGTGTAAAAACTTGGTCTTTAGTCACATGAAGTATCTTGCCTTTGTAATCAGTTTTGCTAGAATAAGCTGCTTTCAAGCATTAGATAAACTGAATTTGGGGCAAACTTACAAAACTGACTTTCAAATCTTGCAAAGTGTAGGCAGGCATCATGTTTTTTCTGAGTTATATCTTGCACTTCAAGGCTAAGCATTTGATTCAGTAACACTTATGTTACACTTCAAATACAACGCCTCTTTATATTCTTCTTGAGTTATTGTTCCCTTAGTCATCCTTTCGGATTTCATGGTAGTTACTGAAAGCAAAAAGTTTCAGGGCACTTCCTTGAAAGTTTCCCTTTCTTTCTTGAGTCATAATTGAAGATTTATTTTATGTTGCTTTGGCTTCTGTGAGAGTGTAGTTGAAACCTAACTATGCTGATCTAAGCACGACTCACTTTCGATATGCAAAGACTTTGGAATGCATTTATTGTCTCTATGTTGTTCTTAGGAAATCAAAACTTTGCTCAACTGTTAGTTTGTTRTATGATCAAAAAAGACATTGTGCTTTGTACTGATATCCTATAAACAATACTTTATCACATTGTACAAATTGTATTAATTATGCAGCTTTAATTATTTAGCTAGTTTTTGTTGCTCCTTGTTTAGTAGGGGCCACATAACACCTAATACTTGCAATTGCTATGGTGTGTTTGGCCCTAGTCATGTCTCCACTTCTCAGAGAACGTGTGCTTGTTTTTGTCAGATTTTGGACCTGGAATCACTCTTGTCTGTAGATGAACAGTGTGAATTAGTTGTCACGACTGACAATTCTAATGTGCCTGGCTTCAATCAATTTAAAAAAAAAATCATTGCTCCTCAGGAGGTATTTGAAGACTATAAATAGAAAAAATGTTATGCAAGAAAGCTAGAGATAAACAAATCTGTGTTTAATGAAAAATTTATTTTTCCTAACAGCAGATATGCAGTGAATAAACTAGTTAGTGATTACGTCCATCTTACATGCAAAAAAATCAAGTCTTTTGAGGAGAATATAAAGCATGGAAACAGTCCTCTTCAGTTGTAATTCAGATTAAGAATTTACATACATAAACCCAGAAAGATGCCTATTCTTTGCACTGAGGTGTGTGTGTTTTTTTGTTTTTGAAGGGCTTTTTTGTTTGTTTTTTTTAGCTTTAGTGTCTGGCTTGAATTTAAATTATGAAAGAGTGGGAACACAGAATAAAGCTGTAACTTAAATTTCCATATGTGAAATACATATCTAAAAGGGTACATATTCACCACTGGCAGCAAAACATATTGACTTGGGTTTGATGCCATGTTCAACTACTTCCAGGCCCAAGACAGATCTTATTCGGCCAGCTAAAACACAGCAGAGCAAGCTTAGACTAGGCTAGACTCATTCGTAGCAGCCTTGATGCTACCTACATGTTCCATCAATCTGTCACGGGACAGCCATGGCACTGGGTCTCAAAGATCAATTTGTGGCTGTTGATACCTTTGCTTTCTGCACACTGAATTTCATCATGGTGTTCTGTGACAGCTGGTTGATTAGCATGGGTATGGTTATGCCAGGGAAATAGATGAACCCTTGCCTAATTCAAGTACCTGTTAACTAAAATCAATAAAACAATAGTTCTAGATAAAACACTACTTAAACAACAAGAGTAACTTGCACACTTAGAGCACGTGTGTCTGTCTCAGCAGTGACCCCTACAGTAAAATGCTGTCTACAGCCCCATTATAGCTACACCAGAGAGGTAATGCTCCCATGTACCTATTGGGGGAGGGCATATGTGTTGAGTATCATACTGGTAAGTATGGGGTTGCGCTGACCGAACTTCACGTCAGGGTACAATGCATAGTGTACTTCATCCAAGTCCACTGGTAAGGTGGAAGCTTCAATGCTCAGGAAAGTAGTCTGTCTACTGATGGCTGTTCATTCTGGGTCATTGAGGAGTATTCCCCAAAGCTGTGTGCAATGGCATTTTTATCTTACCAGATGTACTTATTCAGGCCATTTGCCATGGGTGGACTATAAAAGCACCCCCAGAGTAAATAAGGATCAATTAAGGTCAAGTCAGTGCTCACAGCATAGGAGGTCCAAGAGATGTCCCATGTTGTGCATTGAGGCAGTCTGGAAAAGGATGTTTGCCTTCATAGCAGTCAGTTTTCAGATAGTGGGCTCTTTGTTGCTGATCTCYACTGTTGGTCCCGCTTCATATTTTGCGAGCTCTTTATCCCCTTTACTTTCTGTGACCTGCCATCTTCTGTATGTGCTCACTCTATTCAGACTGATTATCCATGTTCCCTGGTGAATCAGGGAAGCTGATTGAGCGTGGACCAGTTTACTTGATGTTCCCCTCCTTTTCATGCAGTTCTCAACTACTGTGTTGTTGCATTTACCATTTGGAAAAAATGCCAAATACGTTCATCCTAAGTCAACAGTTTGTTTACTTCCTGGTCTTGCTACAGAAATGTAGCAAGGGTAAGTTAAATAAATATTTGTTGTGGGTTGACATTTCAGTTACTGTCCTGTCTTAGCACAACAGTTCCCACGCCATAGGTCTGTGCCTCCTGCTGCCTTTATGTTAACTTCCTCCTACAGCAACATGTAGGACGAAGGACATTATTTCCTGAGTCTTCACTACATGTCCTAATATCCCCTTGACTAGTGACAACAAACTGGCTTTGGAAGCATTTTTATATACGTATATATATATATATATATATATATATATACACACATATATATATACACCTTTTAGGAATCAATAGTTACTGTGATCTTTTGCCTCATTACCTTATTTCACTCCTCATGGCCTTAGGCAATATTACTGACTCACATACTATCCTTAGGTTTTCCACATTTAGGTACCATCTGGTTCCAGTTCAGTTGTGCTTTTTTAAAAAATAAGTGATATTGTAGAACTTACTTGTAGATATGTGGGTTTTTTAAACAAGAATGGCTTGTTCTTGAAAGGCTATATATGCAGAGTACTTGCTGATTTTTATTTTTTGTCTGTTTGGAATTTGCAGATCAGTTGCAGTTCATGCTGAAAATGGTAGAGTTGTTTATAACGTGAGGTAGCTGCTCAGAGAGATACTGTTAGACCTTATAGGAACAGAGTTGTGCAAAGGTGTCAGATGTTGTTGGCATGATGAAGATACACTAGTGGTGAGACTGAGAAGAGATAATGAATGCTGTATTTTCTTCCTTATGCTAGTGGATTCAGGCAACTCTGAAGCATACTGTGGAAAAGTTTTATTGTTTTGTGGATCTAGAATGACCACCAGTGTTCTAGGAATTCCCCAAGGAGAGCTGTAACTTCATGAACTGCATTGATGTGGCTTGATATTGCTAGAAAGCAATTGCTATTCTCGTGTCATGTATCAGATCTGTAACTAACTAACTTGATTTTGGAAGGACCATCATTAGTCTAGCAGAGAACTGTGATACTATTAAGATCTTACTTGTGGACTGTCAGCTTGAAAAACATGCCTAAAACAACGTGTGGATTTTAGACGACAAATTTCCCCCAATTCAATGTGTTTTATGTGTTGTCATTGTTACGGTCCTTTTTTCTTCTCCCTATCTCCCTTCTATTGAAGGAGCTGGTAGAATTTGCAGAAGGATCTCAGTGTGCTGTTATGCAACAGACCAGCAATTAGCCTTGTGGTTTTGAAAATTTCTTTATCGTTAGCAAGATGCTAAATCAGATCACGGTACCATTTAATTTATGACCTGGCACATCTGCTACTCTTCTAGAGTGATGAAGCAAACTACCTATCATCATGTTAGAGCATGATGGAAAGCTATCCTTTCATTTCAGTAAGAGGAAAGTTGCCATACTGGCCCATACTTGCAGAACACTTCCCATGTGTCCTATTGCTAACAGTGACAGTTACAGTGTTTTCCTAAGCTTCTGTAAGAAATGAATTTACATTGAATACTTCTTACTGAGACATACCTTTTTACTTTCTGACAATTTATATTTTAGGAACTGGGGAGCTGTAGATTGTGTCTGCACTGCATTGGAAAGACATGTAGTCAAAGCAGAGACCTGTAATGCCTCTAAACTGTAAGTGAACTAATTGGGATATAACTAATACTAGCTTGCCTTGAACCTAGGCATATCTACCATACTAAAATAGTGTAGCTGACAACAATACAAAAGTGTTTTGTAGCACTAATGTCATACCCAGACATAACACAAAATAATTTTACATTAGTATGTCATCACTGTGATTGCCAGAAGGTTTACGCATGTAAGAGGCGTGGGAAAATGTGCAAGCAGTGAACCTAGTGACGGAACTTGGAAAATTAAGAGCAAAGATAAGCAAAGAATGATGATTAGCAAAACCAAAAATGAGTGAAACTGTATCAGAGCAGATGAGACATCATCTCCTCCTCCCCTTTTTCTTTTTTCCTAGGAGGGTGTGGCAGAGCACTTCTAATCCACTACCTCCTTATCTTGGGCCCAAAATGTAGTGGAGTGCAATTACTCCTCCCCACTGCCCCTTTATCTCAGGCCATATCTGACTGCAAATAACTGACAGCACCCAGTGAGGGCCAGGAGGAACTAGGCAATGGTAGTTGCGACTGGTGAGGCCAGAAACAGGCTGAGATTAGCAAAAATGATGTATTTTCCCCAACAGGGCATGAGGTCAGCAAAAAGGTGTATCTCCACACCAAGTATCATATGACCACGAGTCAGACTACGTGTCTATAAATAGTGCTGCAGCCTAGAGTTCATTGAGCTTCCTCATACAGCAGTGGGCTGCACAGCAGTAAATCTCCCCTTGAGTTGGGATGCCTCTCCAGTTACTCTCTAGGAGTTAAGAGAACCTCTGACAAGAAACTGTTGGAGGTAAGAAATCAAGACTTGGGCAATAACAAATGTGCAGTAAGATTCACTTGCGATGAGTACGATGTATGACCATCTTCAATAAATTTGTTTGCAGTAAACCCAAAGTTTATACCCTCCACCTTGTGGCAGTTTGGTGTAGTCGGCAGGATGATGGCTAGTGACCTCATAACAATCTACTTATGGAGGCATGGAGTGGAGGAGTCTCCCAAGTTCTTCCCCAGATGGGTTCACAATCATTAGTATGAGCAGGGAGGGGGGACTTGGAAAGGCAACTAGACTTAGCTAGGGGTAAGAGTAAGGATGGCTAAAATAAAGGCATAATCTAAAAATGCTGGGGGCCTGTTTGGAGGGAGCTTATGCTTACAGGGAATAGTGAGTAAGAACTAACTGCCCTCTAAAATGAAGCCCAGGGCCAAAACCAGCAATGTCTGCTACTACAGATAGGAAACGATCATACAAAGGAACAGTTGAAGATTGAACGAGATAAAAGGAGGGCAGTAGAAGAGAAGTTTGAGGTGATGCTGGCAAGGGAGTCTAAAACTTTTGGCCCTGTCAAAATATGTCGAGTGCTCGTAGACCAAGGAACTTGAGATGGGGGCATCTGATTTGATTCAGGTGATAATCAGCCCTGGTCTCTCCTCCAATAGTGGGGAATGAAGAAGGAGATACAGAAGATGATGTGTTGATAAAAGGGTAGCATCCATAGTAAAATCTGAAATCACTGTGGGACCCCAGGAAGACAACTGATGGGAGGCTACTTGTACCACCCCATTTGACCCCTTGCAGCTAGTGAGTCTCCAGGAAAAAAATCTGTTGAAAACCCGGAGAAATGGAGACAGAGTGAGTAATAAAAATAAACAAAGTGGGAGGAGATAGGATAATGTTGAACAGGGCAGAGGCAGAAGGATTCTGAGGACCAGGAGTTTTCCTCACAGAAGGTTCTCCTGACAACTCCATTCTGCTGGTGGGGAGGTCACCTTCATTCTTTGACTTCCTGGGCTGCCTTTTGGGCATGGGGAACCAATCCCCGTGAGCAGGTGGAAGCCGTTAGCTGTTCATCCCTTAATGGGATTGACTGAGGCARTAAACAAGGTTGACTGTCTACAAGAGTTTGGGGGATGGCTAGGCCACTTGCCTGTATCATACCCAGTGGATCTGGCATACCTGTAGCCATTGATAAGAGGTTGAAGGCGTACTTAGTTTGACAGCAGGAGGAGAAGAGCACACTGACAGCGTAATAGGGCAATCCAGGACCCTCAGCAGCAACAACCTCTCTCCATATCTGTGTGGGCTGACCTCTTAACACAAAGTGGTCACTCATGGATGGGAAATGGGATGGGATGAGCCCATGCTACCATCCAGGGCCCAGGACTTGCCAGCTAAGGAAAGTGGTCAGAACCGCAGTCAAGGGGGAAGGGAAGTTCACCTCACAGGCAGAAAGGGAAAAAGGAAATCRGCTATGGCACACAGTGCTGCAATTAGGTATACCTAGAGCTGCTTTACACAGGTAAATGGCAGGGACAATTGGTAATCTAATAGACCTCTTTCTGCATTTATCCCCTGCAAGGTAGGAAACAGGAGGGCACTGCTCCCACTGCACCTCCACACCCAAATAACATCTCCTCCTATCTTCAGGAGGAGCTAAAGGCTGCAGAGGCAAAAAAAAAAAAAAAAAAAAAAAGGTCCTGGACTGGTATTGGGCCTCAGCATCTGGAGAAAGGGGCCTTCCATTTGGACCATGTGGAAGGACCCCACATCTGCCTTCTGTTAGGGACACATCAAATCCCAGCCAAATTCCTTATTGATGCAGGGGCTCAAATGTCCACCTTCTCAAAGGTGGCAGCAAATAGGGTAGGGGTCACTGTGGGGAGGCACTGAGTCAAACTACTTAGCTATACCAGTGGAAGCGAGGTGTACCTGGTAGCAAAAGCTTATCTGCGCCTTTCTGACAAGAACCAAGCAGCCCTGTACCAGCTGGCTGATGCCGAGAGCAGGGACAGTGTCTTGGAATTTGAGTTACTGAATGGCAGACAGTGGTTACTCCCAGACAGACAGTAGTGCCTGAGCATTTGGGAGAACAGTAGAACAAATCACAGAGTATCTGCAATGTAGATGGAAAGCAGGAAGTGCAAGCTGCGCTTGAAAACAGGGAAATCCCTGTGGTCCATCTGGCAACACGATTACATGGTGCCCCTACCTTTTACAGCCATGGGGTAGAAATATTTCCTAAGTCGAGTAGTTAGCTGGCTTACTAAAGGTATACCCGTGCTCCTCTGCAAATGGGGAGAACACAATGAGGKGATTTTTGGGATGGTTCTCAAGCTTACCAACACCTGATAACGGTAAGCGATAACAGTAGTCATTTTACTGCCACAAGAACACAGAATGGGGCAGAGGAAGAAGGGATCTAATGGACACTCCATACGTCTTACTACCCACAGGCCAACAGTCTGATAGAGTGAGCAAATGGCCTGCTCAAACATGTATTGGAAGTACGTTGACTGAACTGGGAAAATGGTTATGGAAACAATTTACCATTTGAATAACAGGCAAGGACATTGTGGGAACCCAATAACGTGAGCCTTCATTCCCACTGTACCCTATGAGTCACAACCATCACCTCCCAAGGCATACCCCATAACCTTAGAAGCAGGACAACCTCTCATGGTTGAACTTTAACATATAGGCCCCGTACCCATGACACTTACTAAACCTGAGGGCCTGCTTGTTTGGGGCAGCTCACTTGGACGGCAAAGGAGTGAACCGCTGTATTAGCTCAAGATGGACATATCCCAGTCATGAAGGGGTAACCCGTCTGGACTCGTGCTGTGGAGGCACGCTGTTCTTATTTTGACAGGATCAGTGAGCGAGGTCTGAGACTGGTAGTACTGCTTATTATTTTCCCAGATTGCTAACTCTTAACAGAGGAGGTACTACCTAGAATCTCTATGATYCTACTGTTGAAGGAGGGA
Organism: Rhea americana; assembly: GCF_003343005.1. Lineage (NCBI taxonomy): Eukaryota > Metazoa > Chordata > Aves > Rheiformes > Rheidae > Rhea > Rhea americana. The sequence goes on from NW_028187088.1 coordinate 8,387,307, forward strand.
GGAGTCTGCGCCCTCTTCTTGAATAGAGTGGCCATGGTACATGAAAACACGAGGAATAGCAATAAAACTGGGGAAGAAAAGATAGCCCTCTTTGATTCTGGAGAGCTCTTGAGGCTTGCCATCTTCACCTTCAAAGACTGAACCACCAAGGGCTATAGCCACTAGGTGCCAGCTACATGGCGTCAGCTTTCTGATGTTGTGTGCTTGCGTTACTGTGGGAGATAAGTGTTAATGACTAACAGTTTTGTATGTTTTATGATAAGTAGAGCTCGTGATTAAGAATAACCTTTGGCAAGGTCTATTATTATTAAGTCTAGTAAAGTTTTATTTTGAAGATTGAAGGTAGTATGATATAGCAGTCTTCTAAGCACTCCCATTCTAGTAGTCTCTAATTTCCTAACTGATATATATACATGTATATATGCACAGATATATGTTCATGTGCAACAGACCATTCTTCCATGAAGCTGTTTTGCTACTTTTTGGACCTTTTTTTGTTTTGGGCATCTGCCTGCTGAGTTGCACTGAGCTCAATTTAATTGTTTTGTGAAAAGGTGTATTTATTAACTTAAAAATTACAATCAGATAATTTCGTTGGCATTCTCTAATTCTTCTCATGTCACAGGACCAGCTTTTTATAGCTATTCTTATAATTTGGTGCTTCTCACTTGAGTGATTTGATCTCTGTTTCATTATTACAATGTTTTTCTTATTACTTTTTCTGGCAAGCTGACAATTCAGTTGAGTGACTTGTTTTATGTTGGTGATGGCACTTGTTTTCTTTAAACTTATGTTCTTTAAACTTATGTTCTTTTATTTCTCTCATAATCTTTAAAGTAGATGGATTAGTATTAAAAAGTGGATAGTCTCCTTCTAGTATCTATATTTTGTCAAGCCATGTTTTATTTGGACTAATGTTGTTGCCGAACAAATTTAGTTATAAAATATCAATAATATCACCATAATTTGACAGATACCAATAACAAATAGTTGTTAAAGTGTTGTATATAATATCCTTTAATGAACCATTATTTTGTAGAGCAACTTGTGCTAGGATCACTGAATATATAGCAGCTTACTTGATTGTACTAATAAAACATTAGCTGTGTTATCAGCAAGTCACACCTATAAGATAGTGGAAGGAAAAGAGAGACCTCCTTAGGAGTTCCAAGCTACTACATTGCGGTCACAGTMACTTGAACATGTATGGATTTGTGTAACACCTTACTGCAGCTACCAAAGCCAGACTCATTGGCAATGCCACCTTTAGGTTATATATAGGACTGCAGCAAAACCAAACAGTTGTGTGGGCACCATAGCTTCAGAACTGAGTGTGCAGAATTGATTAGCCTGTTATCCYGTAATGCTGTATACGGAAACATTGTCTTATTGTCGTTCAAGGAAGTGGGTCGCCTGTGCTTGTCTCTGGTCTTGTTTCTTGCCTTTAGAGCTTGGATGTAAGTTGGGCACAACACTAAGGAAGTGGGCCCTTTACCTTATCTGTAAATCTACTACCTAGGTCTGCTGCCTGGGCACAGACCGGCTCCTACAGTTGGATAAGCTATGGCTGTGTTCCCTCTCTTGTTGTTACAAAAGGTAGGATGCTTGGGCATGTTGTATCCTTGATATAGATATGTCTTAAGTCTCTCCTACCATGGCCTATGAAGCCATATCTAAAAGATACAGGGTCACACCAAAATGTAGTTATGCTTAAAAGCAGTTTCAGCATGATGATGCATTTAGGAAAGTAAGACAAGATAGCATTGTTTCCATAATATTAGGTGACAGTATTGCCCCAAAACTGATTATATCCTGCTATATTTTGTTTCTGAAGATACCGACAAATAGCTTGCTGCAGGCAAGTAGTCTTACAGCATGGCAACCATAGAACTTTTTTATAAGCTATGCCTGTTCTCGTTTCTTCTATTTTTCTGATTTGAGCCAGAGAATGTCTGATATTTTTATTGAATAAAATATTCTAAAGTACATTCCTGTATTCCTTATTTGAATTCCATGCTGCTGTTTTGTGCTTTGCTTATACTTTTCAAAAAAAATTTGGTAACTTTCTGGCTTAATCATCTGCCTTTATAATGAAATAGGAAGCTAAAACTGGCTTTTAAATGCAGAATTTTAAGTTCATAACTGTGGAAAGAAAAAGCACCTGCCTGTGAAGCAGGTCTGATACTGTCATTTTGAGAAGTAAAATCACAAAAGGGAAGAGGTGTTTTTTCCCTCTTTCTTTAGTTTTCAMAATTACTTTGTGAAACACCAACTAATACATGATCTGTGAAACTAATGCGAGAGAAGCAGGTGTCTGTACGTATAGCAGTAGGATACACAGAGCACATATTGCCACCACTGGGGCTTGCAGTACRATTCTAAGTTTCTTCTTCTTTCCATCAACTTGTGTGTGTGCTAGAGAATGACTAGATCTGAGCTGACCAAAAGTTTAGCATAAGGCATTTTTCATAAATCCAGGCCTTTCAGTAACTTGGATATCTTATATTAGGTGTTCTGTGAGTAGCAAGCAATATATTTGCTAACCATGGTGATGAAAGACAAGTTAAGTATTTCTGTCAGAAATACAGACCTGATAACTGCAGGCCTAACCACAGAAAGCAGTGCAACTGCAGGATCATAGCAATACCATGACAACTTCCAGCCTCAGATTTTTGTAAATGTAGTGGTAACCTGTAGGTGCTGTGCAGGCCAACATATCCAAATCAACCTTTTTTTTTTTTTTTTAGTTAAGCCAGTGCTTCAGTTAGTAAGAAATAAAAGCTGATTACAAAAAAAAGGGGGGGGGGGGGCAAACTGGAGGAGAGCCTTCTTGGGAGATGATCTTTCTTAGGGTGGTGGTTGATTGAGGCTAGTTGTATCACCTGCTTGTGTGAATTTAGAGAAACTAAGCACCAGAGGTCTCCAGTTTTCTTAATAAAACTCTTGAATTGCTAAGACAGACTGTGGTGTTGCTGCATCTGTGAGTTTCTACATAAAGGATTTAAGAGCAACTAATGAGAACACCAAACCTGTCTGAATATCTGCGCTGTAAGGGAGAGGGTAATGAGTTTTGATCAGAAATCAATCTGTCAGGGAGAACTGATCAAAAATGTTTTGCCTTTCAAACTGCTTCAGGTTACAATGACACAGCTCAGAGAAAGGAGACATGAAGCATTCTTTATGCCTGATTAAAATATTTGCAAGGGGGCTTATGCTGCAAGTGAGCCAGTGATGCTTGCCTTGATGGAAGGGAAAGCTTGAGAGGCTTTAAAAGTTGTAAACCAACCTGACTGCTGTCTGTTTCTGAAGAACTTGGCTGCAAGAGTGATGACTTTAAAAAACAAAACAAACAAACAAACAAACAAACAAACAAAAAAACCCTCTAACTGGTTGTAACTCTCATTTCAATGCTAAATTCATTGAGGGCATGGAGAAACCCTGATTGGTAAAAGAGAGCTTTGACAGAAAGTGCCTCTCTTTCATGCTAGTGTCTCTTTCACATTTGTTTGTGAATGTGCACAGCTATGCAGCTCCCTCTTGGCAACACGGAGTGGGCAACAACTGGTAGGGTGACAAGAACGTGAGAGYGATCTGTGCATGTGTAAGGCACTGATGCAAGCGTTCATTAGGGATCCCAGTAAGAAGGGCATCAGACTGTGTAAGATATTGATTAAAATTCCATTTATTGGAGATAATGTGAGAAGGAAAAATGGGATATCGTAGATAACCTTATGTCCCCCCAGATGCTGGCAAYCCTGAGTTGTACAGCATCAGGCAGCCTTCTAGTCAGGGCAGGACACACTGCACAGATCATACCCATGGTGAGCTTTGTCAGCATTATGGTCTTCCGAGCTTTTAAAGGATGTTCTTGGAAGTAAACAGCATTATTCCTCGTGTTCTACTGTCAAAAAAAGCATGTTCTATGAAAGCATGCTGCTTCACTTTATGATTAGTGAAGAYATGCAGGTGGTGTAATTGCCAGATTTTGCTGTCACCGTTGGCTAAGTTCATCCAGTGGTCAAGTGAAATGCATAGCATGGGCCTGTGTCGTCTTTGGTCAACTGCTGTACAGCTCACTAACTCCTCAACATAGAATAGCCTTCTGGTTAGGATCAATACGCTCAATCCCTTGATCCACATACAGCTGATATATTCTAAAGAAATTGTAATTTGTAGGTTACTTTGGTAAAACTTTTGGCTATTAGAAAGACTCTTGTATACAAAACAACTACCACAAGTATTAATATAAAGGTAATAATAAGTAAGAGAAATACTGATGCAAGAATAGGTGTAAAATAGCAGCAGCGTTGGAACTAAAACTCTCGAGGGTGTCCCACCACCAAGCAGTAGTTACATTAGTTACTTGCCTTGTGGTCTGGATGATGTATTTACTCTGATGCTACACTTGTATTTCTACAACATCATGCTGCTTTTCAGTTTTTATTAGTAATTATATTTCATTTTATAAATATCTTCAGGATCACAAAATGCTGTTTAGAAAATTAGGGGCTGAGGTAAGGACTGTGTGACAGACACACTAGGTYACTGAATGTAATATGTATGATTATATTGTTACTGTAAAATTAGGCTCAAAATAAAACCCTCTGATACTCAATTTGAAGTTTTAGAAAGCAGGCATTCTTTATTAYGGCGCCGGATGCACAGAGTATCGTTCCTCCTAATGTGCATGCTGCATGTCGCACTAAGCACAGCTTTTATAGCTCCATCCTATACATATTCATTAGATTTCCTGGAATCACTTTACATATTCATAACATTTCCTAGAACTAATTATAATATTCACATTGTGATTACACGTGCGCTTTGACTGTCTTCAGGTCYTCTGTGGGGGTCTTTGGTGGTCACTCAAGAGTGTTCTTTGGTTGAACTTTTCTGAGATCATGTGTTGTTGCTGCAGTTTCGCTGTCTCCATGCCTCTTTCACAATCATTCGGGCACTGGCACCTTCCAGACCAGGATGATCTCTTTTATCAGTCTTTATCAGTTTTTCTTCAAGGACATAGTCATTAATTTTGTATTGTTTGCTAATTTCCTTTACCTCTTAGCTCTTTTCCCTAATTAGCTTTACATATTCTTTTTCACAAAACACACACTGCCTCGACACTATCAAGGTAAGTATACAAAATGATCATAGAAGGCAGGAATGGAATTTTCTCCAAGGTCTAATGCATCAATATCCAGTATCAGACCTCGTGTGAGCACAGCAGTTCTCCCCATGTCATGGCTCAGTCACAGTACCTGACCCATCGCTGGTAGGTTTGTACAATATCTGCTCTCCTCTTGCAGAGGTTTTGGAGCAGATGTGTCAGTCCCCCCTACAGGGTATTGTCATGAGTGGGAGGTACACTACTTGCAWCTGCCTAAAGTTAAACAGTTCTTAGCAGTTAGTATAAACAGCCTTACAGTTGGATGTATTTTCACCTGTAGCAGTCCTGCAGTGTTAAGGGTGCTATTCCAAGGAGAACTTTTTTTTTAAATGTACGATAGGCTTATGATTGGATGGTATCCAATTGTTCATTGTCATAAGTTACTCTCTTGAAGGTTAATTCATACAGAGAGTTTGTTAAATCATGTGAACAATTTATTTAATTAAGTAAGCAGCCACAAGCAAAACAGCGCTGGGCGGCTGGGGAGTCTCAGCTCCGCCAACGGCGCGCGCCTCCTTCACATACAGTCCCCTTTTTATAGTCTGCGTTGTAATCTCCTGGTGCGTTTTGCGCATGTGTGAGTTGCTGGGGGGGTCGTCTGAAGCTCTCTRGTGGTCGTGGAGAGGAAGGCCGTGGTCGTCTTCTGTCTCTTTATTTTGGTTTGTCTCCTTGTGAGTGATCACAGGGGTTTGCTTATCTGTTGTGTTGACTCCCTTTTGGGATGCTGTTCTGTGAGAAAATTACAGGCGCCTGCTTATCTTTTCTTTATCCTTTTACCTTCAAAACCTCTGAGCAGCTTGTTGCTTACTTCAGCTCTTCATAGTCCTGCAAGATAGCTAGGGCCCCGACACTGGTTCCACAAGGGGTCATATAAGCTTTTGTGCTTACCATAATTTATTTGTCTGACACCATGTCTCAACCCTGATTGTTGTAAAACCTCCTCCTCCCCCTCCATYGGCTTATTCCTCCTTCTAAACAATGAACAAATAGTTACAATTTATTACATTCATAACATTAGTGATTAATAGCCTTTCTATGATTGCTTACCTATTGTACTCATTTGTTGATTTACKAATCCCTTGTTAGTGTTACTAGTGACATGTTGAAGAGGGTAGCAGAGATATTGAAGGTCTTGCAGTTAGGCCTAGAACTCAGAAGGGTTTATGTGAGTTTGCCAACAAGCAACCTCTCCCACCATTGTGCAGCATCTTTTGTAAACACGTGAAGTGATGCTCATGAATTTGAATACATATATGCACACATAATGTACATAGATTAGTATCTATAAGAGTTCARTAGGATGCTGAGGTTTCTGTGTTACCTTTTAAAAGGTAATAGATAACAATAGATTGTTAACAATTATGTTTGTCCAACAGCTGGAATACTTCCCTTCAAAGGAGCTTCCAAACTATTCAGTCAGCTTTTTTCATTCCTCTCTCTCCAGGTCTTCCTTATAATAAATAGATGAACTTTACACTTTATTTTAAATAAGCTGTTGTTATATTTATGCATAGATTTTTACCATCATCTTCTCCTCCTTTCCTGTAAAAGGAAGGTCTGAACACCTTCCTTGGGATTAACTTCTTGTTATGCTTAATCAATGTCACAACATAAGTAAGCAATGAGTAGGATACAATTTATTGGTTTGCCGGCATAGGCTATTCATATATCAGAGGAACAGAAAGAAAGATCAATCAATAGTTAGCAAATAAAGCAGAGTATACATACCACCAAGCAATTTGGGCGCTCAATCTTGAGGAGTTTCCCGGTCAGGCGTCCCCAAACCAGGGAGGAGGTGGCTTGTATCTGTCTCTCCTAGAGTAAGTCCCCTTCCCTTACCTGTAGATATACCTGACAGTAATGACCACAAATCATAAGACAAAGCTTTGTTTAGCCAGTGGAACTAGGATGTGATTCAGATGAAACAAGGATGTAGTTCCAGGTGGTCGGTTCTTGGCAGATTGTCCTGTTCACAGGACAGTGCAGCTGTCCAAGGTCTATTAATAAAGCAGGTTGCATCAGCCCTCAGGTATCTGCTCACATAAATAACTTGTACAAGAGTGGCTGGAGGGCAACCTGCGGAAGCATGTGCACCTTTGGTGTAACAACGGGCTTCAGTGTAGCCTCCCCATCACTTCTAGAAACACAAACACAGCTGTTAAGCTCAGTTATCAGATAGGTATCCTCTGATACTCATCTGTGTCATCTTCCTTCAGTATTGTTCTGTTCTGGTTCGTGGATTCATTGTTTYTCTGAAACGAACATTTCCATCACTGTGTCTTGCTGCTTTTTTTCAAGTTGTTTTTCAGAGGATTGCCCTGTAAAACAAAGCAAAAACCTACCAATTTCTCTTAAGAAACCATTTCTCTTAACAGGCCATTTCTCTTAAGATTACTTAGGGTTACATACACCTGTTAATTAAGTTTGAATTCTTGAATTGAATCTTTATGTTGATTTTTCTTTATAATCAGGAATTATTTTGCTACATCTTGAGACATTTTTCAGCTCCTTCCAGTTTATTTTAACAGTGCTGATACTTAAATATACTGGCTGTTTATGGCGTAAGCTTTTTCTTGTTTTATTACTGTGCCTCTAGGGCTATTTTCCATCTCTYACATTCTTGTGATTAGCTTCTGCAGCAGGACATTGAACATCAGCTATCACCTATCCAGGAGCTCTGACTCATACCCTCCAAATATTTAACTCTTCTGTCTTYATTAGCCATTCCTTTAAGCAACTCTTTACCACTTCATTTTCTTTCTGCATTCAYTCCGTGTAAACAGTGGATAAACAGCAGAAGATAGATGAGAAGACAAGCATGCTGACCGATCAATTATTCCAGCTGCCGAAACACTTGGTGTGCAGAACCCATAAGGAATGGCAGGTTGCAACCCTTAGACTTGTGCTGCATAGACATCAGTGTGGACTTGTGCACTTCTAAAGAGTTATTGCTTCGCTTCTTAACTGTATACYTGAAGAGTTACTGCTTCCAGTGTTATCTGTAGCAAATGTGCAGTATGCCATATTGTAGCCTTAAACCCGCGTACCCTTGAACCTTGCTGTGGGCGGATGCTGTGCGGTGCCTGGGACTGCCCAGTCACTTTCCCACAAGGTTCTTTGGGTTCCCCTTGTGATTCAGGGATTTCAAGCTAATAAACATATAATAACCTTGCTCCAGAGTGGTGTGTTTTACCTCTGTGTATTCCAAGTGTCATTTTACCACTGATAACACCCGATGAGTTAAAGGATGCTATTTTTTTTTCATATAGTAGTAGAGCTAATATATGTACCTTTTTGCTCCCAATGGAAATATCCTTTTCAACATACATTCAACATAACTGRGAGTTCTGACATCTTGCCCCATACAGGTTGATTTTTCTTTTTAAATRAAGAAATCCTTTTGCAATTGTTCTTTTCATGTAACTGTCCAGCATCCAGCGAGCAGGGTGCAGAGGGTTTGGCCTTAGCGTAATTTCTTGGACCTTTGTTTGCTCTTTGGCCAGTACTGTTTGCTGGTTGGAGTGTTTCTGCATATACTCCTTAGGTGAGTGTTGAACAATTCGGTCATCAGTTTTTAACAATATAAGTACATTTGCAAACAGATGTACTTACAAAAAACAGATGTTTGCAAATGTCCCCTCACACAGGAGCTCTGTCCCCAAAGATTTAGGAATGCTCACAGCTGAGTAACCCTGTCCCSTCCCGTTGCAGCTCTGTGCTGCCTTGTCATTTAAACACTTTGGTCAAGTTCAAACCAGTTTACAAGCTGGCCAGTGGTCACACCCCAGCAGTGGTGTGAAGTTTGTAGGCAGTAGATATCTGGTGAGGCACTGCCATCATGAAAGATTCCAACTGTTGAGTAGACCTATGCACTTGCCACACCAGAGATGTAGTTGCTACCAGCACAGTAAATCCCTAGTGAAGCCCTRCCACTATGGCAGACCCTGACCAGCTGGTAGACCCATGCGCTTGCTGCCTCACAGCATAAGGATTGCAGGTGCACTGGATCTCCGGCGAGGGAGATCTCTCCTGCTAAAGGTCCCCCTTAATAGAGCTAGTGCTTTTACSCTGCCTGATTATCTCACACCTACTAACTTGCATTAGGTATTTTCCTATTCTCTCCCTCTTTTTTTGCTAGCAAGTTCCAGCAATGGTCTGCAATTCTGTTTGGGTGTAATCTCACGTTGTGCAGCAGC
>NW_028187088.1:8396839-8448756 GCF_003343005.1 Rhea americana
GCTCATTCTGATATTGATCTTCTCAAATGTTCTTCTAAGAGAACTACTTTCTACTGCTTATAACTTTATTTATATTTTGCTATATTAAGGTTATATATAGTGTTTTTACGTTGTGAATACAATTGCAAATTTAAAATTGTCTTAATCTAGCTAATAGTGATAAACTAAGCTTACGTTTCTCATCCGTACATTTTGATGATAGCAGCAAGAATTGAATTTTGCTCTTACCTGATTTGTTTAACTTTGGTAGACTAAGTTGTCTTTGCATATAGTCAACATTTTTTTTGTCTAGCAAACTACTAGCTGGTATTTTAGTCTTGTTTATACATTCCAGAAATATAATTTAGATGTTTGAATGTTTCAGATTGCTTCAGCAGCTACCTAAGTCAATGAGGTAATTATTTTATCCCCTGATTATTTTTCAGGAACTATCGAGTGTAACACTGGCAGTTGGAAATCCTTAGCTTGAATACAAAAGCCTGTCTTCTCATCTAAGAGTCATACATCATTGTAAGTATTGGTTCAGTGTTGTTGCTAAAATTGGATGATTTGTGCTGCTATTTTGTTGTTTTGGGTTTTGGGGGGTTTTCTTGTTTTTTACAGTTTCGTTTGTGACTTTATTTATTTATTTTTATTTTGTATTGATAGAATTTGAGAGTAGGGAAAGTAAAGAAGAGAGTGAAAGGTGATACAGCTATCTTTGAATGAATCTTGATAATAATACCTGAGCATTCAATGGAATGTTTTAACTTTGTGGCTCTTACAGGCTATATCTGGGTTGTGCTTCTAATACTGAGTTTGAAATCAGGAAACACTTAAAATCTATGAGAGCCTGTGAAAGAGCATCATGAACTTTGGGTGACCTGTGAGAAATTACCTGAAGCATTTTGTTTAGAAATTAAGTCCAGCACGATGTTCTTTTTGGCGTGTGTTTGCCTGTACTGAGAGGACCTTACCAAKATCAAAATAATATTCCTGCTTGTAGGTAGTCTTGTTGGTTTTATGCTTTCTGATTTGGAATCCTTGGCTTGAAGAAGCTGGCTCTAACAATTTTCAGAGGTAGCATTCTCATCTAGCTGGGCTTGCTAGTAATCAATGTCCTGGTCTAAACATGTGAATTATGGAATATAACACATCAAGAGGTAGAGGTCTGTAGCCTTGTCATCTCCTGAAGATGCACTCACTGCAATGGTAGAAACTGTGATGCTGTCTACATGCTTCATGCTTTTGGCCTCCTGAGTAACTTAATGCTATGTCACAAAGTTAGGCATGGTTTGCTCTGGTTACCTGTTGTTACAGACTCATGAGTCTCAGATTGGTAACTGCCCAAGTTTCAAGGAGGAGAAAATAACATGTAAAATAAAAATGAGCAAGAYATAGTACTATGAAAGATCTTTACTGAGCCAACATTCATTTTCTCCTTCCTTTTGTCATATTTCGTCGTATTTGGAGGCATACCTGCATTATATTCTGTAGGTGCTTATGCTTAGCACTTAAGCATTGCTTATTGTAACATCTTATATGTGAATACATTGTTCTTCCATCATTTGGGGATGAAAAGATAAACGTAGCAATCATTAAATTGAGAACCTGAATGATAATAGGATTAGCAGAATATTTTGAGAATTCTGTTATTCACTGGATAGTCAATAGAATTCCTTGTTGCCACTGAACTTCTTTGTGTTCTAATTTGCTCAACCTGACATTCACAACATTGATATCTGCAAGATGGGCCAATGAGTTTGCTGTTGTGTCTAGCAGTTCAAATTGAGCTGCTCTGTTAATAATGCACAATAAATTACTTGTCTGTAAGTGAAATAGGAAATAAATCTAAGCAAGACTTTATTTTTTAGAGTTTTGGTTTTGGACTGAAGAAAAAGAAATCTAGAAAAGATGGACTGGAATGTAGGACCACTCCAGAATACTGATGCACAGAATAACTTGCAAAGTCAAGAAGCGTGTTATACTCAGGTGCTTTCTAATGCACAGGCTTTTCCTCAAGCGAATGCATATTCTTCTGAGAATGTATGCAGTTATACTGGAAATAACCACATGATGTATCTGCCAACCAGCAATATAAATGTTGTCTTCACTCCTGTAAATGCTGAAGGATACAAAAATTCAGACCAGACCTTCTCAGGAGCATCTGTAGCTGGCAATGGATTTGCCATCTCAGAATATGCAGTTGATCGGTGTCCACCTTCCCATGTACCATTAGCAACAAGACCTCCTAATCAGGCGTCCCATGTGCAGATGCAGATAACTCAGAATCCGTGGCGAAACTCTAAGGCACATACATATTCTCGTAGGAAGTTAGCTCCCCTACTTTCTCAAATGAACTCTGGAAATAACGTACAGAACATACATCGAGAATCCCAGAACCAGTATCTCTCCACAAAYGGTTATACTGTGCAGCCGCAAGTATCACAGCTTAATTCGATGAGAACTACAATGTTATATCAAAGTAATCGTGAATGCATTAATGCTTCAAAGGCGGGGTGTCTGCCACCATATAACATGAATGGTTCTGCTTCTTCTCAAGGCATTCCAATACCCATCAATCAGTCATCYAGTCAGTATACACAGTCTCAGAATAATTCTTTGTCCTTTGGTACATCTGGACAACATGTCCAAACCCAAATGTATTATCCCAGTAATCAGTTTCAAGTTTCACACTCTCAGAGTCAAAATACTACTGTAAATGTACCGCTGCAACAATATGTACCAAGTCAGATGGGATCAGAAACTCATAATGGATGTTCTGCACCGTCTTTTTTGCCTGCCAGCTGTGATTCAAGAGCACAATCTTTGCTAGGTGTTCAACAGGCAGTACAAAATGTGTCTAATGGATATACCCTAAACCATCAGAAGCACCCATCAGATCAAAACAATGCTTCTTGTTTTAACAATACTCAGCAATACTGGCAGAAACAGCAGTCTGGAGAAGTCAGTGAAACAGTTAGCAATGTCTGTAATTTGAGTGGAAATGTGACAGCAAATCGGCCTTTTAATGAAATGTCTACGGCATCTACTGGAATTTCCAAAGAATTGTATAACACTGTGCAAGAAATAGAAACTGTTCCTTCTGTATCAGCTTCAAAGCCACCAAATGATACTGCTTCAGTTCAAGAAAACCAGACTACTAATTTAATGAATGTGCCTATTAATTCTCAAATGCCTTCACCAACAGGCAGTGGAATAAAAATTACAAAAGACAGACTAGCTTGGGAAGCTCATAAACTGCTTTCTATTAAAAAAAAATGTCTCCTACTTGAAAGGATGCTTCAGTATAAAAAAAGGCTCTTTGCAGCTTCAGAACATGACAAAAGTACTTCCACACTTACTCCATGTAATCAAAATACTCCCSCTAATTTTCTTCCCCACTTGCCCAATCAAAATGTAACACCTTCCATGTCTGAAACAGTGAGGACAGCGAGTCAGCAGCACCTGAGTTTTAACTCTTCTCCCATAGAAAGAAATGACAAAAGCATGACCAATGTTGACAACAGAGGCTTAGAGATAACTCAAAGTAATCATCAGATGGAGCATGGAAGCTTCTCATCAAACTCCCTTTCCATTTCCGCTCAGAGTAAACTCTCAGCTCAATTAAATAATCCTGTGAGAGCTCCCATCTTGGAACAAAAAGATGTGTCAGCCTTGACTTCTTCTCAAAAAACTTTGGCATCCTCTAACAATACTTCATGTTGTAGTCAAACTGATAACCCTTTCAAAAATGTAGGAAGGAACATACCAACTAAGCCTGGGAAGTCATCATTTCTTCAGTTTGTATTGAGCAGCACAAATATTTTGAAAGAGAAGAGAGCTGGTGCTACTGCAGATAAAATACTGACAAGTCTTCTTTGTAATGAAAAACCACTTGTAGATTTAACGGGCTCAGATGGAAGCTTATTGAAAGATGCGACTGAGAAGAGCGTAGAAAGTTTGAAAGGTGAGCAGGCATTTAAAGTTCACACAAACCCTCCTGTATCAGAAGCAGTGGGGTCTGATGAAACTAGTTTCCAGAATGAGGTAGGCCAGGAAAAAACACCRTTTACTGAAAATTCATGTTCTGAACAGAACAATTGTACTTACTCTGTGGAAGAGCTGACTGCATGCCTTGGCTTGTGGAGAAAACATGCTACAGAACCTGTGAATGTTCAAAATAGCCAATCAAACGAAAGCCTCACAGCAAATCCAATGTCTCTGTTACCTTACACTCAAAACGCAATGAGTAATAGAGAACAAAATAACGTTTCAGTTGGTACCAATGAAACAGTGTTGCCTTTAACAACTCTTTCTGTAGGACAAAAACATGATATGTTGTGTTCCAATTTGATTAAAAGTTTTGAACTCCAAGTTGCAGTTGTCTCTCCCTTAGTACTTTCTAAACAGAAAACACGGAATGAAGAGACAGACAAGTTTCCAACATCTGCAGGTACAACCTATCCAGTGATTGAAGCAGGAAGCATATGTAGCTTGCAAGAAGAAGGGAAAAATGTTTTAACTGTGGTAAATACTGATAAAGGAACAAAAGAAACTGTTCCTTCATCACCTGATGACTGTGTTCTAATAGAGGAAGTGGACTTAGATTTGCAACAGACCAAATCAGCTGATGGAAATGGAATAGTTCAAAGCAGTGTGAATGCAAGTGATGCATGTGATAAAAAACAAAGGCAAGTTAGCAAATCAGTGCAAGATGCCAGAGAAAATTTGCARTTTGGGTTACCAGATGAGGCTTCTGTTCCTGAACTGGGTGTGAATTCTAGTCAAATCTTTCAAAAAGATAAAACAGACCATAAAGACAAGCAAGCTGTGTTACAGCCAGGAAGTACTTCTACAACAGTGTTGGAAGATGTATTTCATATTTCTAGTGTATGTTCTCTTGTTGAAGGTGATACATTTTATAATCCACAAATAGCAAGTATGTTCAGCTCAGCCCCTGTGACAAATACATTAAGTTGTGGTAGCTCATTAGCAGATAATGCATCTGACCCAAAACAAAATGAGCAACACCTGGACTTGTGTAAAGATGAACAGGAATTGAGAGAGAATGTTCTCCAAGGTGAGGGCTTTCTGCAGACGGCATTGGAAGACTTGTCAGGCTGCATGAGTAAAGCAGATAAGATTTTGGATGATATCACAATTAGCAGTTCTGAGAAAGCAAGCAGTGGAAATTCTCCTAAAACACTTTCTACCTCAGAACAAAAAATATCAGTAAATGCATCTTACAAGCATCCTGAAAACGATTTGGAAATTCTTGCTAGCATAAACCAGGAGTTAACTCAAAACTCACAAGGTCCATCAACTGGTGTAACTGCTGAAACAAACATGTTCACTGTTACAAGAGACAGCAGTAAACAAGGTGACACATACAGTAAAAATAGTACAGATGAGGAGACAAACCTTTTTGGAGGAGAACCTGTTAAATGTCTAAACAGTCAGCTGACTGAACTTGTGGAAGAGTTTCCATATGGCATTGAAGGTGCTGATATGCTAACAAAAGATCCAGCACAAAGTGATTTTGTGGCTGAATGGACAGAGAATCAACCTCAGAAGGAGACGCAAACTTGTAACCAAAATTCTGATCCAGTAGATCAGATACAAATTACACTCTTAAGGTCTGAACAGACGCAAGATGCAAAAGATCCAGCACAAAGTGATTTTGTGGCTGAACGGACAGAGAATCAACCTCAGAAAGAGACTCAAACTTGTAACCCAAATTCTGATCCAGTAGATCAGATAAAAATTCCACTCTTAACGTCTGAACAGATGCAAGAACTGTTTCCTGAACCCAACCAGCATTCATATAGTGAAAGCCATAAAGCAACAAGTCAACAGGCAGAAAAAGATTCAAGTGAGAAAGAGAACCTTGAAAGCAATATGCAATCTGATCAGAGCCTATGCGAAGAGAAAGAAAAAACAGAAAAAAACTCTAGAAGAGAGAAAAAAACTTATTGTTGTTTAATGGGTTGGTTATCTGTAGAGTATGCAGTGCCACAATGCTCCTGTGAATCTAGAGTATCTGATTCTGAGAAAAATCATAGTGATCATCAAATTTCAGAATTTGAAAATGCTAGTTCTAAAGAGAGAGAGGAAAGCAATATTAAATCTGTTTCTAAAACAAAGATGAACAGCACAGTGGAAAACCTGCCAACTGAAAAATTTCAGAACAATGTTGGCAAAAATAAGAAAGATTACACCTCTGTAATGAACAAAGAAGCTAGGACAAAGGTGAATAATGAATATAAGCCTCTTGCAACGCAACAGGAAAAAATCAAACCACTTAATTTGTCTGAAAAAAAAGACTCTGATAAATTGAGAAGAAGCAACTGGAAAGAAGAATTGCAAATCTATAGAAGAATCCCTTCATTAGGGAAAGAATTTCATTCTGCCGAGAAAGATTATCAGAGTGTCTCCAAAGAGGAACTGTTGTCAGGAAAAGCTGGTTGTATGGATGCAGACAATATGATGTTGCCTAAAAAGAAAGACAGAGTTTTCAAGGTGGAGTCCCTTTCAAAAGATAAAACTGAAATAAATTTGGCTGTGAAACCCAAGTCAGACATTTGCAAATTTAAAAACTCAGAAATTGTTGAAATTAAGCAGTCTGAAGTCTATGAAGGGCATGAAAATAAAACCTGTGAAGAGAATTTGTGTGAAGAACAGAGCCGTAGGAAACAAAAGGATGTACTTGGAAAAGAGGTAGGAGGTGATATCAGAGGGAAAGTAAAATTATCAGCAGAAAAAAAACATAAAAAGTTGAACAGTTGTCGTACTGATGCTATTAAGTTCCCAAATTTTGGCAATATAGACTTGAAGTCAAGAAGCCATAAGTATTCTCAGCATAAATCTGTAAAAACTCTTCCTTCACAGGAGAGTTCATACAAACGGAAGAGGAAAGAAAATATGATTGGAAATAGAGACGCTAAGAAGACAAAGTTGGAAGATGAAAGACTAAAACAGTCTGAAACAAAGAATTCCAAGCAGCTTTTGCATAATCACATGATAAATACTGACAAGACAAGAAAATCAAATGGAGAAAATGGCTGGAAACGTAAGAGCTCATTAACAGATCACTCTGTCCTTAAACTACAGAAAAAAAGGGGTCGATCTTCTACCATCTCTAAAAACTACTTTTCTAACAAAGAGAGACATCTCGATGGTCAGAATAAAGACAAGTCTTCTGAGAAAATGTTTTCTGATAAAAACCTGCTATTTTTAAATAGAAGAAATAACAAATTAAAAATGTGCCTTCAAAAGGAACCGAAAAAACACTACCTGAACAGAGTTGCATTTAAACGTACTGCCCAGGAAAGCATATATCTGACCAAATTAGAAACATCACCTGTCAGACCTGTGTGGCACATGAAGCCTAAAGTGTCACAGAATAGCTCAGATGAGAAAAGAGAGGCTTCTCTCTCAGAAGATGAGAAATCACACAAACTGCAAGTACTTGAATTTAAACTATGTCCAGAGATACTATTCAGAAATCCAGCCACTGAAGAAGAAAGCTCAGCTCCAAAGAATATCCTGGAAAGAAATAAATCTGTTGTGGCAGGTATGATGTATATATAATTTCCCTTCCACTTTCAAAACAGTGCAGGCACTGAGTAGTTCAGAGTAGGCTGAGAGTCCTGAATTTAAGTTGAATAGTGATATGCAAAACCAATAGTCATTTGCCAATGTTTTTATCTAACTTGATTATTAATGTTTCCCTACTTTATTAAGAAATCAATGCAAGTAAAAAAGTAAATATTTCTTTTTGTGTTAATGTTATACAAAACTACAGCCAATGAAAATGTGGGGCTGTAGAAGTTGAAGGTTGAAGTTGAGTATCTTTCTTATTCTAGCTTTGTGTTAAGCTAAGAAGAATGCAATTTCCTTCAACTTTTGTTTTATTCATTTTTCTTAGATTTTATAGAATAAAGTTAGGGTAGTTTAGAATACTAGTCTCAAGTAACTTTACAAGAAGACTTTCAACCTACTTGTAGAAGATAACTTGGCTTGCTTCTGTTGAGCAGATGCCTTTGGCATTGTTACTGAAGGTGATCTGATTTATATTCAGTATTAGCCTGGTTATGTGTAGATCTCACTGGGTAGACAGAGGAGGGAGAGATCTTTTGAGGTATTAAAGAAGGGAGAGGGCTTGGCCAAATGTCTTGTGCACTCCTTTCTAACTGTTGCAGCACTTTCTTAGTCTGTCGTAACATTTGTCATCTTTGCTTAAAGCCTTCCTTTTCCTCCTCTTCTCCCTCTCCCCTATCTTTAGATGTTTTAACAGGTTCACTGTGAAGCATATAGATAACATGAGCTATTTGATTTAAAATAAAAGAAATCTTAAACTGAGCATACAAACCTTTGCCGTCCTCTGCATACCCAGCGAAGACTTCCTCTTGTATATGCTAATATATATGTTAATATTTAYGCTAAATAGAGACTAATGCTTGTGCTAAAGGAACCTCCAAAAAAAACAATGAAATTTTTAAATTTTATTTTTAGGTGTCAAGAGTAAAAAAGAAGATTGGTTAAAATATAATCCAGTGAAGCAAAGAAAGCTGGAAGGGGCCTGTACAGGTGAAATGACTTGTGATTATCCGTTTCCAAATAAAAGTTAAATATTCTTTGCTTGGTTTTAAGTGTTCCTTTATACCAGCAAATTTTAAGAAATATTTCAATTCATTCTTTACTAGTTCTTCTGTCCAAATGGACACTATCCACTACACATATGTGGATTTCAAAGATTTGTGGAGACTTTTATTACCATAAGAATGTATTCATATGTTTTCCTGCATACAYATGTGCAGTTGAATCAAAGGTAGTACTGAAAACCGGATTTGACTGAAAGTTAAAAATGTAGGCAAAACCCAGGCTTGTTACTTTCTACTTTAAAATGTAGGAAGTGTGAGTCTTAGTGTGAGCGTATAAAAACAAAGTAATTTTTATTTGACTTTGTCAGTATGTTGACACTATCTGCTTGTGCACCCATGCTCACAGGTATTGGGACACGTGTCCCAGTAGTCTGGACAGAATTACTTATATATGATGTGGAGGAAAAGCAGTGCCAGCTACTGCATCCCCTGGGTTCCTCTTGATTGGCAATGACAGATTGATTTTGGACAGTTCTTTTATACCSTTTAAGGTCAACAGTTACTATGAGACTACACCTCAGTCTTGCTCCTTTGATCCTTTATAGATTGTGGGCAAGGTTGCAGCCCGTTGTCTTTGTTTCTTTGCTTAAGCATCTTTCTAACCATAGTCTGTTTTCTTGTTGGACTAACAGTGAGATAAGGTGCACTCAGCGTACTGTAACCTTGCTGCCCTCCTGTTGTTACCAGAGTGCAGGTCTTCTGCCGGCCGGCAAGTCTGTGCTGTGGCCTTGATGCAAGCAAACATTTTTCAGTGTTTTCCAGTCTTTTATTGCTGTTAAATGCATCCTTCACTATCAGTGTCTGCCACTCTTTAAACTCTTTGTTTCTTCTATTAATTTGACAGGTGTGTATTTCTATTTATGCCTTTCTTAATGTCCTTTGGAAAGCTCTTACACAAAGACCTGGCATTTACCATTTAGGGCTTTAAAGACGCAGCTGCATTTAAATTTGATGTGATTGGTGGTTTAGTGAGTTTGTGGCATTCTTTYTGATAATGGGGTGGGCCTTAAATATCACAAGGATAAGCACTAGAATCATAAGGAACTTCCAGACATTTGGATTAACCTGCTGCTTTATCTGTCTTTCAGTTGAGGACAGTATTCCACTTGATACAGCTATACAAATCCTGGAAGGAGATGGTGAGGCTCTTCACATTCCAGTCAAAGACTCAAAAGAGATGTTTCAGACTTACAGGAAAATGTATCTGGAAAAAAGATGCAAAAGCGTAGATAGCATTCCTGTGTCATAGGTCTCTCTTGGTATCACTGGAAAAAACCTGCCAATACCAAACTATATTTTTTTCTATTTGCTTCGTATTTGTCAGTGGTTGTAAAAATTCTGTGTATGTGTGTGTTCCTTTATGTTGGCAGTATATTTTTCTCTCYGAGCCTCATATTTGTGAATGACTGGAATTTCACTTATACGTCCTGTATTTGTTGCACAAATAGGGTTTGGTGCTGAAAACGTTACTGTCAAATGTATTATCCCTTTTTGGCATATTTGAATTTCCTTTTTTTTTTTTTTTTATACAGGAGTTAGTTGACTCTTAAAAAAGAAAAAGAAAAAAGAAAAGCAAAAACTGCAAACAAACCTCAAACTCATTTAGATTGTAATAGTCTTTTTCTTTCTTGATTCTGGCAAGCTTCTACATGTGATGCTTTCCATTGCTGGCAGTGGAAAAATATTCCTCGTGAAAGGGATTGCAGTGGATTTCCAAGCATTACACCTTTCTTTTTCCACTTAGAGTAGTCTGATTGTCGTACTTCTACCATGGCTACTTTTTTTTTTTTTTTAAACTTAGCGTACAAAAATAAAACCCTAAAATTAAGCATATAGGCCAGGGGATACCATGAAGTATTCATGCTGCTACCTAGTTTTATTGCATTTTTTTTCATAAAGATTGCGGAAATTCAATTCTGAATTCTTCATCTGAACACAATGCTGTTGACTGATGCCTAGCCGAAAAGTTTTCTTCCCTTGTTTTTCGTCTGTCTCTCAACTTTCTTTGCATTTGAAAGAAAAGCACAATTGTTCAGGTCAAGGGAGACTGAATTCAGTTTTGTCTAAATTATGTTGCTCACTTTAACCAGGCTGTAATTAATTTCTTTGTTTATAAACTGTGTTAGCTAATATTTGACTACACGTTCACTGTGACGTAAGAGTTATATTTGTTGCTGGATTTCTTTTAAGTGCCTTTTCATTATTGTTCAGAATTTTGGATTGAATCATATTTTTTCACAATTGTGGTATTGATTCTTTTTATCTGTTTAAACCTTTATACTGAAAGTAAAAATTGTAGATATTTCATTGACTGATTTTTATACCTGAAATAAACTTTTAAGGGCTGTGCCTTGTATTTTTTTTTAAGTATAAAAAGTAACTAGTTGTTTATTGCAGTTGGTTAAATAGAGATTGAAGATATTCCTATAGATGAAAAGTTGTTTTAAAATAATTAAATGATATATCTTCTTGCTTAAAAGGTTTCCTAGATAAAACAGAGAACAGGACTTGAGTCCAAGCTTTTGTCAATGAGCTTGTAACAGCATGTAGTTATTACTTCTAAAATCATATCAGGAATGTTTTTCTCTTCAGCATCTTTTGTTTCTGCTTTGACTTGGAGTTGTAAATTGGTGAATTAGCATCAGAGTTCAAAAAGCTTCAGTACTACTCCATTCCTAAAGAGGCATGCTTGTGGGAATCTTGGATGTAATTACCCAATGGGACCATAATATTTATAATTCAGCATACTGATCTGGGAAATTATAAACTAGCTTTTTTTAAAAAAGCAAAAACAATTTTGCTTGCATCATGCAAATACATCATGTGTATGTTCTTTTTTAAAAACTAGGGACTGTTTGGGTGGTATTTAACTCTCCACGTGTCTGGCAAGTAAGAAGTCCTGATAACTTGCAGACTTCTGGGTTAGTACCCAATTATTAGTTGGTGAGGAATGTTGCCACTGGAGAATTATTTTATACCAGTGTTGGCAACTAAGAAGGCTTTATTTTCCATTTCAATTTTTGGGGGGAGTTTAGTCTGCCTGAATTAAAGAAGATTCATTGTAGTCTTAGTGCACTCTGTGCAAACAATGTAATTCCTGTTGAGAATTTCATTTGAAGTTTTGTTCTGCTTAATGATATACGAACCTGAATTAAATGGCTAAATGGAGCCTTTTCAATAGGAAATTATTCCATCCATTGGCCCATGACAATTGTGTCCTAATTGTATCTAAAAAGGTAAATATCTGCAGAAGTCTGCAAATACTCCTGCTCCCTATGCTTCTGACTGAGATTATGATGCTACAGCTGGCCCTTGGCGAGACACCTGCATCCATCTAGATGTGGCTATTGGGAAGAAACACAAGTTAGTAGTCTGGCCTCGCAGCAGTAAAGGCCCACTGTGTACTGGGTGGTAATGACAAGAAAGTAGGCAGCAGGTTGAGAAGTAACTCTTCCCCTCTTCAGCTCTCTTGACGCCACTTTTGGAAAACTGTCTCTGGTTTTGGGCTCACTACTATAGGCAATATTGACAAAGTGGAGCAAGACAATAGAGAATCGGGCTTTTCCAGCCTGGAAATACTTGATGGGGAAGTGTAAAGAAGACAAAGCCTGACTCTGAGAAGAGGTACACCGGAAAGGAACAAGGTGCAATGGACACAAGTTGCAAAAAGGGACTTTTTTATTTGACATAAAGAAAAAATATTTAACAGTCATGGTTAAGCATTGGAACAGGTTGYGTAGAGATATTGTGGAGTTTGCATTCTTAGAGACTTTTAAAGCCTGACTGGTTTCTGAGCACCCTGAGCAACGTGACTATTTTTGATGTTGATTCTTACTTGAAGCTGACCGTGCTTTGAATGATGTGTTGGACCTCCAGAGGCCCTTTTCAGTCTTAATTATTCCACTATGAAATATTTCTCTGATTAACCTGCATTAACGTTGCAGTTTTTCTACAAATTCAGGAAAAGAAAGAAGGCTCCTAGTAGGTATGGGGCTGTGTGATCCACTCCTCTCAAGGATGATGGTGAGTGGTGTGCCTGCACATGTATGTCAGGGGTAGAGGGAGGGAAGGGGCCAGTCTTCACAACAGCCCATGCACACCAGGGACAGTCACAAGTGCTGACAGTGAGCCAAGCTSCTCTAAAGTCGGTTACTGCGGAGAAGTGATCTCTAGGTAATGTGAGACTGTCGATGAGGATCTGTTACTGGTGTTGTGTACAAGGAGGGACAGGATGGATGAGAGGTTTCTAGAGCAGCTGTGTGTGCACAAAAAGATGGCTCACTGTCACACAGGGTGCATCCCCATAACACCTACTTTCTCTCACACACTTCCAACGGGTGACACTAGAAATATTCACAAGAGCTGATCTCTAAGGGTGAAATGAGGCCATGGTCGTAGAAGATGGCCTGTCCAACACATGCTTGATCTTTGCCTTCAGATAGCAATGGCTTTATAGAAACTGCCCTAACCTAGGGATCAAAGCCCAGAAGATGCCCAATATCGATCTTTTGGCCACGATTTTGGTCCAGTTTATCGTGTTAGTTTGAATATTTTTGGATACATCCAAATCAAAAGAGGGCTTTGGCTGTCTCTGAGCTGCAAAGTGCCCATGTTCCCTAAGTTATTTTCCCTAAATTATTTTTTTCYAAGTAAACAAGAGAAAAGCCAAAGGACCAGTACTAGAATGGCTAGGGAGACCTGGACCACCAACAGCATGTTAGGTAGTATGAGGACGTTTCAGGGCTGGTGAGGGTACAGGACCTCCTGCGTAAAATGCTGGAAGACTATCTCAAGTTGAAAGAGTGTAACTGCAGTCTGTCATCTTTCCTCTTGGGTCCACGCAGCTGAACAATTAGACTGCGGGTTCCAGTCTGTCATGGTTTGTACCTCTACACTGTGTTTACACCACCTTCAAGCTTGCACCATGGAGTGAATTACTGTGTCGCTGGCACACTGAAAACTCATCTTGCTCTGTTCTAGCTTGGGCTCGGTGGAGTGAAATTCTTGCATATCCTGTGGATATTTCAACGACTAGTAGTCTGGACCGGAACGTAGATTGCACCACATAGAGTAGATACACCTAGAATGCTCCACTTTTTGATATCCTTAATCTTGCTATAGCATTTGTCAGTAAGATGGTGATTGCAACAACCCTCAAAGCAGGAGGTGTCATGGGAATGATYTTTCCATATAGCAGTTGTCCTTAGTGTAAATAAACAAGCACGTTTGTGTCTGCAGCATTCCAATGAGTTGCTGTGGTTGTATTATTCTCTTTGTCTTGAGATGGTAGTAAAAAAGTAAGGTCTGAATGCTCACAGGACAGTTCTTTTTGATTTCACTTGCAAATTAGGCCTCAGGTGTCTCAGGTAGACTACCTAGAAAATGGAACCTGGACAGAGACTGASCCTGTGATGTTTAATTTTAACGATCTGCCCAACATCATGAGGCAGATCAGACAGTGCCATCCAGTTTCCCAGGAATACATTTGCCTGTCTTCAACGCAAGACAGCAAGTTCAAGCACAGAGGAAGTTGGAACACTTCTCTCTGAATACAATATGTTGCCCCACAGAGTTTTTTTTCATCTAGCAAGTTTGATGGGATTCTACTRTGAGAAATAGAAAGGGCAAAAGTTGTTGTAGTAACCTCTGTCAGATGGTCGAAAGTTCTTAAGCGACTATGTCCCATCTTTGAAGATTCTACCTCAGCTTATCCACAAAACTGTTTTTGAYCAAAAGTATCAAAATCCTGAAGAATGAAAGACTGGCAGTGATGAAAGGCACCATCTAACACCTAGTGGAGGTTTGTGGAGAGCAAATGTGGAAACAAGCATCCTGGGCCTTCCTGGACTAATCTTGAGAGATGCTAAAACCTTGAGGTAAACTCCTTTTCTTTTTTGGGATGCGGTTTTCTTACTGTAAAAGGGAATTGAAGAAGAAGAGAGAAATAATACTTCTTTGGGGTAGAAAGATTGTTCACCACTGAACAACTATAGCTTTATAGTGGGTAGTTAAGCTTTGAGTTTGCTAGCAAAATCAATCAGTATACRTAAGAAGAAGTAATTCCAAGCAGTTTGTCAAACAGTTTTGACAAAGGTGGAATTACGTAAGTTAGGCCTACGTACGTGTAGGCATTGGCTTGTTGGGGTTACAGTATAAAAATAATCAAGAGAGAGCCACTGGCAGACTGCCAGACCTGTCAGAGCCTGCCTTCCAGAAACTGCTTGTTTTGGCGCTGTGCCTGTCAGAACCGTGTGTCAGGCATTTCTGTCTAGGTGCTTGTTTGAACTTATATTTGCAGAAAGCAAGTGGACAAAGGTTTAATTGACTGTAATATGGGAGAATTTGTTTTTAGCAGGCTTGTGGCTRTGGTCGGTTCATTTCCACCACAGCAAATCACAAAAATATCCATTAAGGGAGGCGCATCCAGGAGTCAAGACTCCTTTGGATTTATTAACATGAAGTTTTTAAGATAAGTGCTATGGCTGAGATTCTGGTCTAAGAACAGGAGTTACATGGAATATCCACAGGTAAAGGGATCATTAGTAATCAGAGAAGATCCTGCGTAAGCTTTGTGAATAAGCAGATATATAATCAAGAGCTGAGACATGGCTGATGCCCAGCGATGTGCTTCTGGTAATAGTGACGCTCATGGAAAGTCAGCATGAATTGTGTTGTTCAGCAGCATGAGAGTGTGGCTAGATAGGGATTGCCCTCGGGGGGGGGTGCAACGATAGGTTTATCTGAATCAAGCAGACCAACAGGCCAAACAACTTGAATAAGCTGTGAGTAGGGSGGCATTTCTGGGGCTCTAACAAAATTGTTATTCTGGAGTCAGAGATGAGCTGCATCTCACTATCTTTTCCCCACTCTGAGAGAAACTGGGACAAAGCAGTTTAATGGAAATACAATAGGTTCTTAAGAATTGATTACCCTGTRGTCCTTGCTAGTATCTAGCAAGTTAGTTTACCTGAAGGCCCTTTGTGCAGATGTTCAGGAGATGTTGGTGGGGATGTCAATAGTTGGTTGGTAAACAATTGTCATGTAGAGCTAAATGAGTGACTAATCATCAACTGTAAAACTGTATGTGCAAGCGAATAAACTTAGCTTATTAGACAGTGGATAGGAATCATAAAGCAGACTCCTGGCTGGGGTCTGTAAGGCTCAGAGTTCTCCGTGTGGCTGGTGTGTATTAAGTGTCTCACTGTGGTGTTGCTACCTGTGAGACATCCTTACCGGTGTCTGTATCAATAAAAATTGTAAGCGGATAATGGGCTTGCTGTTATCTTCCCTGAATTCTATACATATTTTAACATTTCCTGGTAACAAAATGAGGCCTGRGCTTTTAATGGGGTGCTTAGAGAGATCAAAAAGATGATCACACACACACAAAAGAAAGGCATAGTAAGCTCCTGTAGTGGGAGTAAGGTGAGCCTTTTGACTTTTCCAACAAATGAGCAATTTCTTTTGCTGTGTGATCCTGATTTATCACTCCTTGCCTGATCTGTCCTGGCAAAACAGTGTCTTGCACTCATGCAATTTAAGAGATTAGTGTAAAGTACTCATGTAGTAGATCAGAATTCRAATTCCCCAGGCATTTCTTACCTTTGTGTGTTTTATTCCATCCACACATTCTTTTGACATAACTTGAAGCTCTTGAGTTGTGTTGGAACACTTCTAATCAAATACCTCACCCACATACAGCATTCTTAACCTGTCACACTTAATTTATGTGGATATTTACTGGTAGAAGAAAACTTYAACTACTTGCAGTTAGAGGGCTGCTCAGCCTCATCATGGATGGGATCTGTGCAGCATGCTGTGCTCCAGAAGTCCGTCCAGTGCGGCATTATCTCAGGGTTCCCAGCATCTGAAAGGACATAAGCTGAATTTGAATTCTCTCTTTTCTGTTTGCCTCTTAATAAAGGTATTTTGTAATCTTGTGCGGAGTGCTCTTGCCTTTCCTATTGGGATACTAAGCAAACAACAGCCGCTGGTGCAAAACAGAATTCCTTTGATCCTCCACTGCAGCAGCTGCAGAGGTAGAACTTTGGAAGACACTGAAGAAACTGCTGCCATTTCAGCCGATAGAGCGACTGAGGGAAAATGGGAATTTCTTCCAAACAGATCTTCTGCTTTGATCTACAGAAGGAGGAAGACCACAGTCTTCTAGGGAGTTTTGCAGAATTTTCTGGCAGCAGAAAAATGGTGAGACTTGAAAATGCTGATTTGCATTCAGGATCTGAAGAGGAGAGTAATAGATTCAAATCTTTCTCACAACCTGCTCCATGCACAGACTTCTGTAAGGAACTGATCATGGCCTTGGCATAAATACATACATTACCTCCTGTCGTAAGACAACTCACACTTAATTCTTCCCATCTACTTGAAAGTGATGTACAAGCAGATCAATAGAGTGGAAGTCCTTGCAACAGCACAACATTTTGGACATGCTTGACCTTAACACTGTTACTTTCTTTGACCAGATACGAACACACATGCTATAATTTCAGGGGCTATTTGCTTCACACAAATGTTATGACTCATTGTAAATCACACCCACTGTACTGGTGTGGTCCTGGAGAACCTAGAACAGAGCCAGTCATCAAGAAGAGCAACATGTGCAGGAAAGCATGCTTTACGAAGTGCTGGCCTTGGGAACTTGGAAGAGATTTACCACCGAATCTGGAGCTGAGTTTACCTTCCTTCCCAGGCACTCTAAGTACCCTTCTTGGTAGCATTACCTCATTAGCTCAGTGCTGCTAGGCGTGCTAGGCTTGCCCATCAAGAGTGATTTTCGTGGTGGCAGTCAGATAGGCTGTAGCCTCATCCTTGGTCCCTGGTCCTTTAAAACAAAAAGTCTTCCCTAGAACTTGACAATAGTGCCTACATGTAACTATTTCTCTTTGTTCTTGTCTCTGTGCCTTCCTAAACCTAATCTGTTGTCCCTTCTTTTGGAAACCCCTGCCCTGCCTTCATCCTCTTTTTTTTTTTTTTTTTTTTTTTTTCCTTTCCTGGGACTTCTTATTCAACTGCAATAGACACTTTAGCCTTGTTTTAAAAGTCTTTTTGTCTTCTCATCTTCCTGTGGTCTAATTTGTCTTCCTCTGCTTGCAATCCCCACAGTCTGTTTTCAACCTAGCAGAGCTCCCAGTCTTAGAACTTCTCCCAGCTTCTAGCTGCAGCTCAAGCAGCTCAACCTTGCAAAGCCTATCTCGTATTTGTACTTCTGCACTTAAGCCAGGCAGTTTTTTTCCCCTTCATGCTGTCTGTACATCAACATTAAGACCACAGGGAGGAAATGGTTCCTTGCTTTCAGTTCTTGTGTTCGTTGCTAAAGCAGCTCCCAGGTGGCAAGAAAAGAGCTGAAATTTTCCATTTCTTCCCTGCAGGCTTGAGTTGGAGGATGTCCATGGCAATTGGTGCTGTGGAGCACTTATCTCTAAGCCCTAGCAAATTTCCC
Organism: Rhea americana; assembly: GCF_003343005.1. Lineage (NCBI taxonomy): Eukaryota > Metazoa > Chordata > Aves > Rheiformes > Rheidae > Rhea > Rhea americana. The sequence continues at coordinate 8,414,945 of NW_028187088.1, forward strand.
TGAGCACATGCAAACTGACATTTTTCAAAAGCATTCACTTAGCCACACTTTGCTGTTCTGGTTTAGTTTGTTTGCTTTTTTGGGGGGGAGAAGGGGGGAATGGGGGGAGAGAAGTGGTTTGSGGAAGATCAAAAGGCATGTGGCTACACCAGGAACCCCTAGCCCATGTTTCCATCCTGTCCTCCTAAATAGGAAGATGCTGGAACTTCGAAGTGAATGGAATACAATTTTCTAGCATTTTATTCTTTGAAATGACTGAGTTATTTCCGAAGAAACTTTAAAAATAACCTGAAGCTAAGTTCCTGCAATATGACATCTCAGATGAGACAATTAAAGTTTGGTAGTCAGCAATGGATTAAGCTTTCAAACCAAAGCTATGACATTTTCATGGGATAATGAAGATCCATCAAGTTCTCTGGAAACACATCAGCCTCAGTGCTGAGACTTTGTGAGGAGGACATCTTCTCATCGTTAATACTGAGATGATAGAAACTAGGGTCTACTGAAGTTCAAATGACTATGGGCCTTGCAGTTTTACAATGTTTAAATTTAATGAGCAGTACGAAAAAAAGAAGACTTCTACTTTTGTGGATACATCATGGCATAAAGTGAAAGATATTCATACTGTGCAATGGTGGACTTTGTAAAGGTATCATAGAATCGGTAAGGTTGGAAGAGACCTCTGGAAATCATCTAGTCCAACCTCCCTGCTCAAGCAGGGCCACCTAGAGTATGTTAGACAGGGTTGCTTCCACGCAGGCCTTGAAGATCTCCACAGAAGGAGACTCCACAAGCTCTCTCGGCAATCTGTTCCAGTGCTCTGTCAGTCTCACAATGAAGAAATTCCCCCTCACATTCAGGCAGAACTTCCTGTGCTTCAGTTTGTGTCCTTTACCTCTTGTCCTGTCACATAGAACCCCATCCCCTTGACACTCTCCCTTCAGGTACTTGTACACATTGATCAGATCCCCCCTCAGTCTTCTCTTCCCCAGGCCAAGGAGGCCCAGCTCTCGCAGCTGTTCCTCGTTGGGCAGGTGCTCCAGCCCTCTGATCATCTTTGTAGCCCTACGCTGGACTCTCTCCAGTAGCTCCATGTCTCTCTTATACTGGGAAGCCCAGAAGTGGACACAGGACTCGAGATGAGGCCTCCCCAGGGCTGAGTAGAGGGGCAGGATCACCTCCCTCGACCTGCTGGCAACACTCTTCCCAATCCACCCCAGGACACCATTGGCYTTCTTGGCCASWARGGCACATTGCYGGCTYATGGTCAACTTGTCATCCACCAGCACTCCCAGGTCCTTCTCTGCAGAGCTGTTCTCCAGCAGGTCAGCCCCCAGSCTGTACTGATGCATGGGGTTATTTTTCCCTAGGTGCAGGACCCTGCACTTGCCCTTAATGAACCTCATGAGGTTCCTCTCCACYCAGCTCTCCAGCMTGTCCAGCTCTCTCTGAATGGCAGCACAGCCCTCAGCTGTATTAGCCACTCCTCCCAGCTTGGTATCATCAGCGGACTTGCTGAGGAGGCACTCTGTCCCTTCATCCAGGTCATTGATGAAGAAGTTGAACAGGATGGGACCCAGTACTGAGTCCTGGAGGTCTCCACTAGCCACAGGCCTCCAACTAGACTCTGCACCACTGATGACAACCCTCTGAGCTCTGCCATTCAGGCAGTTCTCAATCCACCTCACTGTCTACTCGTCTAACCCACACTTCCTGAGCTTATCTAGGAGGATGTTATGGGAGAGGATGTTATGGGAGACAGTGTCAAAAGCCTTGATGAAGTCAAGGTACACAATGTCCATTGCTCTCCCCTCATCTACCCAACCAGTCATTCCATCATAGAAGGCTATCAGATTGGTTAAGCAGGATTTCCCCGTGGTGAATCCATGCTGACAACACCTGATCACCTTCTTTTCCTCCATATGCCTGGAGGTGACATCCAGAATGAGCTGTTCCATCACCTTTCCAGGGATGGAGGTGAGGCTGACTGGCCTATAGTTGCCTGGGTCCTSCTTCTTGCCCTTTTTGAAGACTGGAGTGACACTGGCTTTCTTCCAGTCCTCAGGCACCTCTCCAGTTCTCCAGGACCTTTCAAAGATGATGGAGAGCGGCCTGGCAACAACCTCCACCAGCTCCCTCAGTACCCGTGGGTGCATCCCATCTGGGCCYATGGATTTGTGGATGTCAAGCTTGCCCAGAAGGTCTCTAATCCTATCCTCCTCAACCAAAGGAGTCTTCCTTTCTCCAGAMTTTCTCCCTTGTCTCCAGGCTCTGGGATTCTTGAGGGCTGCCCTTAGCAGTGAAGACTGAAGCCAAGAAGGCATTCAGTAATTCTGCCTTCTCTGTATCCCTTGTCACCGGGGGATACTTTGTTCTTCTGTCTGAGTTTGGTCAGGAGCTTCTTGCTCATCCAAGCAGGTCTCCTGCCCCCCTTTGCTGGAATTCTTACTCACAGGATGCACTGCTCTTGAGCTTGCAGGAAGTGATATTTGAATACTAGCCAGCTCTCCTGGACCTCCCTTCCTTCTAGGTCTTAACCCATGAGATTCCTCCGAGTAGGTCCCTGAAGAGGCCAAAGTTCACTCTCCTGAAGTCCAGGGTTGCAATCCTGCTTGTTGCCTTAGTTCTTTCCTGCAGGATCCTGAACTCCACCATCTTGTGGTCACTGCAGCCAAGGCTGCCCCCACCCTTCATGTCTCCAACCAGTCCCTCTTTGTTGGTTAGGACGAGGACCAGCAGGACACCCTTCCTCGTAGGCTCCTCCACCACCTGTGACAAGAAGTTGTCATCAATGTATTGCAGGAGCCTTCTGGACTGTTTGTGCCTTGCTGTGTAGTCCCTTCAGCAGATATCAGGGTGGTTGAAGTCTACCATGAGAACCAGGGCCTGTGACTGTGAGGCTACTTCCAGCTGTCTGTAGAAGGCCTCATTGACCTCCTCTTCCTGTTCAGGTGGCCTATAGTAGACATCTACAACAGTGTCCCTCATGTTAGCCTGCCCTGTGATCTTACCCATAAGCTCTCAGCTAACTCCTCCTCTACTCCTAGACAGAGTTTGGTACATTCCAGTTGCTCTCTCACATAAACAGCAACTCCACCACCTTGCCTTCCTGGCCTGTCTTTCCTAAAAAGCACATATCCATCCATGACAGCATTCCAGTCATGTGTGCTATCCCACCATGTCTCTGTGACTGCAATGAGATCATGGCCCTGCGACCTCACACAGATCCCCAGTTCCTCCTGTTTATTCCCCATGCTGCGTGCATTGGTGTACAGACATTTCAGAGAGGTAGTCATACATGCAGGTTTCCCAGGAAGTGTGTAGGGGGTCTGTGGGGGTCTTGGCTATCTTGCAGGATTATAAAGAGCTGAAGTAAGCAACAAGCCATTCAAAGGTCACTGAGGAGGAATTCCTTGGTGACAAGAGGATTAAGAAGATAAGATAAGCAGAAGCCTGTAATCACTCACAGGATGTGCATCCAGAAAGGGAGTCAACACAGCGGATAAGCAGACGCCTGTGATCACTCACAGGATGTGCATGCAGAAAGGGAGTCAACACAGCAGCCAATTAGAAACTGAGCAGATGCGYGTGGACAATGCTAGACAACCAATAGAAATGCTTTGCGAGGCGCGTGGATGCATGAGCTTATTGGAAAAGATATATAAGCTAGATAGACAAAGGAATAAAGTTGGATTGAACCTGCATCACACTGATGTGTGTGTTCCTTCCCGTCTTGCCAAGAATGGGCTATGGCAGGGGTCCCCCATAGCCATGTCCCAAAYGCACATCCCCAGCTGCATGCACCCATTGGAGGCCCCCCAACCTGAGTTGTGTTTTATTGACTACCCTCTCTCTATAACTCTCCCTTTCCCCCCTTTCTACCTAGTTAAAAGCCCTCTTTACCAGGCTGGCTAACCTGTTGGCAAAGACACAGGTGCCTGCTTGGTGAGGTGAATCCCATCTCTCCCCATCAGTTCCTGATCTTCAAACAAGGTCCCATGATCATAGAAACCAAAACCCTGTTGCCAACACCAGCGGCATAGCCTGTTGTTAATTTGGAAATTCTTCTGCTCCTCCTCCCATGCCTCCTTCTAATCAGCAGGACTGATGAGAAGACCACCTGGGTTCCCAGACCCTTGACCACCATGCCCAAGGCCCTGAATTCTTGCTTGATTGTTTCCAGCTTGCTCTTGATTTCATTAGCACCCACATGAAAGAGCAGCACAGGGTAGTAGTMTGATGAGCGGACAAGCYTCAGCAGCCTTTAGTCACATCTYGTATCCTYGCCCCTGGCAGGCAACAAATCTCCCTAGGGGAGGAGTCAGGTCAGCAGAGAGGCGCCTGCATCTCCTGCAGCATGGAACCAACCACTACAACCACTGGTTGCCTCTTCGAGTGGTCATGCAAGACACCGGTTCTGACAGTCCAGTTGCTTCCCTTGAAGTCAGGTCYGGGTCCTCCTCATCCTGGAGTGTATTAAACCAGTTCTTCAGCTGTAAGTCTTCTACAGTGCTGTGCTGTACTATTTCACTCTGCACAGAGCCTTCCAGCAACTCCCCTGCTGCAGGGGATTGGGACTCTGGGAGCAGTACGGTGTCTGAGAACACCCTATCTATCACCTGCTCACTTTCTTGGATGCTTTGCAGTCTACTGACTTCATCCTGCAACTGCCTGACTTGACGACACAAATCATCAACAACAGCACACCTCTTGCAGGAGGGCAGACCATCAGTCCAGACCTTCTGGAGAGGCTCCAAGCACTCCCTGCAGCCTGAGACCTGTAGGGCAGCGTCTGCTGTCAAAGGCTTTGCCTGAGYTGAAGCTTCCAACACAGCAGATGCAGCAAYTCCAACAGCTGACAGCTACAGGCAAATGTGCYTTGCGGCGAGTTAAAACTGTGTTTGTGAAAGTGGGCAATACTAGTGCTGGAAAAAAAGAAAGATGCCCTCTTGCACCTAACTGTGCTCCTCCTGCACGAACTGCTGCCAGGCGGCTGCATCTGCTCACTGCCTCTGTTATCTGCCTCTGGGAGCTGTGCTCAAGGCCTGGCTGTTATACAGACCTCTCACTACCACTGACTCACAGGTGCTTGACCCACCCTAAACAAGTGCTACCTGGGTCAAAAGCCCCAACTGCCTCTATTCAGGGGCGACCTGGACAGCTCATTGGCAGCAGCTACACCCARCTAGAGTGGGTGATAAGTGCTGGAGTTTCTCCCAGGAGAGCTTAAGCCTTCCTGCAGTTGCCCTTGCCCTTGCCCAGCTCCCCTTACCTGTTAGCAGAGTCACCCTCCAGTCTCCTCGTTCCACAGGGGTCGGTGGACCAATGTCCAACAGGGCCCCAGAAGTTCAAGGCAGAGCCAAGACAGTGCTGCGCAAACTGCCGTGGCTGTTCGCTGCCTCTGGGAGCCGCTTTCTATAATGTTGCTTTCTACAGCTACATGCACACAAGCATTTTACAGTACTGTTCAGTTTATATTACTATTTGAATTTCTCCATGCAGTGCTAACTGATCGGAATTGTGTGTTCGATCTTGGAATGCTGGCTTAGGTTATTCAAAAATGGATTTCTATCTTAAAATGACTGAGGTGCATGTGATTTCTTGCTTCTGTTCCATTGTTATGTTGCTATGATAGTAATAATTCAAGAGAGTGGAACACAAACCCGTATTCTGAGAGGATGTTAGGACTGTAAAATGGAGCCTACACCCTTGTGTCCCTCAGGCCCCACCACATCCCCTGAGGACTGTTATAAAGTCTAGTTATGAATAGCACACTCTTTAAAAATAAAATTAAAAAATAAAATCCTTTGCTCAATAGATTACAAGTTAAAGACAGCAACTACAATCCTTACTACAAAATAATACCCCAGTAAATCACTACAAAAGGTGATCTTCAGACTAAAACGCAGGAATAGCTAATAAGGAGTAAAAAAGACAGTCTGTATGTTAATTGGCTCACAGTGCCTTTTCCTCACATCCCTGTTACACATCTTTCTTAAAGAAGTTAGCCTGCCAGTGTCCTCTCTTCCAGTAATTTTGGACTCTTTTGGCCAGTATCAAGCAAATACTGTAGAAGAAAACCTTGATGGGTAGTTTGAGATGAAGAAGCCAATGAGTCCTTTCTTCTCCCTGTGCTAAAGTAAAGGCCAGGAGACCTCCGCTCTCAGGTTAGTCCACACACCGATGTATGTGCAGTTCACAGTTAGTTGCAAGAGATATTGATGTATACTCCACCAGGAGACAACATGGGATGGAGTTAGGGAGCCACATTAGATCCATAGAAAATATGGATCTGAACACAGTGTATTGTAGAGGGATTCAGGAGTTGCTGATTGCAGAAGTGAAGGAGCATCTCTGTCAAGGAGATGTGTAGGACACGAATCTGTGAGAAACACTTTGTTAATCCCACTGCTTACAGTACTTCTCTGCCTATCTAGTTCTTTAATAGTTTACCTGCAATGATTACAAAAAAATACGTATGTTTATTTTGCTTGAGAAGTACAGAGACTGTCCTGAAACTCAGGCACTGCAGAAGCAAGAGTGACGGAGCACTAGCAGAGGTTGCCCAGAGAGGTGGTGGAGTCTCCTTCTCTGGAGATATTCAAGGCCTGCCTGGATGCAACCCTGTCTAACATGCTCTGGGTGACCCTGCTGAGCAGGGAGGTTGGACTAGATGATCTCCAGAGGTCCCTTCCAACCTTACTGATTCTATGATTCTATGATTCTAAGATGTAATGTTGCCAGAAACAATAGAAATAGTCAAGGCAAGGAGAATTTATTGCAGAATTCACCTTTAAATTGAACTAAAATKAAGTTTGGCACAGACAGCTGCTTGTTCATGCTAAAAGACATAGGGAACTAAAATGGGCAGGGCTAGCACAAATCTGAAAGACTTGTAAGATTTGTTAAGTCCATAGTGTGCTCTTGGGACGACTTCAAGGAACAGACAAAACAATATAGGTTAGAAATAACAGGCTATAAATACAAAGAATACAAATTAAGACTAGGATAAATGCTCTACCTGYGCATAAAATTATTCTGCAGGTAACAAAAAAGGAACGCTGTTCCTAGATCCCAGTGGATAATAGACTGTGGCATACCCTGCAAATTCATCTTGTAGGACATTTACAGTGGACATATTATCTGGATGCCAGTTTTCCTAATAGAAACCAGCAGAACCACCACAATAGCAGAACAGGCATTTTCTTTCAAAGACCTATCTGCAAAATTAGAACCAGACCAGAGAATCCACAGTATAGGAAACTTGTACAAAAGTATCCATAAATATCATGTAGAAGAGATTTATGTTCATTTGCTATCCTCAGTGAAGGAAGAAAAGATAAACGGAATTTTAGTACCAATGTTAAGCATATCTATCTCAAAAAGAAAAGATTGGCTACTTTCAAAAATGAGCAAATATCAACACATTAAAGCAAAAGACAACAGCAAGATAAAATAGCATAAGCAGAAAAATGCAGGCTTTTTTGTGTTCATTATCACAACTGGCTTGCCAAGGGGTATTGATAAAAGGAAAATTATCTGATCTTATCAACGTGGAATGATTACTTTAGTGGTAGATATCCTGAGGTTATGTCAGAGGTTGTAAGACACTGGTAATTTGTCAAGCTCTGTAAACAAGTGTCCCTTAATGTAATTTGCAATTTGGATTCAATGGTGTCACATCCAGCAGAGTTACTGTTACTATAAACTGCTCTGTGTAGTTCCAGTCTCCAGTACATTTACTGCATAGCATTTTTGCCAATAYTAGAATTGCTTTGATAAATTGCTGAATGGATTGGCCACTGTCCATTCAGACAGCTGCTAAGAGGAAAATACCTGCAAGGAGCAACATTGTGGCTACATGGAGTATCTACAGGGAGCAGCATAAAAAGCCTGAAGACCATCTGCTCCATAGAAGCAGTCTTGATATACACATAAATGTCACAAGTTAACATCAGAACTCCTCTTGTGGTCAGCCTGGGCTTGACAGTGACCCGTGTAACAGAGGGCTGACCACAGTAGTGCTGTCTSCTTCACCTGTGGGCATCTCCAGTGGCTTCAATACGAATAGGTGGTACAGCAGAATAGACAACAAGAAAAATTTTTCATAGGGAAACCTGATGTTGCTCCTCTGCATTTCTGTTCTGCATCTCCTGCAGCTAGCTGTGGTTGAATGTCTTCTGATCTGCAGGCACATCCAAACTGAGTTTCATCTCTGGTATGAGCTTTGATCACTACCTACGAGACTTAAGTATGCACRTGAGTCCCCCAACCTCAAATTTAAAATGATGTTATCACAAAAAAGTATTCTCTTTATAGAAATAAGCAATAGCATGGATAAACCACAAAATCCTGACATACTTTAATATATGGAGGTGACTTAGAATACTCATTTTAATACATAATTAAAGGTTAGTACTGAGGATTTAATGGTTTTGTAAATGCTGTTAATTTTGTGGTATTAATGTCAAATGACATTTTTATACTCTACTATAACAGTATTTTCTGGGTAAAGCACTGTCATCTCTCACATAAATGAACTGACAAGAAGCTTCACACTATTATAATGAGCAGGACAGTAAAAAGGGACGTTTAGTAAATAACTGTGTCCTCAAGATACTTGTACTAGATTTACTCATGAACATGAGTCCTAAAATGCTTCTGACTTGTATTAATTTGGCACTAGAATGATAGGTTTCCACATGTAGTGTAAAGAAAGGCTCTTGGGGGAAAAAAGGAGTAAAATGATGAGTCCTGCTGCTGTATGGTAGCGATGCATTTCGTACTGGGTGAGTACAAATGGCTTTAAACTTTACTGTGCTTTTGGGATGTTTTGCTCCAACTGAGATATGAAACTACAGTACACTCYGGGCTGTTTGTTGGGAGCAGGAGGAGCATCAAGCGGATGCATGTTAACATAGATGGTGGCTTGACATATGGATTCTATAGCTGCAAGCGCTGCTCCTTCTCTTGGGTAGGTTGGACTTCTTCCTGGAGTTATTTTCAGATTGCAYCAGAGGACAGAGTCTTTCTGTAGCCTCATCTGTTTTATAAGCCTTCCTTGATTGTTATGAACATTTATTCTTAATTTTAACRTGAATACTGTTTGTGGGAAGCAAAATGTGGATCGAAAATGTGTTGTTTTACTGCTTGCAGCTTCCATTTTGGAAAATCAGGAGTGAGAGGTCAAGTCTCAGTGAAAAAACTTGAAATTAGCAAGTAGCTATATTTTTAGAGGAGTCCCTGGCTTAGTCAGGCTGAGATATCCCTTTAGCTCTGACTCTAGACAATMTTTTAATGGTAAAATATCTTGAGGGTAGAACATGGTAACAGCCATGCATTCTTATTGATTACCTTTAATGTGTTCTTAGTTGATTAATAAGCTGCAAGTGTGAATTTTGTTCTGGTAACAGGTACATAATTTAAAGTGGAAAATCACTTCCCCCTGAGGGAGCAGAAAGCTTTTCTGCATTGGTAGTGCATGAGGAGGTGAGGAACATAAAAACCCCTTCTAGCCCGGGGCCAGGATGTTACATTACCACATAGTTCATGTGCTTGAAAAATAGGCACGCTTTATCTCCTAGGATGCCCACTAGCTGTGACGTCAGTAACATATCTAAACCCTGGGAAAGAGTCTGTTTTTTTCCTAGAAAAATGATAACAAAAGTACAGCAAGAAAACTCATCATGTGATGGTATCTGTTCAAGGATTGTTGAGACTGTTTCAGAAGCAGAGTACAGGAAGCCCTCAGTTTCTATTCYAGCAGTTGACAGTCCCTTCTTCTGGCAAGCAGTGCATCCAAAAGAAACTTAAGGTTTGGTTTCCTCCCAGGGCTGTGTTTACCACTTATGGCTTACTTACTGCTCTTATCTTCTACYGACTTCCGGGGTCAGCTACACCAGACTCTATCTACTCAGTTCCATGGCTCTTGCTTTGTAACAAGTGTTAAGAAAACCCATCAGCTTATTAGCATAGGCTTAAATGCCTCAGACATTCATGGTTCTTTACAGAAGCACCACCTTGGCTAAATTAGACCAGGTCATGCCAATAGGAAACAGCACAGCAGAACAGAGCTCCAGAAGGAAACCTAACAGAAGTGAGAAACGCACTGGAACTTTCCAATAAAAGGAGCTTAACCACAAAYGACTAAGTATATCCACATGCCCACTTGGGATAATTAGTTTATGTATTCATGTTTTGATTACAGAAAAAGAATTCTGCTCTGAACTAATTTTTCTCCAGTGCTGAATTCTGTTCCTTCATAGTGCCTTCAACAGGGAACAGGGTTTCTATTAAGAGCTGGGTGGTAGATTGAGTAAGAGCTTGGTGGGTATCCTTGATCTCTAGGAGACCTGCCACCAGTTAGCAGGGTCACTAACACAGACTTAATCTCCAGCTGTTATTYGTAGCTCCTAAGTCGTATCTAGCACATACACCAGTTTCTGAATACCTTGTGTCCTACGTATAAGGGTATGTGCAATGTGAGAACATCTGCTTCATTCAGGTTAAATGATCGAGGACCTTTTCAGCACAGAAGGGATGATAAATAAAGCCAAAATCAGAACACATAGAGAGACAAAACTGATAGACAGGGGATAACAGAGATAATGACAAAGACCAAAAGTCTTCAGCCACTAATTACCGGGCCATTAAGAAAGTACAGGGACAGTTCTGGAGAGGGCCAACTGGACTTTGTAACTGATATGAAGGGAGGAAGAAGATGAAGATGAGGATGAGGATTTGGGATATCTGAGCAGTGCCTGTGGGATCCCTTTTTCAGGCATGTGTSGGGAAGGGGATTGAGGAGGATCAAGGAGGGATGTAAAAGGGATGTGAAAAGCACTGGTTGTGTGAAAGCCAAGGAAGGCTGCTCAGCACACTTGTCCGACTGAGCCCTGCACCTGAGCTCTGCAGCCTACCCTACTCACTTGCTAAATTCTTTTAAAACTGACTTTCAGTGTAATCTTACTCCCTGCCGACTATGCGAGCGCTGTCAGGTCTGGTGCCAGCACCTTGTGAGGCAGGAACAAACAAATCTGAGGCCAACACCTGGAGCCATAGCTTGGGTGGTGGTGGCCTCTTGTCTGTGGTATCAGCATGGGGGGTGAGAGGGGTTCTGGTGCCAGTGGCTCATGCAGGATCAGGGTTGTAGGGCCCAAGGGCCCATGTATTGGGGTGCTGGCTACAGGGGGGCCAGAATGTTTGTAATTTTCCCTTACTGGGTGTGTGTGKGGGGTGTAATTTGCTAGCAAACTTCAGGCTGGACTAGGCAGCRGGTATCCAAGGGATCCACAACTGTGCATGTGTGTATGAAGCAGTGGGTGAGGGCATGTGCACTTTCACTGGTGAATTTCAATCTTCAATAGCCACAGAGGAGGAGAGAAGGATGGGGACTCGGCTGTCTACTGATGTTTGTGTGAGCTCTGRTAGTGTTATACATGGGTGTTGTTGAAGGCAGTCCCTTGTCTGTGACAGCCTATGTAACCGGCCGTGTTAGTGTCGCTTGTGTGTGTGCCCTTGGGACACACGTTCAGCCTCTCTACTGGTTGAACTCTCAAACAGGAGGGCAGCAGCTGTGTCCATCAGCTTGGGAGGGAGAGACCCTCAGGTCTCCAGGTTGGGCTCCAGTGGCTGGGCAGGAGGGATCCTCCTGTCCTAGAGCCTACTGGAGGCAGCAGCCCTTGTAACATCCCTTAACACTTTGTGCATCATGTATTACTTGCTATAACTCAAGTCAATTAAAATTCTGAAAAATAAATTGCTGTAAACACCAGGTTTCTGGAGGGCAGGTTGGCTGAACTCTGCACTCCCAGCTTATGTCTAGGAGTCAGCCATAAATGTGGTAGTTATTCCCTTTTCCAGCTAGATGAATACTGTAGCCTATGGAACATTTTTTTTTTCCTCTGAATTTCTGCAGAAGGTCATTCAAATGGTTATTAAAATGGAGATTTTTATTAGAAACAACCTTGTAATGCAATCTTACAAAAGCTTTTTGATAGAGCCTTTGATGTGAATGCAGAAGCGCAGTTAATGAAGAAAAGCTGGTATGCGTGATCTGCTGGTTATTGCAAACTAAACAATGTTTAAGGCCTCACTCCTCCTTTCTGTTGTATGTCAATGACCTCATATTCCTCCTTTATGTCTTCTGTTAAGTCATGTTTCCTTCTTCCTCAGTTTTTGTAACAGAAAATCTGAAGGCAGCAGGATATTAAAAGCCCATAGTAGGGAAAGGGGACCACTGAGGTGAGATGGATCAGTAGTCGAATTGTCAACCTAGTGCAAACATGTTTAGCATTTCTTCTGATGAGATAAAAAATAACTAGATTAGATTAGTATTATTATAACTGTAAAACAGTAACCTAATTGCTGGTCTGACATTAATGTATTTAGCTAATTGCTGATCTAACAACTAGTAGGTCGTAGGGAAGACATTGTAATAACTCCATGGTTAAAACTGCTGCAGAGTAAGGATGAGGTGATCACTTATCTCTGGGTCACTCTGGGGAGCTGATGCCCAGGAAGGCAGGTGCAGGACACAGGTGGAGTGACCCCTTATCTCTGGGCCAGATTCAGAGCTGACTCCCCAGGAACTATAAGCAATCTGCCTGTGGGAATGCGGAAGCAGAGGAGGCCACAGGCCACAGGAACTGAGGCAATAAAAGGGAAAACCAAAGAGGTACTGAGAGGTAKGCCCAGCAGAACAGGATCAGTGTTGAAGAGCCCACTGGCTGGGACTCAACAGATAGGGAGGCAAACATCTCTAGGCCACCACCACACACAAGATGGGACACCCCTGGGCCTGCTGTGCCACAAGCATGGACCCTAGGGGCCAACAAATGTATCTTGCACACCTTTATGGACAGGGAGAACTCTGGGTTTGGAGRCTGTTTCTCATGGCTATAACACCATTCTGCTGACATTCATCATACCTCTATGCTGTAAGTTTATCATTGTTATATACTGTTAAGGTTAGGTGAGAATAACTGACACAGTTGACATCCTGCAGCCACTGGTTGACAAGGGGGAACTAGCCCTGCTGGGAGTCACACTAACCCAAAGAAAAAGGGATTATTGGACAAGGGGGTTAAAATGGAGGAAAAAAAAGTTATTTTAAAAAGGGAAATTAAAAAGGAGCAATCTCAAGAGAACTGATTGAAAAGRGCAGAAAGTGTAGAAAGAAATGGTTTGGCTGTGTTATGTCCACAGAAACTGCAATGTAGTATGAGGCTGAGCTGTGGATATAACTATTAAATCCACTAGAGGACAGTGTGGAGATTGCATTCTGCGCTGCAGGAACATCTCTCGTGTTTTTTATGGGCCTGCTGCTGTTGTCTCACCACGCCACCTTAAAATCAAACCTTGAAATGTGCCCCCTCTCATACCTGGGTTTGTAGTGTCATCCATGGAGAGAAGAGGAACTCGGTAGGTGCTGGTAACAAATGTAACACTGGCATTGGAGGAAAGATTGGAGGAAGCTGCTTTAGCACCGGCTGTTTTTTGTYTAGCCTAGAGATTTGGGGGCTTGGATTAAATTGGGGAGTGGYGACGGAAAGTAAGTTCATGGACAAGAACCGTCTCTTTGCTGTGCCTTGCAGCTCTGCAGGCTATTCTGCCCTTACTGACCCACTGYGAGCTCTCCCCATCGCTCCCGTGGTGCAGTCCCACCGTGTGCGGTGCCTGACCCAGCAAGTCCGCCGGAGACTGACGACTGAGGCAGCAAAGGAAAAGCTGGAAGGAAGRGACTAGAAGATGGTGAGGTGATGGGGGCTATGGTTTCAGCTTCAGTTTTGCAAGAGGTAATGAGCAAAGCAGGTGGGAGCGACCATGAAACAGCAGGTTTCCTTTCGCAGGACTGGTATCGCCACACGGCCTCCCTCTAGCCAGTGACCCCCATGTATAGATGCACCCCTGCAGCTGTGGGGTGAAGGACCACTACAAGTTACTATTGAATAGTTAATACCCAACTGAGATTTACAGTCACAAGAAAAAGAAAATAGAAACAAAGATTGTATGTGGATCAAAATCAGTACAAAATAAGTTAATATAAATAATGCTATATATATATRTGTGTGTGTGTAATGTAATTTTATGGCAACACTGTCTGTTTTGAAAAACATGCCATCATTATTCAGGCAAAATATAACCTCAGTCTGCAGATCCTGGTTGTTGTGATTAACCTTGCTGATCTTTATTGCTTAGCCCTCTCAAACACCCTTCCTTTCGGAGGGCATCACCCGCTGTCAGCCCGAGGCTGTCCAGCTTTCACACGGGCTCCAGGTGTTGCTCTGCCTCCCCCTCCGGCCCCGCTGATGTGGAAACATGCCCGTGTCGGAGAGCAGGACACGCCGAAGGCAGCTTCGGGAGCTGCGCGCGGACGGGGAGACTACGGCGAGAGGGGCGAGCAGCTCGCGCGCCKCTTGGAAAGGGGGAGCGGGAGGGCGCTCTGGCTAACCGTGCGAGAGGGGTGGAGGTCAGCTGCGATGTCAAAAGAGGCTGCGCAAAACCAGTTGGGACCAGAGGTGATACTCTCCCGCTCCCACCGCTGGCTCCCACCCGAACYGGCAGGTTGGAGGAGGTCGTGGTTATGCCCATCCGATTTTCAGCCACGCTCCTGCAGCCCGATTCCTCCCGGCAGGTTGCAACAGCGTCTTCCCGTGGGGCCTCCCTGGGGGCAGGAGTGCTGCCCGGCACCCRGTCGGGCACGAACCCCCTGAGCGCTGGCCCTGCTGCCGTGGGGATCGGGCAATCACCCCCTTCCCTTCCCTTCTGTCTCCTCCCTGCAAAAAAACAGCTTCGCTGGAGAGACATGAAATATTAATCTGTTTATGCCACTTCTTGCGGCGCAGCTCATCATCCCCTGGAATCCCCAAGTGCCCTCAAGTCTCTCTCGGCCGCAGCGCTGCCGGATGCGTACGCCTGGCAATCGGCRTTTGGCACTTGTCCCAGTGATTTTATAACACCCAGGGCTTCAGGATTTCTGTTTYGTGTGCCGGAGAGAYGTGTCCTTATATGGGGTAATATGAAATTCCGCAAGGGAGAGCAAACGGACTTTCTTTTGCTCTGCTTTTTCTTACCATTTAGGGAAGATTTGTCTGTCTGCTTTTCCTTACCACCCTTTCTGTAAGAAGACAGAGGAAAAGGGATGCTGTGAGTGATCTCACTGAATAACCACCAGTCTGTGAGTCTTGCATGGCCTTTGGATCAGGCAGCTGTACAAAGAAAAATTTTAAATCAGGACCTTTGTGATCGTCTTTTCCTTCTAAATTAACCTTGTATTGCAATTTCATGAACAATTATTTCAGCCTCTTTACTTCTCAGTGCAGCATTATTTATCATTAAAGGCTACTTTGAATGTAAAACTATTAGGATGCCCTTTATTAGACTGGCTTACTGCAACTCTCTTCCTAATGATTTTTTTGCTCTATGACTTACTCACTGAGTTTGGGCTCTTACTTTAAATCATGCAATTGATTCAGTGTTCAAAGTCAGTTTATCAGACCATGCCTTCATGAAATTGCCTGCCAGTGGAGAAGCCTAAGTAAWGAAAAATTAAGATAGAAAACAAAATAACCTTGTTATTTTTAAAATTGTCAAACATTCGAGGTCTGCTGCTGCAACCTTTAAACTGTGAGAGGGAGGCAGGGGTATGGAGCAAGGTTTTTCTGACTGATCACATCTCAGTGAGCTGTCAGTGGACCCCAGATCAGGCTGCAAGAGCAAGCGTAAAATTGGGTCCTCTGTGAGTTACATATGGGCCTTGTTTTGAAGGTTTTTAAGTAGGATAGAAGAGAGGACCACTGACTGCAGATGCGTGGACAGTGGCTACTGGGGGGGGAGGATTTTCAGTGGTAAACAGAGATCCTTGCAGTACTGATTGCTTCACACCTTTGATCCTCTTTCTGAGGACCGGCATTGCCTCTGCAGCAGTGTTATTTGGGGAATTAGCTGTACTTATTTGCCGGGCTGGCATGGGGCACATCTACCTTGCACAACAGTGCCTGGTACAGAGAAGCCTGGGAGAACCGCRATCCAACCGAAGACACCCAAATGGCGCACCACAGAGCTGTGTGGAGGGGCGAGCCAGGCTCCCAAAAGCAGTGCAGCCCCAAAAGCACAGCTGATCTGCTTTCAGCTCCCCCCGTTGCTCACCTGGTGCTACCAGGAGCATGGCTGCACCGTGTGCCATCATATAGTGCTACTGTGCCCACACCRACAAAGCAAACTGCTGCTCCAGGGAGGCCATCTGCTTCCAGCCTAGCAAACCTAAAAGCAAGGGGTCCTCTGGGTGATGAAATTGCAGGTGGAGACAGTCCTTTATTTTCTACTGGGAATATTCCAACATGATCTCCTCTTAACTAACCTCAGGACATCCCTTTCTCCAGTGCCTTCCAGAAGGGKGAAATGAGCTAAGGGGCCATCATGGGAATGGCCTGGAGCTGCCCTGCTTTCCTGCATGGTTCATCRAGTGGCAGACTCCCTCTTTTTATTTTTTGAGGTGAGATGTCTGTAAATGCCTGCACTGAGTGTTTTGTCGGTGGAGTGTACAGGGAGTATGACAAACCCCAAGAAAGCCATCATTCCCAGTTTGTAACGGCATGGTGAGTTATCATATCTAGTATAAAATGATGGGCAGGATAACATAAAATGCCTCATGTAGCAATGAGAGAAATTTTACAAGTTTTTATAACTGAAACAATCATGATGAGAGAGGCAGTCTCAGAGGATGAGGTTACAACAGGCAGAAGAGGGAAAACATTTGTTTCACATTGGCTGGTGTGGTCTTTCCACCAGTGAAGTAGACACCAAAGGAAGCTAGGTGGTCCTCAGAGCCTGGCACATTTGAAACTGTGCTGGACCCAAAGCAGAGCAATTGTAATCTTGCTTTGCCTTAGACCAAGAAAACRTGGTGCAATATATCTTTATAGTGTCTATCTTTATGTGTCTTCTAGTTTACAGCTCTGCGATTCAGTGACTGAAATAACTGGAGACTCAAAGGGCATCCTGCCCTCTCTGTCCAGCTCACACAGGAGGTTGGCAAGGCAGCATGTAAACACAGAAAAGATTTGATTTGCCAACAAGCCATCCAGTAGCAACACTARCTGAGCAGTGCGCTTTGGGAGTATGTTAGCCTCTCTGCTCCTTGTGCAAACAACAAATTCACTTTTGACAAATAACAGCCCCAGCCTTGTGTCAGATGGTGGGAGCAAGAGTTGTACCTGGTAAGTTGCTGGAGGAGAGAAAGGCTGGGCGTGATCTGTATATGGGAAATCTGCAGTTTTGTAGTCAAGGGTAARAGGTTTTCTGGATCAGGCAAGCTCAGGTCTCATCACCTAGACCATTAAATGGCATTGTTTGCATTTTTTAATTTTCCAGTGCAAGGTTGTGCCCTGGAGCTGAATTCCTGYGAGCCCCAGGCAAGGCATAGCTCCTGCCTGCAGGACTGAAATGCTGCTGCCTACCCGCATCTCRGCCCCACGCACCAGCTGCAGGGGTTAGGCAAAGGGAGCCACGGGGCAGCCTGACACGCGGTGTCAAGTGTGACCCCAGCAGAGCCAGACTTTGAAGCTGGCTCCGGCCCAAATCATAGAATCAGTAAGGTTGGAAGGGACCTCTGGAGATCATCTAGTCCAACCCCCCTGCTCAGCAGGGTCACCTAGAGCATGTTAGACAGGGTTGCATCCAGGCRGGCCTTGAAGATCTCCAGAGAAGGAGACTCCACAACCTCTCTGGGCAACCTGTTCCAAAATGGTCTAGCTGAGTGTAGTAGCTTTAGCACTGGCAATTCTGCACATGGCGCAAACAGTTTATTAAATTACTTCAGTTTTCTGGTTAGCTAGGTGCCACTTTCAGGTTCATATAAATGAAGGATGCTAAACTATGTGAGGTGGTTTAATGTTTTAAAATTTGCTCATATACTGCTTAATACTATTAATACTTAATAGTATATTATTATTATATTATAATTAGAATATGTATTTTATACATAATTATACTATAGAAAATACATGAATATAYAATTATTATAATATTAATACTATATTTTACTTCATACTGCCAAAATAATTTTTAATTGGCCAACAGAACAAAGGGTTAAATAAGAATCCAGAAAATCTTTATTCTTGAAGAAACATCTCATTTCATTTACTCAGAAGAAAAATTATTTACATTAAATATGCATCAGAGCTTTATACAATTTTTAGTCATTTTTATTGCTTTTTGGTTCTTTCTAGAAATATACTGAGTTTATTTTAATAAAGCTGCATATACCTCTGTCTCTTGGTACAGAAGCGAGAACCACTGGTTACTTGAAAAATATTTCTTGATTGCGCAAATGTTTTGTTTAGAGTAATTCATCACTAAATAGCTTTTCCAGTATTGTACATTGTGTCTTGGATGCTGTTTCTGGAGAAACCTGACACTTGCCAGAGGCAGAGTTTTCTCATCAGATAAATTCCCCATAGCGCTCTGAGAATCCCGTGGCTCCCAAAAAAGCCCTGTACACTTGGTTTAAATAGGGACTGCACTGAATTATGTAGCACAGGTCGTGGCTTGGAAATCAAATCATTAAGAAAGAATGGAGGCTTGCAGTATGGTCTGTATGATATAACACACTGCAGTCAGCAATGGCAGTTTATTTTACAGTGCTTCAGAATGAAACATTTTAGGCCACTTGGAAGAATACCGAACTTTACTTCAACATCGAAGTATATTCTGTCTTGAGTACAACCTACAAAGTATTTATTTCAATTATTCTAGTTGTAAACTGAATTTATTTTCCTAAGGAGAATTTTAATTCTGTAGAAGCTATTTTCTATTAAGAAATGCACTAGCTGTTCAGTGCACAAAAGACTTTTCAATTGACTGTTCTGCCCACATTTCAGAAGAAAATACGACTTGTTGTCTTAGATCTTGTTTGGGTTTCATCAGAAAGAAGGAATCATGTGACCAAGACTACTCTAAACTGTAGTCAGACTCTGTCCTCTGATTGACCTAGTTTATTAAAGGTATTTCTCCATATGAACTGAAAAAATCAGTCAGGCTGGTGTGATAGAAGTCATGCAAGTGAGTTCAGAAATGAGCATGTAGTAACTATGCTATTCTAATGGACTACAAAATCAGAAGTACATTATTGCAAATTGATCTACTTGATGAAAAATGTATACCAGGTAAACAGAGGGAGACATAATATGAATTACTTTTAACTGTAGCCCTATACCTTTAGGTGTTGTCTTAGGACTTTCTTAAAAGGAAATAAGCAACACCTACTTCAAGTAATCAGAAAAATTTTGGCTCCTATGTGAGGAACCTATGAGGAACCTATGTCTGAGCTAGTAACAAGCATTGAGTCATAGGGCAAGGGGTGGAAGTCCCTGAGGAAAGTCATTTGCTGCGAGCAGACAGGGAATTTCTGAAAGGGAATTCTCTGATGATCCATTTCTAGAGCGAATAAGAAGGCTGAAGGAGAAGAAACCTATTTGGAGAGGCAAAGACTGGGTGGGTGGGATGTTGAGGAAAGCTAAGAAAAGTGATTGTGTGCAGGTTTTGCTTTTTTTCCCTTAGCTTTGTATAATCTCTTGATCTGTCTGTATAGTTAAGCTTGTGTGTAGCTATTTGCAAACTTCATGAGTTCTCACTCTATCACATATTGTCCATGAACAGAGAAACCAGAGAGGTCACATTAAGTTCTGGATAGGTGTATCAGGTACAGAATATTTATTGGGAATGGGAATTAATGACCCTGGATGTGAAGCATACCATGCTGAGGAAGAACCAGCCCCAGTTGCACTAGATACACACAAATCAAAATTTGGGATCAGCATCGTAGTTTATGCATATGAAGCTCATCCAGGCCCCTGACAGCTGGATTAAAGTTTATTCATTCTGGTAGGAAGCTGTGGGAGTACATGACATATGGAAGAGAAGACAGGAGATGGCAAACTATTAAAATCTGCATATCGTGCTGGGTGTGCCTGTTCTGGGTTCAAATACGTTAATATAAATTAATTATGAACTTGCCATCAAAATGAGAAGATGGAGTATTTATGGAAGGGATCCAAAGTGGAATAATGTTAAGCAACATGGCAGAATTCTAAAAATAAAGCAGTTTGGGCTGAATAAGAGGAAAAATGGGGACAAAACATGCAGTTTTCTATATCCAGCTTCCATGTTTTGAAGAGAACCTGACTGAGTTTGTTCTGCAGTGCTGCAAAATATTATAGGATCAAAAAGGCTGACCCATATGGAAATTTCTGTTGAAAAATCAAATCTGATCATGCTGCTTTTCTGACAGCAGTGAGGTTTGATAACAATGCAAATCACAGAYGCATAGAAAAACACAGCTGAAAAGAACCCTCTGAAGTGATGCTCTTCCTTTCCTTTCCCAGCTATCTTCCAAATGTAGCTACTGACACCAGGGCTACGGGTCTGTGATGGCAAGAGAATCCCATGAAAAGATGCTAATGGCATCTACTAGGATTCCCTCCAAAGAAACTTATAAACAGTCCCACTCCCAAGAAAATGGGAGAAACTGAAAGAAACTGAAACATTTCTGTCCGAGAAACTGAAACATTTCTGTTTTGCTTATAAGCCCAAATAAAATGTCTATCACCTGATCCTAAGTTTTGGATTCCGAAAAAATCTAGGGAAATGCAGAAAATAAATGGAAGCAAAACTTTCCTCTATATCTAGACTGATTAAACTAACATTACACAGTAGATACTACTTAGATCTTTACACACAGAAATTTGATTTTAGCTTCAGTAATAATAAGAAAAACGATGAAGAGTGACTCTCTCTAAATTATGGAATAAATTGCAAGGCTTGGTGGGGGCATAAAGAATCACTATTATGTACCTGAATAATTAAAAAAAATAGATTGAAATAATTAATCGTAGGTGTCCTGTGAAGGGATATTATTATTTGAAGAATATTTATTCTAAATTTGCTAGGGAGTCAATGATGTATAACGGCTTACTGTTATAGCTGAGGAAATGGATTTCTCTTTTGGTATTACTAATTTCTTACAGTACCTATCTGTCAAGGTGGTCCTAGCAATTATCATTCCTTTTCAGAATGGAATTTCTGATCTGAAGATTGATTTCCTAATACATCTTTGGGGCTGGCTGAGATTTGAGCTAGAGAGTAAGTTAAATAAGTAYGCTTGCAGCTCTGCTTTGGTTTAGGTATCTCAAATCTCTTAATATCACATTCATAAATGGTGTGAAAAAAAGACTGAGTCTGACATGGGAGCTCCAGTTTTTAAATCACTTTATCATTTCTACTCCTTTCCACAGAGAATATCTACTTCCTCATGTTCTCATTTTCTTGTAGGTACATGTTTCTTTTGTTATTTTGTCTCCAACGCTCCAACTTTAAGATTTTCTCTTTTTTATTATTTGAGAGATGTGGACTTTCTTTAAGTGAAATATAATTCRCTTCTGCATGTTTGATGGACTATTTGAAATAATTGACATAGTTTATCACAATTTCTCATTTCTGATTATATAGCACTTAAAAATAATCATCTTGACTAAATTGCAAAAGAACAGCTGTACAATATCAAAACAAAGGTCCAAATATCCTATCTGATAATTATATCTCTACCTTATCCAGTAGTAGATAGCAAAGAAAAATGGATAAAAACARGGAAATCCTGGACTCATATTTTTTTCCAAGATACTCTTCCAGTTTCCACTAATTTCTAATTTAGTGACTTTCTGATGTACAGATTGCATCTATATCATCTTGTCTAGCTGCCCTTGACAGACTTTTYTTCTATGAACTTGTCTAGCTGCTTTTGGAATTCATTTATACTTTGAACATCCAAGCAAAACAGGATGATACGTCCTGCAGTGTGTAGCTGCTGTGTGTGGAAGTACTTTCTTCCATTTGTCTTTGATTTCATTTAGTGCCCCTAATTCTTGTCACGTGAAAAATRATGACTGATCATTCCCTTGTCACCTGCTCTATGTGATCTATGACTTTCTAGACCTTCAGTCATCTCTTTTCCAAACTGAAGAAACCRAATCTCTTTACTGTCTTCTCCAGAAATTCTTTCATACTTCCGACGATTCTGATTCTCCTTCCCTGTGTATTTTCTGGTTGTAAAATATCCTTTCAGAAGTGAGGCGACCACAGCTTCACACAAGCTTGGCTACAGCATAGCTTTACAGAGTGCYGAGTTTCTATTCATTTCCTGGCTTTTTTGATGGTCAAGGTGCAGGAAGCTTCAGCTTTCAAAGAACTGCTTACAATGACATACCAAACTTCTTGGTGATACAGGCTAACGTGAGAGCCCGTCACTGTGAACACACAGCTAGCGTCACTCTTCCCCACATGCACTGCTTTGCGTTTATCAGTGCTGAAATTCTCCTACCACTTTGTTAGCCCCTCTGCACTGGGAGATCCTGCTGCAGCTCCCGGCTGGTGATTGCAGGTCTGTCTCTCTAAAGCATTGTACCTCCTGAGAAAAACTGAACAGAAATTATACAGTTTTATGTCAAACTGTATGGAAAGGTCACTTATTGTGCTTGTTTCCAGTTGTTAAACAGCCAGGAGTAAAAGAAACAAACAAAATACAGATTTTTTTTCCCACTTGTTTTGTCTCCCAAATTATTAGGCAAACCATTTCCTTCAGTGATAAGGTGAAGGCAGAGACTACAAGCAGGTTTCTTTATTGTGGAGTCTCCATTGGTAAAATTTTCAAGAACAGGCCAGACAAGAAGCTGTAAAGAATGACAGACCAACTCCTGTCCTGGGCAAATGAACTTGATGTCTGTATGAGGTCTCTAAAGTGATGACTGTAAAATAGCCATAGACTTGGGATTGACATGCACACAATGAGACACACTGGGTTTGGCACATTTCATTACACTGAGTGGAAAATGATTGAGCTCATTGGATTATAATTCTTGTATGTGTTTTTAAGGATGCAGCATACATCACAGATATGTGATGTATATATCAGTGTCATGTCAGTATATAACAGCTGAACACAGCTGTGATGACAGTATTTTTTAGATTACTTATATATAGAAATGCTTTGAAATTTCACTCTATTAACAGCTCACATAACCTTAATGAAGCAGATGCTCTAACACTGCACATACCCTTACAGCCTGAGGAGAGCCATGAGTGTAAAGAGAACAGAGAGAGGGGAAAAAAAAAAAGAAGAAGAGGAATGTGCAGAGGAGTGCTACATAGTGTCAAAGGGGGATTTAAGAAAAATAAAAGTGTGCAAAGAAAAAAAAAAAAAAAAAAAAGAGGAATGTGCAGAGGAGTGCTACATAGTGTCAAAGGGGGATTTAAGAAAAATAAAAGTGTGCAAAGACCAAATAAGCAGATTTTTGCCTCCCAGGGAACAGACTGAAGTTGTGTGGGGATGATTGAATAAAGGGCAGAAATGTAAAGAAATCATGCCTGGGGCAAATAATTCTTCTAGTGGCTGAGGTGTCCCTGCCTGTTTCTCACTGTTGTTTAGAAAAATCTGCAAAATAATGCAATAGGAAGCACAGAAACACATCTGGAATTTCTCATCATAAACTCATCAGAATCCTGCTTTCTTCATTTGAAGGACTAAGCACTGACAATAGCCATTTTACAATTCTACTCTCCCTCTGCGTGGGCATGGAGCTGCTTCAATGCTATGTTGGCTTGTGTAACAGGTAAATGTGACTTTCATGTATATAAGCACATCTGCAAAATTCAGCATTAAGTATTGTTTAGAGAAGTGCTGTTTCGTTTTAAATATAATTCTTAACTCAAGGACTCTAGGCTGTTAATACGGACTCATTCAGTGAAATGAGCAGAGCGGTGTGATGAAGAGAGAATGAACCAGAAGACAAGAGATCCTTAAAGACTTTTTCTAAGTTCATACTCTTCACCAGTATTTAGTTGTGTAGAGGTTAACTCCAGTCAGAGAAAGCAGTTTAATCATGCTGAAGTAACCTTGAATTGCAAYGGTCTGTCAGGCTTGGGTAGATGGCTGTTTGGTGCGCAGGGTTTCAGGGGCAGTGCCAGCCCGCAGAGTCCCAGCTGGCTGCTCCTCCTTCCCTGGCCCCGTTCCTCTGCGCCAGCTGGACGGCTTGAGATGCTCTGCGCCACGCGGGATCAGGGAAGCGATCCGCCGGGGAATTTGTGCCACCTGTAATATTCCTGTTTTTCCTTTTAAGTAGATCACTGGTCAAAAAGGAAATCAAGAGTCTTAGAGCAGCTAATGTGATCTCTGCCTACCTTTATTACATCCAATCAGTACAACCACAGCTGATTAATAGCAACAGTTTGAGAGGAACTTTGCTTAATAGAGGGTTTCTTTTCCCCTTAGGGTGCAAATAACTTTGCAGTGTATAATGTAATTTTTCAACATCAGGTTTCATCTACCAGGCTGGCTGTGATATGTCTCTCTCTCTCTCTCCATTTTTTTTTAATGTTTAGACACCTAAGTAAGTTTTCTCTTAACATTTTTATTCAAGTCTCTCTATCAACACAGTAGAGTGGAGTGCATGAAGCCCCAGACTGAGGTGAAAGCAGTGTACTGGAGAAGGCTGCTGGATGGTAGCTGTCAGACTGTTTGCCTCCCGTGAGAGCAACAGCAGCAACGTACTTTTGGCCATATTTCCTGAAGGGCCTTTTTCTGCTCTGGTGATATCCCAAGACACTGATGACAAGGATCAGAGTGGCAGGTTGCCATCTCTGAAGATTATACCAGGCAAGYTAATCCTTTCTACCCTCAGTTCTGTCTCTGCTCCCCTGATGCCTGTAGTTTGCTCCCTTCTCAGTCAGAGAAGTCTCACTTTTTCCCCCTATATCTCTTTATTTTCTTTTTATTTTCTTCTTATTGCCATATTGCTAAAATCATCCTTCCATCACTCTCTTTCTCCCTTTTTTCCAGCTTCTCATTTGTCATGGGTGGAAAAGGAATGCCAGACAACGTGACACTGCCACGCTCAACTTACTAAGTCAGTCAAGCAAGGGATAAGCTCTATCAGGAAAGGCCATGTGTACATGCATGCACACACACACACACACACACACGCACAGGGTTCACTGACGCTTTGTCGTGCACAGTGAGTCAGCCCAGTTGAGCCCAGGGTAGACGCTTGCTCCCTCTGAGCTATCTCAGCGTTGGGCTTGTGTAGCAGCTTGGCACCAACGCGCAGTGGTTCCACCTCGAGCAATCTGCCTCTCTGTAGTGTTGGGCATCTCCATAACAATGTCTGTCCCTTGTCCCCTTCCACCCCTTGTCTCTATTACCTTATAGCAGTGAGAAGTTTAGAGCCATAGGATGGCACAGGCCACCAGTCAAACCAGTCCACAATGATACCACCTTCCCGGCAGTTTCAGGTATTGTTCTTCTGCTATTTGTCAACTCATGGCCTGTCCCATGGCTCAATTAGTTGAGTAACTATAGTTACTCAACCCTTGACCAAGGCAAGATCATGGTGCTCCTATGACATCGTTATAAAAATACACAGATCCATGTTTAAATCGTGTTTTKTATTTGCTTAACAACAAACATCAACAGCTTGGTGTATGAAAGATATTGTAAAAGAGAAAGGAAAAAAAAAATATTTGCTCACCCCTCTTCTCTGGACAACCAACCCTGCAGCATGTGTGGGAGTGCGGGTCTGTTCCAGCTTCCCATGGCCGGGAGTCAAAGGATGCCAGCYAGCCGTCATGCCAGGTCAGCCAAGTGATATGGCTCTTCTGACCATTCCTACCAGGAATCCTTTGTTCAAAACAAGTCTCTCATCCTGCTAATTCATTTTCAAAACATGTTTCTACTGTGACAGGTCCCTTGCAGAGAGAATCTGTGACGAGTTTGCAAATCAGCCGTCCCTTCTACATCTAACATCAGTGAATCGCCAAATCTCTTAAAATGTAGCAGCTGCCATTTCCTCACTATATTAAGGAGAGGTAATTCACTTAAAGAAAACTAGAGAGGAGAGGGGCTTAATAACGGGGTTTCTCCCATTATCCGAGTTGTGTTGTTTGTATCGTGCTCGCACTGTTTTCTCCATTGTAGCCAATTTCTTCCTTGGAGGATGTTCCCTACTTACTCAGCTGCTTGTGAACAACGGCTGTGAATGATTGGCAGCAGGCAGCAGAGCAGCTGGAGGTCGGGCAGAAGGAAGAGACTGATCAGGTGCCCACATTTATTTTCCCRTGGTTATATTTTACACTCCAAAATATCACCTTTTTTTTTGAGGGAAGGTTGTTTCTCTAGCTTTGCGTTTGCAGAAATTGTGCCGTTTGTATCACGTAAATAGTGAGATGACAGCGGCTTGAGTTTTCAGACAGCCTAAAAAACAGTAAGATTTATGAACTGTCCTTATTTACCATAAAAGGAATAATAAGCATCAAAGTTAAATAGTATCAATATGTGCTATCTTTTTGCTCATCAAAGCAGGCAAAAAAGAGAGCTATGATCAGACACAATGTTGATAGATGTTCTGCAGGACTGCGTAATCTGTTTTCACAACTATAGCAAAGTATTTTGGTGGACTTTTGGTTGTGTCTGGAAGATACTATCACTCATCTTTATTCAATGTGGGACATAGCAAAATAGTTATTTTATATGCTGTCCTATATAGCTSAGTTATTTCTGATCTGACACACCTATTTGRGGACTTGCAARGAAYKGAGCTAGGTATAACTCAGCGTAGACCAATCCTTCTTGTCAGGCCCCTTCCAAGTGCAGAATTACACTCTTTYTGCCATTTTCTCCTATACATCCCAYATTTACATTTYCYRTTCACARGATGTCTCTGAAGCTTTTCCACATAGTAACTCCAGGAGCTCATGGGGGAAGTAGTAGCAGACAGATGGGTAACTTGCATCAAAGGAATTACCATCTGTTATTTYGCTTCCCAATTTTGTGCAAGGCTGGCATGGATTTGGTTGTTTCCCCTCGTCTCCCTTGATCGTTTGCTGCCCAGTTGGGCAGACAAAGGTAGGYAAATAGCAGCATTTCTTGCCTTTTCCCCTCTTCATAACAGGAACTCCCATAAGCAGCTGTGACATTTGGCACCCGAAGGTGATTATGCCCACACTTCACAGACTCCCCACGCCAAGCTTCATCTGCTGCACTTTCAGAAACTCCAGATCATCCAAGAAAAAATGCAGAAATCTTAGCAGACAATCTCACRGAAACCACAAGTTAACTTTAGCCCATTCCAAAGAGATATTACATGTCAGGAGGGGCTCTGGCACCATGGTATTGTTTTACTCTACTCTTTCTTACACTGTACTATTGTTTCCCAGCTACATACATATAGAAAGCTGTTGTTAAACTATAATTCCATATCTTTCTACATCTGCTTGTTGATAAGACTTGCTCTAGAAATAAAATGTTCTGCTCAAATCTTTACCATGTCTCTACCAGGACAGTGCTAAGAAATCAGGCACATTTTCTGCTCTGTAAGGTCAAGATTAACTGCTGCATTCTTATTATGTCTTGCTAATTTGCAGGTTTTGTTACAGTCCATCTCACTTGGGCCTCAAAAGCTTATTCAAGAATGTCAGATTCTGTTAAAAAAAAAGGGGGGCTCTTGGTTGTAAGGAAAAGCTGGAACCAGATACCAGAGATACTAGTTAGTTTTGATCTGGCTCAGAAAGAAGAGAGCAAATGAAAATAATCTAAAATATTGCACCCTCTCCCCCAACAAAGCAAACCAGAAAGAAAAATCCTTAGTATTTTTAATGAGTTTCATCATTTTTGAATGGTCAAATTTGACAATACAGAACACATGTGAAATAACTTTATGTAATAAACATTTCAGCCATTTCGATCCTTTTCTGCATGTTGAATAACACAAYTGTTAGGGGAAAAAAAAACTTTTTTGTAATATGAGTGCAGTTATTGTAGGAGAAAATAAGTTGTAGCGAGGTTTTCAAGTAGTTATGCCTGTGATACCCTGCTACAGGACAGATCAACCTGATGTGTGACAGACCAATCATTTGGTCCAAGACCTGTAAAGTGTGAGTAGGAATAATCACACTGAAGTCATCTGTAGTTCATACCTAGGTCTTAATTTCTTAAATGTGCTTTACTTATCTGCCACCCAAGGAAAATAAATGTAGCTTTAATTCAGATGCCTTCTTTGTAAGCCTTCATTTTTGTGTTTTAAATATACACCACATGTTCTGTATTAGATGTTTTGACAAGTATCTAATAAAATTCAGGTTTATAGGATGGTATCATAAATCTGGCACCTTTCCCAAATGCTATACTCACTTAATGTAAACATTATATAATTTTCTTTGTGCTGTGCATTCTGCATCCATTGTAATGTGTGTTTAGCAGCTGCTTTTGAGAGAAGGCCRCCATCAACCCATTCCTGAGAGCTCAAATATTAGCCTCCATCTCTCTACAAAGTAAGTTAAAATATGTGCCTTAYTTAGTATCTGAATTCAGATATTTAGTATCTGAATCATTTTTTCCTAATATTATCAGCACAACATTCCAATTAGATTCCCCATAATATTTTCAGTTTCTCTCTCAGCCGTCTTTCTCTGTGACTGTTTTTAGACACTGATGCACGAAAAGGGTCGTAAAGCAAATGCGAACTTCAGTAGAAATCAGTGCTTTTCTGAGCTGTCTCTAGGTGTGCTGCAGCTTTCCGTTTCAAGGAAAGGCAGTGTATTACATATGAGGCTGTTCCCCGGTCCCACACTGATCACTTGCAAGGAGTGGTTCTCCGAGCAGCGGGTGCTCCTGCCGTTTGCCTGCCGGAGACTGCGCTCTCCCTTCTCTTCCTCGCTTTAAACCCACCCAGTAAAAACCAGCACTGTGGCACTCATTTGTCTAGACCGAATTGCTGAGAAGCTCTTTAGACGACGTCTTCTAAACGGGCAGGTCCTCCTTGCGTCCCGGGAAAGTGCCTAGTAGTTCAAGCATAAATAATAATCCTTTCTGGGCTTCTTTAGGGCATTTGCTGGGCTAGAAGACCCTGCACAGAGTGGAAGAGCCGAGTCCTAGGCCGTGAGTCTAAGGGCAGCGCTGTCAGTTAAAAGAAGCAGCTGACWTCTGTGAAGCTCAGTGAAGACCCACGTACAGCGCTGGCTGAAAGCAACATCCTGTCAGGCTGAGGCGATATTATCCGGTTTAATGGAACAATATCACATTCTTTGCTATGGTCTGTAGTTTTTCTATACCGCAGGAACTGCTGTGTGGTTTAATTCTTGCTGTGTTCTGTCATTGTGCTTTATTTTTTTGACATTTTTTTTGTAAAAAACATTTTTTGTTCTCTGACTTCCGCCCACTACATACAAAACTTCCTGACAAACATGCTTGTATGGTCCTTCATTGTGATTTCCTCGCTGAAGTGTTTCGTTTTATTCTGTTCTCCTTTTTGGATATTGTATATTTTACATAAGTAGTTTTCAACCTTTTCAGGTTTGCAGGACCCAGAATTGTTCTGGTGGAGATACAGGTTCCCACAGAGTAAATTTTAGCCCACTTGATTATAGGCTTGTTTCTTTACTTTTCGCAGATCTTTTAGAGGTAGTTTATGTTTAGAGATAGGAGTTTATGGAGAACTTAGATGAGGACTCCACTATTCAAAAACCTTTCTTCTGAATACTGACACTCACGTTAATCAGTGTAATACCATTACTTTTCATTATATACAGTATTGCTTATTAACTTTTGTGTTTAGTTTCTCTTAATGTTCTCTATAAACTAATTGTCTTAAAACCTATTACCATTTCTACTGCACTAGGAGCTTTAAATTTCTTCTTAAATTTCATTTTCTTCTGAGTGCCTCCCTTTTATCTCTAGGCTGATCATTCATTACAAATGTGTTGTGTATATTCAGTGCTCAAGAAAGATGAAGGTTTGGCAGTACRACAGCTACTTGTTTATTTCCAAAACAGATACAGCACAGCTATTGTACTGGCTTCCATCAGTGCTTTTTTCCTCTTCTTTACTTTCAGGAAATCAATCTCATTCCTACTAACGAGGACGTATTGGTCCTCATACCACCACCCCCCCCCCTTTTTTTTTTAATCTTTGGACACTCCGATGAGTCCGTCAAACAGTACTAATTAGCAGTTGTTAAATTTGGGCTCCAGTCCTGAGAGATGCTCCATACAAATGGACTCAAAGTGATGTCTGCGTACACAGTAGGTGCAATGATTCAGCCATCTGCAATTAGTACCGAACAGGTTTTTCAGATGTATTTTCCACTACAATGTAGACCTAGTAGTTCATTTCATATAGATGATTGAATGCCTCTTAAATGTTTTGGAATTTTGATAATAATATCATGAGCAAGATTTGAACCATACCATTTTGCCTGTCATTGAAAGTCTGATTGTATCAAAACGTGTAATCAGAACAGCATTTTTTGGTACTGGAACCTAGTATCCTCAGTTTAGACTCTAGCAATGTCACATGCCAGGAATTCAAAGGGCAATTTCTGCTCATAAAGTGGATGCAATCATAACGAGGCTTGCTTTACAAGGGTGTTTTGAACGTCACTAAATGACTATAAACTGTTTTGAAATATTTATGTGCAGGGAGTGCAGCAGGGTAAAAAGAAAGAGGAATAATGATGTAGTGTGATATACTAACCTTTAATAAGGTGCAGACATGGTTTCGAGCTGGGAAAGTCAGAAAACATAAAAGTGTTGTAGCAAGGCTTAAACCAGCATGAGATGATGCATATTTGAGCAGTGAAATTACTTAAAATACCCACATATTGTTTAGGGTTATTCTTAGTATAATCTTAAGTTATACTTAGTATAACTCGTAGTATTGTTTAGGGTTATACACTTAGTATACACATACTAAGAGGCATGCTCCTAAAGGTACCAGAGCCATGACTTGAGACCAGCTCTTTGTTGGCACCACCATGCAGTCATTTCCACCCATATATTATTATGGGCAGTTGAGAGAGCAAGAAATCTCCATCAGAGGAGACACTGCTGTTTCAGTTATGAGACATTCACTAGAGAAAGGCCACCGTTGGGTCATGCTACAATATTTTCTTCTTTAATAATGTCATTCTCTATGACTAACATGTTGTTYGTAGGCTCATCCATCCTTTCTCATCTCCCCAGAGTCAGGAATGAGGTGAATCAGAGCTCACTATACTGGTGAAAAGAGCTTGAATATTTTCTAGCTCCATCAGTGACCTTAGTTAGTAGTCCATTAAAAATACAGGTGGTTGTGGRAAACTGGAGTCTGGGTTTCTGTTTCAAGCCCAAGAAAAAGTATATAGATATCTTTTATTACTTGAATTATAGACTCACTTGGTTAAACAGAGAAGTCTGAACATAGACACCTACGACTGGTCATCCTTGCTCCAGGTCAGTGAAGAGAAACTGCCAAGTCTAAGGCATGATTCATTTCACCCTAAGGTAGATGTCTCAAACAGTAGACTTCTAAAATGAGATATCAAAAGGTAGTCAAGATGAATCTCATCAAAGAGCCAGATTTGATACTGCATATGTATAGAAGGCACAGTGCAAAATAAATCAGTGCTAATGATAGCAAATCACAGGCACACTGGGGGTTTTCCGTTTAGAGTAGCTACAGGACTTCCAGTTTAGGAAAACTTTCTCCTAGTTACTGTGAACTTCTGCACAGTGCATAATAACTGGAGTTCATTCCTCCTTCCAATTTTAAAAAGCGAGATTCTTCTAAGCCTTCTGTGTGAGGTAATGCAGAAAAAAAGGATGCATTTTAATGAGCTGGATTTCCTTGCTGAGGCACAGATGTTCAGACATGTGGTGAGGCTGCCCTTGGGTTATGAGTGAGATTATCAACAAAAGGATGAAGTGGAGTTATACCAAGGATAGACCATGTATAGGCAACCAGTGGCTTCAGCCAGTTTCCACATCGTCCTTCAAACCACTGCTCATTTCCAGCACTGATCTTAAACTGTTTTCCAATTCATTCCTGAACGTTCACAGAAGACTTGCTTTCACAGTGGCCTACATCGAAAGCTGAAGAAAGAGCCCTTTCTAGAAGCTGTATAGACGCTAAAGATAACATTTTGTTCCCCCCTCACCTTTTTTTTTCTGCGGTTCATAGGATCTTTCATCCTCTTTTGAGAAAAGGATGTTAAGGATAGGAGTACTGGTGGGATTATGCTTGGAGTATTGTTTTTTTTTCTCCTCTGCTTTGAGATTGTCATTCATGAGAGCCACTTGCCTTCCTTTCCTATCATTATTCACTCTTGTTTCTTTCGTATTTATATTCACTCTTGTTTCTACACTGGAATTTATTGAAAATGTGCATTTTTGGAAACTGCTTTCAAGCCCCCAAAACCCTGTCACCTGTGTTGACAGAGCACCTATTACTTTGCATGCTCATCCTGTTTATGTTCTCCAGGCAACAGAAGCAATGTTTATGCAGATTATAACAATCTGTTAGAGTTATGCATGCATGCATGCATATATATTTATAATATATGTGTTACACAGTATATGCATATATTGTATGATTAATGTTAATGCTTTTATTTGCAGATCTCAAAACATCTTACCAAGCAGTCTAAACATTACTACCTCTTTTTTACAAGACAGGGAAGCTGAGGTAGAAAAATGATGCGACTTTTCTGAAACTGCATAACAAGTCAGCAAGAAAGGAATTCATGTCTTTGATTTCCAATACAGTGCTCCACTGGAGGATGGTGATATCCATCTTCTATATGTAGCATTTTTTTTTTAACAAATCATCCTCCTTTTCCTGGAAATTATAACCCAACATCACTGTGTAAAGACATAATTTTGCTACTATTTTTAAAAAGATGTTTGTCAAGAGTGAAAAATTAATCTCATTAGTACTTATGTCAAAACTCAATCAAAATCAGTATGATCAGGTTTCTAAGCTGTAGGCTGATGAAACAGTAAATTTGGGTTCCAGATGCCTAGTGCAAATCAAAAAGGCTGTGGCAATGACATATTAAGACACTRACTTGGCACAGTCTCATTTTTCCAGTTCAAATACAGAGAACTCCCTGATTTGGTGCGTTAACTTGGTACTGGCAGACGTTGTACAAGATCAGTTACTGTCCGTCTGCACCACTCTAATTTTATGCTGGACAAGTATCATCTGTCTTTCTGCAGCCAGCATAAATCTGACATAATCTATGCATCAGCTTCTCTGGTTAATTTGACAGAAAAACAATGGTGTGACTGCATCTGATCCGGATCAGATTTGTACTGCTGTCTAATCAGTAGTGCACAGATCTCGCATTAACAGTCATGGAAGTGTGGCCTGAGCTTAACGCACTGCTCCGTGGTTGTTTCACAAGCAGGTTCCCTGCACGCTCCCGTGTACGCACACTGGGGCCGGGGAATGGAGCAGCCACTTATTCCTTTGCAGTTTTCCGAAATGGCAGGTGGATGCTTGAGGCTGTGCTCCTGCTCCTGCAGTTCACTGGCTGCATCTCAGATTCTATTTTTAACAGCACCGCCAGCAGTGTGGCCCTCGCTGCAACATGCTCAGAAAACCAAGAGGTGCTCAAACTGCATCACAGATCCCCAGCCCTGCTCCGCTGCCAGGAGCGCGCTGGACGGTGTACAGGAAAGGCTTCAAAATTAGCCGGAGCAGAGACGCTGCTGGGCATCTTAGGCCCGAAGGCCAGGCGTAATCTGCGAGGAAGGGCGGGCTGCAGGCGCGCAGTGCGCCCGGCGCGGAGCGCCTCCATCCCTCTGCCCCCTTCTTCTCCTGTCCATTAGCGGAGACCTCCGGACACCGTCATCTTCAGGAGCGCGGGGGAGGGACCGACTGCGCGGCCAGGGGGCGGCGGGCAGCGGGGAGCGGCACCTTCCCCCGGCGCCGCACGAGCTGCAGCCGCAGC
>NW_028187088.1:8448936-8473320 GCF_003343005.1 Rhea americana
GCGGCGCGGCGCGGCTCGGCGCGGCGGCTCCGCACTGCCGGCAGGGCTATGGCTGCGGAGGAGGTGCTGCAGAGCGCCGACCACTACAAGAGCGAGATCGAGCGGCTGACCCGCGAGCTCTCCGAGACGACCCACGAGAAGATCCAGGCGGCGGAGTATGGGCTGGTGGTGCTGGAGGAGAAGCTCACCCTCAAGCAGCAGTACGACGAGCTGGAGGCGGAGTATGACGGCCTCAAGCAGGAGCTGGAGCAGCTCAAGGAGGTGAGCGGCGGCTTTTGTCCCTGCCCGCGGCCGGCGGGATGCGCCCGGGGCTCCGCGCAGCGCCGCGCAGCGCGGGGCGGCAGCGGCCGGGCGCTGCGCGGCGTTGCGCGGCGTTGCGCACCCCTCTGTGGCCGGCGCCGCGGCGTCCGTGCTGCCCGCGCAGGGGGGCGGCAGCCGGGAGCCACAACTTGTGCTGAGAGGCGTTTGCAGCGCTGGGGAGGGGGTTCCTCAAGTCGTGCCTGGTGCCTGGAGCTCTCTTAGGAGGAGGAGATTGAGCAGCGCATAGATGAGAGCTGAGCAAGCCTAGTCTGTATATGTATACATATATACGTATATGTCTATGTGTATATATACATGTATATATCTGTGTATATATGCATGATCTGTGTAAACGGTTGTCTGCAATACATACAAGAAAATTCCTCTTGAAGTTATTTGCAGACCTGTTTTATTTTACCAGTCAGGGGAGTCACTGCCATCCAGAGGGATGAAGTAGCCATACGGTAGTCCTGAGGTCACCCCCAGTCAGTGGAAATTAAAGTTCTGCGTCATGCTGAAACGTTAAAATATTTGATCCTCGTTGAGAGGTGCTTGTTGGATTATCTTTTAAATGAGCTTTTGTGGCAGCCGAAGTACAAAGTAGGTGAGTGCTGCGCCTAACCTTTTGGCTTTACTAAGCATGACTCTCAAATTTATCATCACTGTTCCTATGTTCGTCATTAAGGGAAGTAACTTGAGACTGATACAGTGCACACACACACAGGGTCTATGGAAAGGGTGTGTGTACACATATGCAGTACTCGTCCAGTCTCCACATTTCATTGTGATACAGTGTAAAAACACTATGTAAACTGTTACATATTTGGCAAAGAGAAGGTAAAGGATAAAACCAGATATTTTTCAAAATTTAGAAGATTTCTTCTTGCTTTGTCTACAGAATTATATTGCTATATATAATGTGCAGAAATTCTTTGAACACATTCTATACTGAGGGAAGTCACTTAATAATCAAACTTAGATTATATATAAATCTATTCTTTAGAATACTAGCTTTGAGGGTCTTTTAGAAATATCTTTTGTAAGAGTTTGATTTTATAAATATGCTAAATATATTTTGCTACAGTCTTTGCTCAGCCACCAGAAGAGGTTTAAAAATTATTTTTTGATGAGGAAGAGAGCTAATTTTCAGAAAAACCTATTGATGCACTCAAACTTGATATCTGCTTCCCCACCCCCTGCTGAGACTATGCAGTAGGCTCAGGATTTCTGAAACCCATAATCACAGGTGCAGAGATGGGGATATATGACTTGCCCTGGCATGAGGACAGTGCTATTTGAAATGACCCAGCAGTAATAGAAGAACAGAATTAAGAGGGAATTGTGCAATGCAATTTCTATGAAAAAAATAAGCAGAGGTAGCTGTTATCACATCATAATAATGCACAAAAGAGGACTGATCCATAAGTAGGGAAAATACATGCGTATTCATGGCCACAGATACAATGGACAATGCAAGGAATTGAGTTTAAATTATTAAACTAGAGGGATTAGGCAACATGATTAACTGAAATCAAAGATGGGCACAAATTCTCTTCCTATTTATGTCCCCTTGAAGTCAATGGGATTGCATGCTCTGCAGGCCAGAATTTGTCCCGTGGGGCCATGCCTTCATTCTGTGCCAGCCACAGCCTGGGCATGGAGGATGACAATGGAGCGAGGAAGAAAGAAAATCCCGTGGCTTGTCCAACACCAAGCAACAGTGGGACCACTCTGATTTCCACTTCAGGCTCTGGGCTCTCAATTCCAGACCTCTTCAAAGTTGGGATGGGGTATTCCATCCCTTGTGTAGGCTGTGGGGAGATATTTTTCTCCTTTCYATCTTTATGGGAAAAATTGTACTGATTTTTATGGTATGTGCAGGCCTGCGAAGGAGAATTTGCTCATATACCTTCTTGTCACTGTAATCTATTTTCTGAATTTATCTGTTAACACTTCCATTAGAACCATTCCTTGAAGGCAGATCATACTCATAACTGTGAGTTAACYGTAAGCAAATGGTGCCTCTAATAACATTATCTAGGGAATTTAGTCTGAGATGGTTCAGGCAAACTGCACAATGGTGATTTGGGGGCTAAGACTTTTGGGTTGTAGGGTTCTGTCTGAAAGTGCTCGAAAATGTGGCAGGGTAAGCCCAAAGGCAGCTATCTCATTAAGGCTCTCTCTAACATATGTTGAGAACAGTCTTTGTGTCTCCTTTCCAGCAGGCACTGCAGGGAATGTCCTGGGCTATGCACCTGGGATGTGGACTGCATACTTGGATATCAAAAAACTGTGACTGAAAAACAGGATTTAGGAAATCTCCTCATTTTTCAGTGAACATCTGTGCTGCTCTCTGTATTTGTATCCATTCTGAAGTCACAGTGGAGTAAAATTTAGGTCTCAAGTTTGTACTGGAATGAGTAGTTTATCCATTCATGAGGAACAGCAGGCGTGAGTGTGTGGGCAGGATTACGTTTAGGGTTATTACCTCTCTGTGCGGACCTTCTTTGCACGGATTGATTTACTGGGKTTGAATCTCATCTGTATTTGTATTGAAGCAAGTCTTCATTTCTGAACTATTGCATTATTAAATTCTTATGTTTTGCTGTTAGGAACTCACTGTGTTTATTGTTCAGCAGATGGCTTAGTGATCTAGGATCTGAAGACTTATCCTGTACACCTTGGCAATTCAAAACTACAGTGAACTTCAAATCTAGATTGCAGTGCAGAGTCTCAGCTGTACGGTAGCCGACCATAGTTGGTCAGTGAAATGGGTAGGTAAGCCCACTATGTAGAAGGAAGAGCAAGTTGCAGTACATTACATTAAATATTAATACTTGTACATAGAATATATGCAATCTACCATACAATATGAATTGTTGTAGTAACCTCTGGTGTTTTCTTGTGGTTTATTCAGAGATCTCTACTTCAGACTTTGATGTTTTGGATATGAGATTGATGTACATTACAAAAGCCTTGAAGTTTTAATCGGTGACCTAGTGTGGACATCTGTCATCCAAAATCGAGTAGTTATTGCATCTTTCAGCTGTTCAGGAAAGACTTGAGTCATMTATCAGCTATCGACCTTATGTTTTCAAAAACTAGACTGAATAGTAGGAATGTGAAAAAGTATGTTGTGTCAATTTTTAACAACTTTCAGTGTTATGAGATGGAGTAGTGATAGTCCTGATGTTAGACAGGATTGTAAGAATAGAGTTGCAAACAGAACTTTATTGCTTTAGAAGCTTTATGAATTTTCGTCATAGCTTTTTTTCCTTCTGTAAATAATGTTTCTGTGCCTCATGCAATTACATCTCAAACCAGAGGAATTTTGCCCCTGCAGTAAAAACGCTATACTTGTAGGACCTCTGTTCAGAAAGTTACTTTAGCAGATGTACCTCTTAACCTGCAGTGAACAGGAATACAGCAATAAGACTCTCGCATGTCATGCACATAAAGGTAGCCTGCTTTCACTGTCTTACTGAGGTGGGATCTAATTATCAGCATTTTTATAGAAACTATTTTCCAGTGGTTTTAGTATTTGTGGTCTGACATTGCGTTTGCTGTAAGGATGATGTTTGTTTTAGTTTTCATTCTTTTAACAAAGTATAAAAAGAGCTTCCTGTTGACTAGTTACTATGGAGGGGTAGTCTGTAATGTTTTTAGAGGGGAAAAATATCATTCACCTCCAGTCATGAAACCATGTGAAGAAGGCTGATACAGCTTTGGTGACCAACTCTTTCAAGACATTATGGGCTGGAAATCCCAAGCAGACCRAGATTTCTCTTTGGGAATCAGATCATGAGCATAGTGGCCTGTGATAAATAGATCTCCTTGGCTCCCTCTCCAACTGACTAATTCAAGCAATTTCTCACTCAGCTTCTCAGCTTTTGTGTCTTGCATTGTATGGGGACAAACTCTTCTCCTGAGTTGCATATAGAGCTAACTACCWGAGTTTCAGCTTGAAGATGGATTTTGGTGTTTCTGTTATTTTAAACCTAATTATACTTGGTAAATTGTTGGAAACCAGGCTTTTGAAGAACAGCCCTATCCTTGTCAGAAGGAAAATCTATGTTTCTTTTATTCACAGAGATCTTGTATCAATCATTATGAAGAGTGGTTAGTTAGTTTAGTAATGGGGCTTCCACAAATGATTCTTGGTTTCTAACAAGAAAAGAGTTTCTGAGAAATAAAGCTGAAGCTCTCTGTGGCAGTTTCTTTTCTTTTCTGCTCTTCCCTGCACTACTTTAACCTGGGTCATTCAAGATACAGCTCCCCACTTTTCTTACCCAGTGTCAGCTCCTCTGACTCCCCCACTGCTCTCCAAAGCCCTGTATTTGCAGATTCCTGCTCTTACATGCCTGCTGCTGGAGTCACTTTTTTACCTCTTCCGTCTTTGAAGTGTACACTTGATGGGACCTCTCTGGGTCCAAAAAAAGGGCAGAAAGCTGGAGGGGGAGACAACTTGTCCGAAATATAGCCCTGTTTTAAATGGGGAGTTGCTCTACACAACTGTCTGCAGCACAGGATGCTTAGGAAAGTGTGAATTGGCTCATACATCCCAAGGAGACAGTTTGAATACTCCCAGGAGATGAATGTGTCCCAAATACATAATTCTTGAGAGTTGTGAACTGCTGCGATTTCAGTACGTGTTTTYACCTCCTTTTCGTGACAGGATTTGTGGGCTTGGGCCAGATGAGGCTGAGCATTTTCAGCACCTCATCCTGGCCTCAACACTTTGCTCTTGGTGTCTGCTCACATTGTGTCACTCAGAAAAGCACCATTGCCTAACACCCAGTTCAAAGATGAGCATAGAGAAAGCGTGACTGGGCTGCAGACCTGGAGGGGCAGTAGTCAGACACTGTCTGCAGTGCTGTCTTCTCCAGAGCCTGGCTAGCACTATCTTTGCCTCTAAGACTCACACTGCTAATGGAAGGCATCTTAGCCCATTCCCTTTCAACTGGACTGGTTAGGGCAAGAGAGCAGGAGAATATGGAAAAAAGTTACCAGTAGAAAAAAAGAGAGTGGAAGGCAATATTTAGGAGCTTAATAACTTCAGTGCTAAAGCCATTATCTAGAGGCTTGTACAGCAGCTGGATCCAGAAGAGCCTTAAGGGGGGAAGGCTGACAAAAGGATTAAGTATCCCTCTAACTCTTCATTTCTCTATACTTTCCTTCSTAAGCAGAGGTCTGCAACAAAAAGGAATCTAAAGATATTCTGAGCAGTTTGTTTTTGGGAGCTGTGCTTGTAAGGACTGCCTTAATAAAATGAAGCAGCAGCTTGCAAAGCTTYCCTGTGATTGTCACTGGCCGGGGAGCAACTTTGTGCAAAAGGATTTGGGGGTTCTGGTGGACAGAAAGTTGAATGTGGGCTGGCAGTGTGCCCTGGCAGCAGAAGGCTAACAGCATCCTGGGCCRTATTARCAGGAGCATAGCCAGAAGGTTGAGRGAAATGATTATACTCCTARAACTGGTACCTCTTAGACCAYGTCTAGAATACTGCATCCAGTTCTGGGCCTGCAATACAAGAAAGACATGGATAAACTGGACCACGTTCAACAGAGCACCGCCAAGATTGTCTACAGCAGAAGAACTTGCCCTGTGAGGAGAGGCTGAGGGAGCTGGGCTTGTTCAGTCTGCAGAAGAGAAAGTTTCAGTGGGACCTAGCAGCAGCCTGCCTGTACCTGTGAGGAAGTTATTGAGAAGATGGAGACAGGCTCTTCACAGCAGTCCATGGTGGGAGGACAAGGGCCCTAATTTGAAACAAGATAGGTTTGGASTGGTTTTAAAGAAGACCTGTTTCACCGTGAGGAGAGCCTGGCAATGGAACAGTTTGCCCAGACGGGTGGTAGAATCTCCTCTGGAGGTTTTCAGGCTCCAACTGCGTAATGCCCTGAGCAATCCAGTGTAAGGTCAGAGCTGCCCCTGCTTTGAGCAGGAGGTTGRATTAGAGAAGAAAGCAGGTGGACAGCAAGGGACATTGACTGATCTTGGCAGGGTCTCTGAGAGCACTCACCGTGTCTAGCTACATGCCAGTAGAATCATAGAATCATAGCATCGGTAAGGCTGGAAGGGACCTCTGGAGATCATCTAGTCCAACCTCCCTGCTCAAGCAGGGTCACCTAGAGCATGTTAGACAGGATTGCATCCAGGCGGGCCTTGAATATCTCCAGAGAAGGAGACTCCACAACCTCTCTGGGCAACCTGGTCCAGGGCTCTGTCACTCTCACAGTGAAGAAATCCGCCCTCATGTTCAGGCAGAACTTCCTGTGGTTCAGTTTCTGCCCATTGCCTCTTGTCCTGTCACATGGGACAACTGAAAAGAGTTTGTCCCCATCCCCTTGACACCCTCCCTTCAGGTACTTATACACATTGATATGATCCCCCTCAGTCTTCTCTTCCCCAGGCTAAACGGGCCCAGCTCTCACAGCCGTTCCTCATAGGGCAGATGCTCCAGCCCTCTGATCATCTTTGTAGCCCTACGCTGACTCTCTGCAGTAGCTCCATGTCTCTCTTGTACTGGGGAGCCCAGAAGTGGACACAGGACTCGAGATGAGGCCTCATTAGGGCTGAGTAGAGGGGCAGGATCACCTCCCTTGAGCTGCTGGCAACGCTCTTCCTAATGCACCCCAGGACACCATTGGCCTTCCTGGCCACAAGGGCACATTGCTGGCTCTTGGTCAACTTGTCATCCACCAGCACTCCCAGGACTTTCTCTGCAGAGCTGCTCTCCAGGAGGTCAGTCCCCAGCTTGTACTGGTGCCTAGGTTTATTTTTCCCTAGGTGCAGGACCCTGCACTTGCCCTTAATGAACCTCATGARGTTCCTCTCCACCCAGCTCTCCAGCCTGTCCAGGTCTCTCTGAATGGCAGCACAGCCCTCAGCTGCATTARCCACTCCTCCCAGCTTGGTATCATCAGCAAACGTGCTGAGGAGGCACTCCATCCCCTCATCCAGGTCATTGATGAAGAAGTTGAACAGGATGGGACCCAGTACTGAGTCCTGGAGGTCTCCACTAGCCACAGGCCTCCAACTAGACTCTGCACCACTGATGACGGCACTCTGAGCTCTGCCATTCAGGCAGTTCTCAATCCACCTCACTGTCCACTTGTCTAACCCACACTTTGCGAGCTTCTCTAGGAGGATGTTATGGGAGACAGTGTCAAAAGCCTTGATGAAGTCAAAGTACACAACGTCCACTGCTCTCCCCTCATCTACCCAACCAGTCATTCCATCATAGAAGGCTATCAGATTGGTTAAGCAAGATTTCCCCTTGGTGAATCCATGCTGACAACACCTGATCACCTTCTTCTCCTCCATATGCCTGGAGGTGACATCCAGAATGAGCTGTTCCATCACCTTTCCAGGGATGGAGGTGAGGCTGACTGGCCTGTAGTTCCCTGGGTCCTTCCTCTTGCCCTTCCTGAAGACTGGAGTGACATTGGCTTTCTTCCAGTCCTCAGGCACCTCTCCAGTTCTCCAGGACCTTTCAAAGATGATGGAGAGCAGCTTGGCAACAACATCTGCCAGCTCCCTCAGTACCCGTGGGTGCATCCCATCTGGGCCCATGGATTTGTGGATGTCAAGCTTGCCCAGAAAGTCTCTAATCCTATCCTCCTCAACCAAAGGAAAATCTTCCTTTCTCCAGACTTTCTCCCTTGTCTCCAGGCTCTGGGATTCTTGAGGGCTGCCCTTAGCAGTGAAGACTGAAGCCAAGAAGGCATTCAGTAATTCTGCCTTCTCTGTATCTCTTGTCACCAGGGCCCCYRCCCCAYTCAGTAGYGGGTCCACATTTTCCCGAGTCCTCCTCTTGCTGCTGATGTATTTGAAGAAGCCCTTCCTGTTGTCCTTGACATCCCTTGCCAGACTCAATTCCAACTAGACCTTAGCCTTCCTCGCAGCATCTCTGCATACTCTGACTGCTGTGAGTTACCCAATACATAACAGCATGCTTCCTAGAAGCAGTGTTCATTAGCAGAGCTGTAGTCTCACTTCATGCTTGAATCTCACTTTCTTCTGCATCTCATTAAGCTTGTATTGACCTGGGGTTACCAAGGGTGTAGTTTGATGTGCTTTTCTCTCAGCAAGACCAGCCTGCATCTCCTTTCGTCATTGCTGCCCCTGTTCTAGCTGTCAGCTGTAGAGTTGTTTATACTACTGCACATGCCCAGGGTAGAGAACTGACCTAGGCTAAAAAATAACTGAGGAGGGGGTATATGCCATCTGTAACCTGGACTGGTTACATTATTTGGTTCACAGTAAGTTCCCATGAAACTGTTTTACCTGCATTGCCGAAGGGTCGGCAGGAGGAGAGGGAAGAACACAGGGGAAGAGGGGAATGGGCCGAACTGCTTAAAGAGGAACTGTCATTAAAAGAGACTCTCATCAAATTATGGCAAGATTGCTTCCCCTAAAGGGAAATAGATGCTGTGCCTACAGAAAACCTAAGCAGCTGAGATCATCTTCAGGGAGATGAGGGCGATTGTTGGAGCCCAGTGATGGTCGTCTTCAAACAATTGGGGTTCACAGCCTCATAAAATATATCTAAATAGAGTTCATTTTTTTTCTCCTTAGTTAAATTCTTTTCTGACTTTTACTCTTTCTTCTAAGAAATCCTGTATRAAATTCCTCTTTAATCTGAGGGATTCTGACTGAACCAGTTATCTGTGTTGGACTCCTCTGAGATAACTGGGAATTGCAAMTGGATTTTATGTCAGGGAAAAGTTAATTTTCCATAGATTTTCTATAAAATATTGGATTAGCACCAAATCTAAAATGACTGATTGAAATGTTAATGGGTGAACCAGACATTATTATTGTGAAGTACTTCCTATTTAAGACGTGAGAATGTAAAAAKGATGGCTCACTGAATAGATTTTAATCTAAAGGTCCGCATCTGTTTGGAATTAGGCCTTTTGTATTGGATTAAAAAAATTAATTTGCTACCATCTTTTCATCTTTCTTTATATGAAATATATTTCCTTCCCTTTTGTATTGTGTTGTAGCATTTTTCCTTCTAAGATGTGGTGTGTGCAGTAGGTAGTGTGCATAACGGCAGTCAGACTGAACACTTGGCTTTATTGAAAGTGCCACCAGGTGCAAAACTGGGATAGAGAAAATAAGCTTTGGCATAAAATAGKAATTTATGAACATTAATCAAGGTAAAATAAGGATTCTCAAAGTCAGATGCATAGATTAAATTAGCGCCTGATCTTCTTTTACAAATTTTATGCAAATGGCACTTGGAGGAAAATGTATACAACATCATCATACATTTTTCTGGCTGTAGAGAGGGCTTCTAGAAAAGGAGTTTTTCTTCTTGAACAACCTCTCAGTTTTTCAAACAAGCTTAAACATGTTAATTCTTCAGCACCTCATTTTCTGGAATGTTTTTGCATTGGTGTTTTCTTCATCATATGGACAATGGGAATGAAGTCTGATTTGTTGTCCACTT
The DNA here is from genome assembly GCF_003343005.1 of Rhea americana. NCBI lineage: Eukaryota > Metazoa > Chordata > Aves > Rheiformes > Rheidae > Rhea > Rhea americana. The sequence goes on from NW_028187088.1 coordinate 8,458,691, forward strand.
GTTTCTTATTTTTGCTGTGTCCCTTATAGCTCTGCTGTATTGTAGGTCTCTGTTTCAAAGTTGCCTTTGCTATGTATTTCCCTTCCATACTTGTCTGATAGMTGATGTGGTAACGGCTAACTCACTGCAGTTCTGCACCATACCTTTCTTCTTTGGGATGGTTTTAGTTTAAAATGGCAGAGCATGARAAACACACATTCATTTTTGTTGCACTGTCTTATATTCGTGGCGTGATTTCCATTTCCCTCTTTCTTCTTTTCCTTGTGAAGTCAACAGCACTGTATTTTATGGGGAAGGAGAGGGCATATTCCTAATTTAGAGGAAATGATATGGCATGTGAAGACATGAATGTTCTGTTTGTYCCCTTACTCAGGTCTGCTTGCATCACGAGCAGCGAATGACTATGAGGAGAATACAGCAGTTCTTTCATACTGTATTGTGCAAACAGTCTGTGAGTASAGACCGGCTACAGAGAGAAGTAGTTAGAACTATTCAAAAGGTGAAAAATGCATCTCAGCAAGGGTAGGTTGAAGTAAGCAGGTAGAAATTAATCTGGATTGCAGATTAGTGCTTTAATGGGAACTCAATTTCTCTRTAGAGGGTAAGATTAAAAATAATTTCAGGACTCTAATATTTGGATTTCTGAATTTCTTTCACTATCAAAGTTAATTTAACATAATAGCTAAAAGAAAAAGCAAGGCACCCTGTCCTAAATCTATGGTTTTGGGACAGGTCTRTGAAGCCTGTTTAAATGTCAAAAGGCTTTCACAAGACTGAATTTGGTCTATTCCTGTTTTCTGCATATCTCACGTGGTTCCTTCCTCTCTGGCTGCAGCATTTCATTTTCTGCATCTCATTCTTGTATAGCATTTGTCTCCTGTCCATGATGGTGATTGCACTCTTTTATCTTCCTGTTTGCCAGTCTCTGCCCTACATCTTAATTAGTGTTGATTTGCCGCTTCRTAAGACACTGAGCTGAGTATTTTGTATTAGAGACCCTTTTTGTCATTGTCTGCATGTAAAAAAATCCAGCCATTTAGGACAGACTAGACCTTCCACACTGTGCCTGGCTATTGCAATGACAGGGGATCACAGAAACTCTTCGTAATGCTGTTTTAACAAGGGCTGCAAGTGGAACAGCAGAGGATTTGTCAGCTCTGCTTTGTAGCAGCCGCACCATCCTGATCCTCCTTAGAAAGATCATCTTTTCAGGGAGTTTTAAAATTGGATTGGCTAAGGGAGTGCACAAGAAGATACCCTTTCATGAGGTTTTGCCAAAAATAACCTTTTCTGTGACCTATTGAACTGGAAAGTTTTGCTGCTCTGTTTCTAGGGTCATTTACTTGTTTGACCCCCAGGTAGGAAGAGTGATGCACAGGGAGGTTGAGTGATGCAGTCAGGTCCTCGTGACCTGAGCTGCGTGTGGAATCTCTTAGCCACACTGCCATGCCATACACTCGCTGTCTTCCTTTTTTCTCTGAATCACACTCAGTTTGCCTCTGTGCTGTAGATCCGTGTTAAGCCCATATACATAGCACGTAGTTTTGTAGTGCTAGCAGGAGTATATACAACAMTATATGTAACCAAGATGAATAAAAGAAGCCATCAGAGCTACCACAGGGTAGTCACCTTTCACTGCAGTCTGTTGACTCTGGGGACCTTTCAGCTAACTTGTGTAAACTGCATCCGTCCTTCTTGTTCCTTTTGGTCTGMGTGTGCTTGTTTTTAATTTTGTGCTCTCAGAGATCACAAGTGACACACAGTTATCAGGATAATGCCGTGCATTCAGTATGAATGCTGGGAAGTTTATCCACGTAAAACAGCCTTTCCTTGGTTTCCCTAGTTACTCTGCATAGATTTAAATGCCAATGTAATGAGAACGAACTGTGAATTGCTGTTCCTCATCACTGACTACTGGGCACATCCATGGAGGGAAGTTGGAATTTGATAACAGTTGCCATTGTAACTTTTATTTTGAATATTGAGAAGGGAAAAAACAGCTCTTAGTAGAGTTAAAGCTCGGATAGGAAGACTGAAAAGAATTGGCAAACTTCTAGGAGTGATGGTAGGAATTGGGGTCAGTTACGAGGTGAGGCAAAGGGAATAGGTGGCTTGGTGAAAGAATTCATTTGTAAAAGTTTGGCTATTGGCCAGACATGAACACAGCATTTATTTGGATTTAGTTTTACTCAGGACTGGAGGACTGTCTGCTTCCCACATCCACATGGCAAGATGCAGGATACCAAACCCTGCAGAGTCCTGGCCCTGTGTTTCCAGCAAGGCAGAGCTCTCAACCTTCGGCACTCACGTTTTAAGAGAGCTAAGAGACTCTTGTATGAAGATGCATGAGGAGTTCACAGTTGGGTTAAACCATGTAGACTGGTTTCAAATTTTATGCATAATCTGGGATACCTAACGGTTATTGTCCAGTTTGAATCAGCGATTCAAATTTTATCAAAATGTGGTCTCAATAGTTTATACAATTCATTGACAAGATCTTTTTTTATTGTGTAGGGAAAGTTTTTCTCATATTCATAATACATCATAGAGTTTTTACAATGCATTAAAAGGTTGCACTGTTCTGAATAAAACTAGGCATCTGCACAGCAATCGCAAACATGCAGAGCTGGTCCAAATCTAGTTAATGGGAATAATTGCATTCATTTCTTACTTTATTTGATAACTGCATGTAACCTATGGATAGATAAGAAGGGTTTTATATACACATTTTGTGTGAAGAATGCTATCTCTAACAATGTGCCCTATATTGTGCCTCAGAGTCATTTATGTAGGTATGATTTGAAGACCTATGTTCAAGTCCTGGCTACATAGGTAAGTCAAAGATAAAATTATCAATGGGGCAATGATTTAATATTGAGTGTGTGCCCACCTCCTTTTGGGAAACAGCAATGTCATCAAGATGCAAATGGTAAAATGTTATAAACTTGAGAATTCAGAGTTGTTCACATCAAAGAAGGCAGAACCAGAATAGCCGTAATTTCTAGGCCTGAAATGTGATCTTATTATTGTAGTTAAATGAATTGTCATAACTCAGCCCAGCTTCCATAACTGACCGTGTGTGTGCACTTGGCTTGCTGCAAAAGGATAAGGGTRAAGCAAAAAAATAGCAGACACTTCAAGGAAAGCGATTTAACCCAATATGTTTTATCTTACATCTGCAATGAGCTAAAAATGTGCAGAAGATCAATTACGTACTGATCTGTAAAGTCTGTCTTAAATCTGGGTCCTTACTGACAAATTTTTAAGTCAAATTTAAGGATACGGTCACGACAAATGTTTATTTGACATTTGTCATATAAAATGTGTGCTATATTACTGTATGTAAGAGGACACTTTGTATGCTAATATGGAAGTTGGAGGCAAATGACAGCTGTTAGGAGTTCAGTACTTTGGGCATTAGGTCATTCCATTTCTAGGGCGTTAGGTAATTTCTTATTTTTTCTGCCGGTTAAGGGCTGATGTTTGTGATCTGATAATAACAAAACCTTCATTTAACATGATGTAAGCTCAGCTGTGTAAAAATAGGAGCATATCTGGAATAACACAGTTGAGGAATAGCATTTTTCCAAATTTGTAGAATCTGAAGTTACAATGATCCTTTATATAGGATCCTAAAATAAAGTTCATATTGAAGTGATACAATTGTATTATCAAACTTTGATACCTGGAAGTTCATGCCTTAAAATCTTTATTTTAGTTGTCTCATGAAAAGCATTATTTTTGCTTTAGTAAGCAGGCTGAGCAACCTCATATTGAGACCTATATGACTTCTGTTTGCTCACATACTTYGAAATTACACCTATCTAGTTGAGTAACTATTTGTAGATTTAGACATACCTATTTAGACTGCCAGATATAAACTTTTTTATTGTAATCTGCTTAACAGTGCTTCATGATTTGTCATTTCAAGCATTTTCTGTCTTTTTGTTTGCAGTAGTGTAGAACAATATGTTCAAGAACAGGAAATGAMATGACACTTTGAGTATAGTTTTGGCACTTAGTGCTTGAAAAGTATTTTAATCTCCATTCTTTGGGCTGAGTTTACATAAATTCAGAATCCTATGGTTTTCTGCTGTTGAKTTTGTTTTTCTAGCAGATTAGATGGATGAAAAGAATTTAAATTGAGTCCCTTGTTTGGGTATAAATAACCCTTTCCTAGTGTATAATAAGAAGAGTTAGTAGTTAAAGATCTTGCTGTATACGCTTTTGTTCTGTGAAGTTTCTTGTTTGCAAGATTCTTCTTGGAAGGAGGCCTCTGGTTTCTCTACCAGTGAGAACGTCTATTAGAGACCCATAGCTCATGCTGGGCACTAAATCTAGATACAGACAGTTGTCACTTCCTTGCTGTTACTCAAGAATCAGCTTGTTGTGAGAAACCRATACACTAATCATTCCACTCTGCAGAAGGAGGTTTGGAAAAGGAGAACCTAAATTCTACCCCCAAAACCTGTGGCAGAGATTCTTCTCCTACTAGCTTCTGCAGCTCAGCTCTTCCCTTAGGAGTGTTGTCTGGTTTAGAGTAAGAAGTCTCTATTTCAAGTGTTTTAACCCCCCTGCCCTTTTTTACCCTAGGTAGAAAGTAATCAGCTGTCTGAAAAGGAGTCAGAAACCTGATAAGCGAAATTTTTAGGAGCTTGCAATCCAATGCTTTGTGCTGTCTGTAGAGAATGGAATTGCAGCTTTGCAAGTGACAGCGTTATGAATAGTCAAGCACTTACCGGAGCACTGGCAGTGGATGCAGGGGAAAAGCCAGAGAGAGTGAGTCAGCATGACCTTGGCTGCCGCCAGTGATGGGTAATGCATCTAGCCTAAGCAGTGCTTGATATTGGTTGGGGTCTTTAGCAGGAAGAGCCTATGGTGAAATAAAATTCACTAGATTAACCACTAATGGGACATGTCTGACAGGTGAAAGGGATGAGATGCATATAGCGGTAAGCAAAATGTGCATCAGCATAAAATAGAGTATATACTTAAAAAAAAAGTAGCTTCATTGGTAAACAGGTCGAATTCTTTCATACACTGTGAAAGAACATGGACTGCTCTGTGTAAAGCAGAAACATTCTGAAAAATCAAAATACTGCTTGTTTCACGAGCTTCTGTTTTGGACACTGGATCTCAACAGGGTGGGATAAATAACTGATCCTTTTTGTGTGACTGAGGATTCCACGACACTAAGCCCAATGACTTTTAAGYGTATAAATAATAAAACCCCAGAGGTCTTACAGTGGAAACAGGCATAATTGCCAGGGATTTGGTCTTAAGGAATAATAAGGGGAATTTATACATGAGGAATGGAGGCCCAGAAGCTATGGAGTATCATCTCATAGGAAGTCTGTGGTTAAATCACGAAGAAAACACAGATTTTCTCAGCTCCAGTCCAATGATTTATCTGCCAAAGATCCCTGCATATAAAAAAGCCAATCAGCCCAAAAGCCGATGCAATCAATTGCCCTGTACCCACCAGATGTGAAGTCCCCTGAGTGTTCATGGACCAGCATGTGCATTGGCAATAGCTCCCACTGAGACTAGTGAGACCAGTCAGGCTAGTTAGGAGTGGTTGTTTGGTTCAGTGGTTGTTTTGCTACTRTAACACAATCAAAACTTGATGAAAAATGAGGATGAAAAATTCATGGAAGCTCTTTGGTTTCTTAATTCATTATTTGGCRGTGTTTCAGTGGTGAAGTCCTTGTCATTAAAGACTTTCAGTAGCTCTCCATCTGTATCTCTGCCTCCTGTGGAATTGCCTTCTTCACCTTACGAGCCTTTTATGGTGCCTCTCCCATGTACTCCAGTGATCTCATCCCTCTGTCTCTTTCCCAGCTGCTTTTTCTGTTCTGCCACTTCTGGCTTCTACTTTGCACTTTCTRCCTTTGGCAGTTGACCATTTTCTGGCTGCCATTCCAGTATTTGTAACAGTCTTCCCACTCCTTCCCACTCGTCCTTTTCCAAAACATGACTCTCCTCTGCTATATTGAGATTTTCACATCAACATTTGCTAATTCCCTAGAGCTGGCTGAAAGACTTCATTTCTTTTTGTTCTTTCCTAAAAGCTTAAATGTTCATTGCAAGGGGAGAAAAAATTCCAGCCACCTCTCCCTGTGAAGAATGTTTCCCGCCTCTCCTCGTCCGCTGTCTCCATTTAGCCTTATCCAGCTCTTGACACAACATACCCGTTGTTGGTACTGCTGCACRCGAAAAAAGCTAAATGACCCTGTTCACTGCATCGGGCTCTGGAACGTGGGACGCCCTTTGCAACGGCAGCGCGGGGGAAATGCTYGTTTAATTCTGCGAGGCATGACTTTTGCTGTTTCCTACTGGCAGAGCTGGCAATAGTTAACGGGGAGCTTGGACCGCGAGTTTGTAGGCGGCGAGCTCCGTGGGGCAAGGCCTGTCCTTGCCCATCTGTTTGTATTGAATGTAATACAGTGAGGCTCTATTCTTGGTCGGGACAATTAGGTTCTGYGGCAATATGAGTAATTAATAATAATAACAGGGCCTCTTCTGTGGATAGACTGTTAGAAATAATTTCCTTCTGCCAGTTGCTTCTCTAGAATGTGCTTTTGAACTCGGAGAACCCCAAAGAGATAATGAAAACACCAGCAGCTGTCACAAATCTTTAGCTTTGTTTGCATTGGCAGTGACGGAAGTTCTTTAAACTAAATTGCTAATGGCTCGTTGGTTTGTGTCTGTTTTGTTACAGCACTGAGCTGTTATACAATGCAGCCTCGTTTGATTAAAGACCATTCTCACTAAGAGTGGGCTTCAGCGATCACTAGTTCTTCTAAGGGGAGAAGCAGCAAAACCATGTGAAGCARAGCACTGATCCTCTGTTGCTCTGCATCTGTTTCAGTCACAGGAGCACCCAGGGTCACCCTGTGGATTTAGCTGTGGTATGTACTGAGCTTGCACTACTGTCATGGTGTTCCAGCTGCTGGAGCTGCAAGAGTGGACTCTTCTTTCCAGATTTATGGTAGTGGTGACCCTGAATCCTGCTGTTCACCCAGGCAGCAGCTTGGGCCTGAAGGCAGGATAAAGCATTTGGTTACTTTGGCAGGTCACAGTCCTTCAAYAGCCGTTCTTCATCCCCTTCACAGGAGAGTCTGAGCCATCTGTCCCACTGGCTGCAGTTTAGATGAGCTGGTGAATGGTGCCACAACACAAAAAGTAGTCTAACATCAGTCTTCCTGTCCTTAGGGTTTCTCAGCACTCTGAAGGTTCCTCTGTCTATCATCTTCCCCATTTCTGGGGGGAGCTGGACCATGCAGGCCTTCAGGAGCCTCTTCCACAGCCTCCTTTGTAGCCTTTGTCAAAGCATTTCCCAGAAAGGTATTAGTGATCCCTACATTTAAAGTTAAGTATCCAAATTGTACTTTATTCCTCCAAATTATTTCCTACTAATAAAAGAAATGTTCCTCCAGTGAATGCCAGCCTGACGTTTTTCAGAAAGTTTACAGCTGGTCAGATGATAGTGAAGATGAGTATGACTGAGAGTGTCATATTGTAATTCAGAGTTTTAGAGTATCGGTCTCCCACCAAGCAATGCAAGCACAACTTCATCAGACTGTTGCTAATGAAGAAGTTAGTCATTTTTTAAATGTGGACATGTGCTCTAACTTCCTTCTCCCCTTCTCTCCCCTGCCATTTCCACTCTAGTAACCATAGTAATTACGCTACAATTTTGTTCTAATCCTTCCAAAACCAGATCTTTCAGGTGATCAGATCTGGCCTGCAAAGACATTGGTACTAATAATGACTTTAGCTGTTCTCTTAAGCTACATAGAGCCAGGTACAGTAAGTATTTTTTTTCAATTTATTTTTTATAAAAAGATTGGATTTCATGACAACACTGTGAATTATGGTCTGAATTCTTGGCTGCTGCACCTCTCCCAAAATCAATAGAATTATACTAGCAATGAATTTGGCCCTTTGTAGTGCTAAATCACACAGCACTAATAGCAACTGTCATGATGATGTTCCCAGAACTGTAAGGTGTTTTGATGAGAGGACTTGGCAGCAGAATTCAAGCTCTGGTGACTCAGTAGGCAACAACACTGACTTCTGAGTCCATAATGAACCAGTGCTCCAGCAGTGCAGTTGGTAGTTTGGTTTTTGTTTCCCTCTTTGAGAGGTAAACCCATCCGTTGTCATAAACAGTGTCTTCCATCAAGAGGATGCTTTTTTGTAAGTTACTATCAAGAGAGCCACTTCTGAAGATGAGTTCACTCTTGTATTATCAACCTGGTTGAGTTATTCTTCATCACTTTCTGCACTGGGAAAAAAGAAACAATTCTAAAATAGTGGAGTGAATTAATTTGTGAGAGTAACTACCCTGTTTCTATTCAATATTGTCTGCATTTTGCAGGGATGGATGAAGTGATTTCTTTTTAGAAGGAGATGGTTTTCAGAGACACGTGGGGGCCTCTAAGTCAGTGGATGTAACAGGTACAGTGGAGGTAGCAAGCATCTTTCAAAATCAAGTCTGTAATCATTCTGGAAACTTTTGTGAAGAAGGAACCTTTTTTTCTGTATTTTCCACTTCTACCTTTAAAAATTCTTTCCTTTTCTTCTCCCTGTGCTTTTCCTGAAAGAATGTCAAAAGTGGCATCCAACCTTGCACATTTGATTGTAAAAATCTGCCTATAGAATAATAATAAAAGAAAAATAGGAGTAAATGTGGGACTTTAAACCCCATTTCCTCTCTCCTTAGCTGTCTGTTTTTACAGGTCTGGTAGAAGATGAATAATCTTTGGAATACTTTTCCCTCTGTCAAGTTTGGTTGTAATTAGCCAGCAGATTCAAAAATTATTGGAGAAGGTGAAACTTTAAAAGCCCATAGGAAAGAGGCTAGGAATTGCTGTCTGTTGTTAGTTAGACTTGAATTGCTAAGTCTAAACTTGTACTACTGAACTTGGCCTGGGCACCTTTCCGGGCTGACGTCCATCCTAATGAGGATCAAATTTCATTCTCAGGTGCACTGCTGTAAGTCCTAAGGTATCTCATTGACTTCAGTAAGCATCTAGATTTTTATGTCAGTTTTTATAAATGAGACGACCTCTTACACTGGAATAAATAAGAATGCAGTTTGGTCCTTATAGCTAGTCTAGAAGGTGTTCCTCTCTGCAAATGTTAGTTGAAAAACTTAGCTAATACACTCTGAAACTCCAAATAAGCAAATTGATGTGTGAGAGGTGTCACACCTCTCAGCCTGGGTGTGACAGTCAAATTTCTAACTCTGATATAAGAGGAAATGTGGGCAAATCAGTCCCTAAATTAATCACCTATTAGTTTGTTGCAGTATGTCTATCAGGATTCATGCAACATACTTTGGCCTAAGGAGCCACCAGAAATCTTTTATAGGTATTCTTTTTTTCTAACATGTATATTGCCAGTTAATATGAAATTATTAAAAAGGTCTGATTTTAGGTCATGCTAGCTGAGTGGGGGCTAAGGAACTTCTATGATCTGTCATTYGTGGAAGATTATTTTACAGCTTATGTCTGAAATCCAGTTGACCTACTGAGGAGAGAAGCAAACARGGATAAAAAGTCAGCACTTCAGGGACCTACTTTACCTGTAAAGTTCTCAAATGGACTAAAGTTCCTTTAACAGTCTTGCAGAAGCCAAACYGTTTAAAGCAACATACAGAAAACCCTTAAGTTAGCAAAGAGATAAAGGAGTTCTTTAAAATGACTATCACTTCAAGTGTGGTTGTGAAAACCATGGAGGATMTTTGCTTCTCTGTTTGAATTCCCTCATCACTTTCATAAAAATGAAATAAAGGAAACCAAATAGACTGTAACCAAAGAAAGAGATCGGATTTCCAGACAGAGCATCTCACCAGGGCTGGCTTCACCTTGGATTGTCCCCTAGCAGAGTTAGCTTTGTAATCCTGTGGAAGACCTCCTGAACTAGTGAGAACTGGTATGTAACTATTATATGAGCTTGGCTTGTTATTTTTCTCTTAATATTATCCAGTAATAAGTATACTCTAAATAGGAAACTTCTTCATATACAGCCTGCTGATCTCACAGGAACAGGCAATATTAAGGGGTTAGATATTTATGCAACGGCAGTTCCCCTGAGCTGGGTTAGAAGTTAGGACACRTCCTTTCCACCAAGTTGCAGAGGGTTGCATGTACCATGTCTGTAAGCAGAGATTTTCTTTATCATCTCTGGCGAACAGCGGAGGGAGGGAAATATTGGTGCTTGTAACAGGAGAACCATCAAAGAGCTCATGCTTCCAAAGCACCCACTGGCCAATCTATAATAGACTTTCAAAGGACCACTAAAGTATATTTTTAAAATTATTTTTTCTTACTATATTGCTGTAGAGTTTAAGCTTATATTATCAACTCTTTCTCTCTCTCTCAAAAAAATCTCCCCAGCAATCAACAGCAGCTCCCCTGTCCTACCTATGTACAGGGACTACTGTATGTGAGAGAGTGTATATGTGTGTGTGTATACATTATATATATATGTATACATATATATATGCTTATATCACTTGTGCRGTTATTTATGTAAGTATATCAACATCAGTGAGAACTGAGATTAGATGGCTTYGCGTACAGCTATTCATGTACAAATCTTACTGTTTTTAGCGATCATTGCTGTAATTGTGATCACAATAATTTTGTTGCGATGTAGAGATTAAACTTGCATCTGTTGCAGAGGCATGCAAATGAAACATGTTCTAAATTTAGCTTAAAACAATTTCAAATAACTCGCAATATTTTGTTTYAGTTCCAAATGGAAGTCTGTTTTATTTCCCAGATGTTCTCTCAACTTTATCTACATTTGTGCATCATTTAGAGGAGGCAACTTTTTACCTCCTTTCCCCTGCATGCAGGGGGAAAAAAAGCCTGCATTAATTGTTTATTTCAAATTAGAATATGATTTTTGTCTTGTGTAACTGATTTTGTGTTTGTTTGTTTTGGCTATAATATCATTGGAAGTTCTAAAAATATTTCTGAAATATTTTCCCTGTCTGTAAATACTTRTAGTGACTTGTAAATGAAAATGAATTGTATTGCAAGATTTTAATTTTTTTTGTGATAGTCTTCATAAGATATGCAGCTAAGCCTGCTTTGTGATGCATGCAACAGAGGACGAGTTAGTAGTATAACAGGAAGTATAATTTACGTTTGGTAAATTGAACTGCCTCTGACAGCATCAATAAGGCTGTGCTTCCTATCTGCTAAAGTTTGTGTCCAAGACAACGTAATCAGTTTTTGTAGATTATGTTATTGACATTTTTGTAAGGAATTTCTATGTAAATATTACACTTCTGCGTAGTGCTGTATACCTATAGCAATTACGCCGGTTTAAGGAAGTCTCGTGTATRATTTATGAGTTATACTCCCATTCCCACAAGTTCTGAATACCAAAGTAGTTTATTACAGGTATACCCAGGCAGTCATGAAGCAGCTCATTTTTAATTCATGTAGAGTCGTATGAATCCATAGCCAGGATTGCATAAAATGACAGCTTYTAGTGCCAAACACACAACGAGGTGATCTGGGGAAATATGCCTGCATGCTATATATGAAATCTGGTAGTGACTATGAAATTGCTGCAGTGCTGAGTGCCTACTGGAAGGCAACTCATTCGTATGCTGTTAGGACTGGATCGCTTCATCTTACAGATGAAGCAAGGTCTAGGGAGTCGTTGAATTTTGATGGCTTTTTTTTTTTTTTTTTTCTAGAGAGAGCACCTCAGGATAAGAGCCTGCTCTGCTGAATTTCAAGAAAACTGAGCTGACCTAGTTTTTCTGCACGATTAAGGTTTACAGGAATGAATTTACAGCAGTCCAAAGAGACCAGATACTCTCATTGTCCCTGAAATCCCACTCTGTGAGAACAGGAAAAATTAGGCTTTCAGTCATATAAACTATTCCAGTTGTTTTGCTGAAGTGAAGGATTGCTGCCTTAAGCTGCATATCCCATCTCCTTCCCCAGTGCTCACTGTCCTCAATTGCTCTGTAATGCAGTTCTGGAAAATGCAAGTGAAAAGGCAGGTTTACAGTCCTTAGTATGGTTCACAGACTTTTAGGCGTATTGTGTGGAAAAGAGAAACAGAAGGGATTCCTTTATTATGGACTCAGCAGGATCAGCTAGGAAAGAAAGAAATAGGCTGTAAAGGAGAAAGGAAAGAAGGTGGATCTTGAGGGGWAGGAGCATCCTGTCTTTCCAGCAGAGAAGGCACATGGATCCTGAATTGATTTAAAAAGATTTAAAAGCTGTACACTGAGCCCGAGCAATATTCAAGAAGCTATTTCCCTGTCTCAGTTTTCACACCAGAGTTGGTACCAGCTCATTTGCTGCTATGAATTGTAAAAAAAACAACTGTTTTTGAAACTTGTACACGATCCATCTGCTTCAGCTGTGCGTCCCTGGAGACTAGGCCAGCTCGATATAGGCCAGCTGAGAGCGCAAGAGCTGTGATGAAGGGTGTGCTTTGGCTCAGGCTCTGGTGATGTGTATTCTAGAGGTTTTTGCTGCTCCAGAGAGGTTAAAAAAATAAACAAACAATCCTGCCGTGTTTGCAATAAAGAAATGAGACAAACTAGCTCCCAGCTGCTTGCCTTGCTCCTCTGCTGGACTTCAGCCTCCCCGTATGGAAGTGGCGGGGAGCCATGCGCCAGAGTACTGGCTCRCGTTGCAGGTGAAAATGGGTTTACAGTAATATGTTGGCATTGCGAATTTCTGCTGCCCCTGGCAGGGGAAGTTGCTGGGGCTGCTCGTTTGCTAGTGCYGGGCTGCTCCRGCTTTAAGACAGCAGTGCTGCCTTRCAAGCACCTGTGCTGTGAAGACCAGCCTCAGTGTAGGAGAGGAGGTGGTGGTGGTGGTCCCCATGGGAAGTGGCAGTCCTGGGCTTTGCTCAGAGCTGGGTGAGTGTCGGAGCAGCCTGCAGGGAGCATTTTTGGGGCTCTGGCTCATGTTCACCTTGGGAGGAAATCCTGTGTTTTTATCAGTACGTATGGATTTGTCTGGTCTCATGCCATTCCTAGGGTGTCTAGAAAGGATGCTTCCGCGGGCAAGCTGCAGGAGTATGGTAGCTGCCTGGCCATGCAAGGTGCCTCTCTTTGCTGTGCGACTGCATGAAATCTGCTGTTTTTGCTGGTATGTCCTGAAATACCTCAGAATCTTCATAGTCATTTTGGGGTAAATAGTATTTCATATGTTTTTTTTTTTTTTTTTTTTTCTTATTTTTTTTTTTTTTTTTTTTGGTAGCTTAGCTGTGGAAGTGTAACTAAGGCTGTAATTGGGCTTGTGGAAACCTTTCTCCTGAGGGTGCATGAGAAACTGTGAACTCAGCATGACTGTCATATTTAACAGCAAGTATTTCAAAGTAACATTTAGGAAAATCTTCAGCTTTTTCTTTTTTTCTTGATAACTCAAGCACATATGCTATTGCTCTACCATAAAACTGTAAGCTTGGGATCCTGAAATAAATTTCTTTCCTTTTTTTTTTTTTTTTTTTCCTATTCTCCTTTCTGAAGGGGAGAAAGAGAGGTACTAGTGGAAGCGAAATAAAAGATTTGATAATTCAGCACAAAATTGAGCCTTTATTAGTTTGGCTGCAGTGTTGATGGATTGTGCTGGCTAACAAGGTGTCAAATGTGGTAGAGCTGAGACTTCCCTCCTTGTTAGCTGATAATTTAGTGGGTGATACTTTCTGTGTCAGTGCATTAATTTGAACATTCATAGCCCTTTTCACAGGGCTGAATGTATGAAGCCAAATATTTTGATGGATCCATGTTCCCTGTTTGCTTTCCCTCTGCGTGGTGTGTGTGTGTGTGTGTGTGTGTGTGTGTGTATACATAAAAGTTCTTGTCCTAATCCTATAGATGAGACTGCTGTATTCCATCAGATTCTCAATGAGCTGGTCGAAGAGACTATCCACTGGTTTAGTGCTATGCAGCTCTTGGCTGRAKGAGGAGCTGGAAGCAGCTTTTGCAGTACARAAGAGCTAAMAGACTTTTCATCCTAAAGTATTTTAAAGTCATGAGATAGTTTTGTTGTTTTTATGTTTTAATCTCTTAATTTTATGTATAGGATTGTTACTTTCTTCCCCCCCCTACCTGCATTTAATAGATCTGCAACACTTGCTTCAAGAGGAGCATAAGCTGTTGGGGTTGTGATGGTTCCTGCAGAAGGAAGRAGGAGTAGATGCTTACAAAGACTTGGAGAGTGATTGCCCAGCTGTAGAACTCTGCACTAGTGGCTGTGATTAAATGGAGAGTATGCTTAACGGACTTCTGTGCAGTCATATCAACATATCTATTAAAAATCAATCATTGACAAGACAGAATATTCTTCATAGAAATGATACTACCAGGCTATGTTTGTCTTGACAGAAACTCTTTTGGACCGGTCTATAGCAAAGCTTGAAACTTGAGTCCTGCTCTTAGTACTCTATGTGCACTAAAATCAAAGCTTTCATGGTATGCATCAAACAGCTAAAAGAAATTTAAAGTATAACTAATCTTCCAAATAATTATTTTRTTTAGATTTTGAAAAATGTCAAAATTTTTATTTTATTTTTTTTAAATATTGAAGATTTGACTTGGATAAAAAGTCATTCTTGTTTTCACTTCTATTACTACA
>NW_028187088.1:8473566-8480259 GCF_003343005.1 Rhea americana
TTTTTTTGTTTGTTTATTTTTGTGTTTTGTTTTACCTTAGTTGTAGCTGTATCCCAAAGCAGAGGGACTAGAATTAAAGGAGACTCCCTGCATGAATATAGAGATGTACCCCACAACATCAGACATACTGCGGCTGCTACAGAACTGCCYTTAATAGAAAACAGTAATTCTCAGGCTCTAAGACCCTGCTTCACTTGCATTTTTTTAACCTGCAAAGGTTATTTAGCATGTCTTTTTCCAAACTCACAGTGCCCTGTGTGTGATATGTAAAAGATGATTCCAGTGATTCCACTTTTCTTATTTAGATTTAAATCACATATGATTGCTGTTGTGTATCYATTATCTATCTTTATTTCCCGTTATGTTGTTTTTTCTCTCAATTTCTTGCTCATCAGTGGCTCTGTCATCTTTTTGTGGTCAGTAGGCTCTTCTCTCCTGAGTATACAGCATATACTTCTGGAAAACTGCATCATACACAGCTGTCTGGATTCTTAAAAATATTTCTTTGGCTTACMTTCAGAGACTATTTTATTAGCAGATAAACTTATGGGGTTACTTTTAGAAGAGAATATTTGTTTATTCACTAGCTATTTCTWTCGACATAAAGATTAATTTAAAATTTGGGATTCTATTAAGATTTCTAAGTTCTTATAGCAATTAGTCATTTARCTAAGGCTAGAAACAGCAAGAATGGAAAAATGAAAATGATCAGATTTTCCTGTAGTGTTCTCTCATTGTGTTTGTTTTTAGATAAGAGGAAAAAGATATTTAAACTAGAAATCAGAAACCTAAGTTAGTGATAGCCCAGAAGATGATGAGCTGTCACACTGCAATATTATTACAGATGACTGCTGTGATTTTTTTCATAAGCAAGCACTTTCTTTTTGCTCTACTCTGCTACACATATTAAATATTTAAATTTGTCATTGGAAAAGAGAGTTAAATTGTATGACAGTGAGGTATTATTTTTTGCTTTTAAAGGGTAAGATGAATTCCCCTTGCCTATTTGAGAGAGATGGTCTATAAACTTCCACAGAGAATCTCAATGTCTCCTTTCCAGTCCTTTTCACAGAACATTGCTTGGTCTACAGAAACCCCGATGCTGTTTGATTAAACAGTTTGTCAGAACCGATTGCTGGTACATTAGACAAAAACAGTCTGGTGGCTCCGGTGTGGGAGAGGGTCAGACCGGCAGGCKGCAGAAGGGCCCTTCTGGACGTCCCCCACAGGCAGGACCTAGTGGCTAGTTTAGATGTGACACCAAACTGTTAGAYGGGTTGATGCTAGGGATATGTCCCATGCAAAAGACTTATAGCTGTGCTTTGCAGAATTGCTTTAGGCTGGATGAATAAATTTGGTTTATTTAAGGCTGAAAAGCACTAAGGGTTTCTCTAGTCTTGGCCTCCTGATTAACAGTTGGCATCTAACTATCCTGTTAGCTCTGCACTGAGCACCACAGTCTGTGTTTAGCTTACAGACATCTTCTGAAAAAGGTGTTTGGCCTGTGTGTGAAGACATCAAGAAATGGACTCTACCATTTCCTTGGCAAAAGTTTTAATGGTTAATTTCTCAGGTATCTAAAATTTGGTACCTATGTTCAGCTGTATTTATTTATTTATTTATTATTATTTTAATTATTCCAGCTGGGGATGGAGTGGAATATGCATTTCTCTGCTTGGGGCAGGAGGAACCCTGAAGACTGGCAATCTCTGCTTGATGTGATTACTATTATTATTATTATCTTTTTTTCTTTTTTAAGATGTCATAATCAAGTCACCTGGCCATTGCCTGTCATGTGCTAAACAGAGTAAGGTCCTTACTACTTTCATTACTGAGTTTTTGTATCACATGACACAACGTTCTAATTCTCTGCATCCTAATTTTCACTGTGTTCAAAAAGAAACTGGATATTGGAACTCTCAGTTCTTCCAGTATCTGAAGAGCTAACACCTTACTCTTAGAGAAAAATCATCTCTGTGCTTCTTGGTTCCTTTTTATGCATCTGAGGATTGCATTTGCTCTCTTCTGACATAGAATCATCCTGGGAATTGCACTGAATTGCTCATCCTCTATGATGCCTAATTTCTTTTGAGGGTTTTTGTAGTTGCCCATATTATTGATAAAAATACCAAACAGCATCAGATCTGGACATTATTAAATTTAAAAAAAAACCCTTTCAGTGAGTAATATCTCTGTAGTCTTTGGTCTTTAACAGAAATTGGTGGCAGAGGTTTAATTAAAAAGTGTATTTGTCCCTGTGTTTTGTTATCTCTCTTGCATTTCATAATATCTGCCTGCAGATTTACAACTTTATCTAGATAAAGGTGTAGAATAAGGAAAGATAGACTTTGACAAGTTCTGTGAATTTTAAATTTTAAATTGCTCTTCAAAAGAAATAGAAAAAAAATTGCCTGTAAAATGATTTGGTTTATAGCCTTATCTGTTGCAAATTAAGACTACCCTAGTTGAAAATCATGGTACTTACACGTGCGATTTAAGCTCTGGTGTATAATGTGCAAAACAGCCATTTTCTATTATGGGATTTGAGGAGAAATAAATGGCAGTAAGGATTGCATTATATTTACATTGGATTACTTCACTTTGAAGCCTCGATGTTTGACTGCTAATGTCTTATAGTGCAGTGCAGCCTTTGCTCTTCCTTAACCTCACCTGAACAGCTTAGAGTGGCCAGCTTCAAATAAAAAAATAAAGATAACTAAGGTGATCAACAAGACATTATGAGATTCTGAGAGAAGAGCCTTTTTCAATGTTACTGCTAGGTAATAACCYGTCATTATACCCTTTACCTCCTCTGTCTTGGAGGAAAAACCTCAGGAGCTCTTCTGCAGATAGGTATTGTGATGTGCAATTAAAAAATGCAAGCTCACTGCTGGTGCAGATGCACCTTTCTGCTTGTGAAGGCCCAGCCTGGGTGGTGGCACCTCTCTTGGCAGTGTGTGCTTCTGGAGCCCTGCTCCCCGACTGATAGTGATCTGGTGCTGTGCTGGCTCCTGGTGGCGTAACGTCATTTCCATGGCGCATCGGCCGCGGAGTGATGCGATTAGCGGTTGCGTCCCCACAGCTAAATAGGTTTGACAGACCACGGTGGTGAGGATGATGTAGCTGCTCTGCCCACTGCATTAGCTAAGTGACCGGGAGATCAGTATGGCCAATAATGCAGCTTTTCCAAGGCTGAGCGTGTTACTGCTCTAATGTTGTGTAATTGTCCCCTGGAAGAGATGCTGTTGCTGCTCTGCACTTCACCTGGGGTATGAGAGCAGGATGTCAGCAGTGAGACGAGGCTAATTCGCTGCTCTCCTCGTAGAGATTATCTATGATGGGTTGTGTGGCTGGGAGGTCACCCATCTCTGCCGTAGTTCTGCGCATCTCCTTTTTTCCCCACTTACCAGTTCCTACTGAAAAGTTATATATCATCATCACTGTCATCTATTTCCTGTGTTACTGTGGACCTTGTGAGCATTGGTAACAGAGTAGGACTTCATTGATCTGGACATTGCGCAGGCACAGAACCAGAAGATGACCCCTCTCCCTGGCATCTGAGCACTTTTCAGGGAATGATCTGAGTGAAAGCTGCTGAGATAACTGGACTGAGGGCTTTTTTTCTTTTTCTTTTTTCTTTTTTTTTCTTGTATGAAAACATTTAGTTTTTGTTGAAATAGTTTTCAGTTCACAGTTTCTCTAATATTGCAAAACGTACGATTTAAAAGATAAGTGCTACTCATTTGGGAACAAGTTCAAATATACATTTGAGTCTAGTAACAGAATGAATATATTCTTACATCACACAGATGTTAGGTTTGGAATTTCGTTGAAAAAGCTTTTTCACTTATTCAATATGACATTTTCATTAAAATTTTACCACTTCATTCCACCATTGTCTAGTGCTAGTCATACTGTTTGCTCCCAAGAAATAGATTTCTAAGGGAATCACGCTTCCTCAGAAGTTATGAGAAGGAAGTTTTTCATGTGGTTTTGGGACCTTCATCAAAATGTCCTTCCTGTTTAAGGAAGCTTGTATGGCGAGAGGTGGATTTGTGGTATCAACTCTGGTAGAGACAGAGGCTGAGAGAAGTCTCTTCACTAACAAACTTGCTTTGGGTGCTGCACAGTGTGATGCAGGAGGAAAAGGATGGCAAATTCTTCTGTAGGGTTAGAAAACATTTTTCCCTAGACTTAGAAGGTTTGTGACAGTCATCACTGGCCAAAGCTTAAACAAGTGGACAATAAATTTGTTCATGCTTTAGGAAATTCCCTTTCTAGTGAAGGGATAACAGCGCTGTTATGCTCTCTGTTGAGAGACTGGCACAGAAAGGAAGAAATAATACGACCCAAGTCTGCAGTTTGGCTCAAGGGGAATTTGCCTGTGAGGTGTTTGGAACAGAACAATTAATTGGAAAGTGCTGAGAGCCCTTTGGGAAGATCTTCTCTAAGCAACTGCTTGCACGTGAGCATCTGCTTCCCTGCCTGAATTGCAAAATGGGACGGAAGCAGAGCTAAATCTGTATAACTTACTAGCCTATGATAGCTTTATTTATTGCTTTGGATACTAGTAGTTGTGTGCTCAGACAGGTCAGGGAAAGAATTTGGCAGCTGGCAAAGTCTTGCTACACTGAATCTTTTCTCTCTTGCTCTTTTTCTTCCTCCTACCCTTCCCTTTCAAGGGAAGACGCTGGATTTAATAGTCCATTATGTCCTACCAGTCCAGTGGAATTTATAATCCACTGGAAGCAAGTGCTGTTGGTGTGCCTGGATGCCACTGCGCATCGCTCGGTGCTGATGTGAACAGTAAGACCAGCAATCATTCTCTCCAAGAGGCAACCTGCTTTTATTAAGTACATCTGACACATCTCTGGAGTGGCTAACCTTGCTGTTTTTAACAGCATAGTAAATTCACGTAACGATGTTATTTGAATGTTATCTGCTGTGTGAGGGTAGGATTTAGCCCATGAGTTTAAGATGATACCTGCCTAATTTGATAACGTACAGCGTGGAAACCCTGGTACGCCGTGATCTTTGCAGGCGGGCAATCAGGCTAGAGCAGTTTAAATCATGTAAACAAGATGGTGCGTGTGTGTTTTGTTTTTTGTTTTTTTTTTAATCTCCAATCTGTCATTGAATTAAACTTGCAGTGCAACCATAATGCCCCTTCTTATTGCTTAGTGATGATTATTTCTGCCAAAACAAGATAAAATGTGGCTGTTTTGCTTCAGAAAGGATGTAAGTAGCTTAATTGAAAACTAATTAGTTTCTGGGGTCGTGTGCTGTGCATCGGTTAGAAATCTAATCGCTAGTGTTTCTTTGCATCTTGGTCCTTTACTTCCCAGAGGTTGACTGTAGGTCATGCAGAAAGTAAATGTTTTAGCACTAGTAATTCCACATCTCTTCCTCAGAATACTGCACCATTTTCTAAATATCTTTYTACAGGTGGCCAGTGCTTGCATTTAGTTAGTTTTAAAAATATTAATGCTGAATGGAAAAAATAAATATTCTTTTTGTATATGTGTTTTCGTGAGGGAGTTTGTGTATGAAAGCATCGAGGTGTTTCTCTGATAACACAAATAGATGTTTTGATAGCTGTCTAACTCTTCTGCTGTGGCAAAAAGGTGGCATTTTGAATTTGTAAACTAAGATTATCTCAAGGGGAAGTGGTACACTTCCAGTTTGGCTCATCTGCACCTCAGATTGSTTTCGCCTCTGTTTGTTACAGGTTTCACAAAACTTGAATATTCTGTTTCAGTTTTGATTTTGAGAGATGTAATAGTTCCCCAATACTAATAAGGAGTTTCCTGTAATATTCTTAAAATAATATGGTTATTTCCGTGGTGAATAGCAATGCATGATATATTACGATGATAATACTAGGTAGTGTGTTTTTTTTTCTTCTTTTTCCCTTTTTTTTTTTTTCTTCCTCTGCAGTTTCAGTGTATTTAGGATTTCTTCTCTTGAGCACTGTTTCCCCTGTGACCAGAAGCAGATCCCAGCAGATCCCACAAGCYGTAGTGCTGCTAGATGTCATGACAGCCGTGGAAAGACCTGGCTGTGCCGGGCACCATGTCCCTTCTGAGAGGTGCTGAGTTCCTTCACGGTGCATTGACCGCGGTGGGAGCTGGTCTGTGCTTTGGTCCCCGTGAGGCGCTTGGAAAGCGTCACTATCAGTCGTGTGGCAAGCGTTTTTCCTTCTTAGAAGTTTTGTCCATATAGACCTGTTCTTATTTGAATGGTWTTAGCAACCTTCTCTCCAGAGCAGGTTAAGCTGCCTGCTCAGAAGAACAAAAAATGGCAGAAAACTTGCATTTTAAACATGTTGGAAACTGGGGGTGAGATCATAGCTTCTGGTTCGTTCCCATTACCTTGCTCTGACAGTGTGCCTCTAGGATACTGCTACTCTAGGCTCCTCTAAGTTATGTTAAGGTCTGACCTCAACTGAGGATGAGGAAGCCAAAAACATTGGCTTAAATGTGCCTTCTCTTTAGGGTCCTGTCCCCAATAGCAGTTAGTAGGTAGTACAGCTGGCTTCCAGTAGGGCTTTAGGGGTAAGACTCACCTTGGCTTTGCCAAGATGTTTGGCTGGCAGGCTGACCACAAGCAAAAGGGAAATAATAAGCATTTGAAATTATAGCTGCAGCTATTTACATATACAGAAATGTCTTTCTATGAGTCTTTTTTTTTTTT
>NW_028187088.1:8480304-8554792 GCF_003343005.1 Rhea americana
GTAATTAGTATTATTATTATTATTAATATTACTTTGCTTAATACCTTCTGACTTGAGTTGAACTAATGATCTAGAAATTCAGGTAATAAAGATTCAGTCAATTGCTCTTTCCAAATCATCAACAATCTGTTATGAGACTGGCTGCAAAATTGCCGTTTTTTGAGGTATCTAAAGCATACTGTTTCCCCAAGAAGTAATTAATTCCTTTCCAGCAGTTCTTGGATATTTATATATTCTATATGATGTGCAGACTTTTTTGCATTTACTGTCCCATCAATTTAAACACTGAAGTCAGGCAGAGACAGAAGGTGACAATGGTGACATTACTTCATAAAGCAAATTTGGTATTTTGTATTCTCTGTATGGAAAAATTTATTAAAGTTATTAAAAATAAAAATCATTAAAATATTAAAAAGTTGAAGCAGCTTCATGTGAAAAAAGCATACTATAAATTACTCAGACTGTGGAGCAAGTGGAGACTTTCCTACTGTGTAACATTGAGCCAAAAAATGGATCAGGTGCAGGTATTGGGTGATGGTGGGGGGGGTATCTACACTAGCAGGTATACATAGAGCTCAAGGCCTGGCTGTTCTGCCTTCAGGCTTCAAWCAAAAACAACCTTTTTTAACTCATGAGGACTGGACACTGTCATAATCATACAGGTAGAAATCTTAGTCTGCATTAGAAGTGCCTGTGTTTGGTGAGGCTAGGCAGTGACTCTGTTTTGAGTGGTGGCGTGAATTGAGTTGAATGGAAGGTAACGGGACTGAATGAGGAATGCTCAAACTGTTGTAAAAGGCTTTCCCTTAACAGGCACAGATTATAAATAAATAGAGATTAGCATCTTTGTTAGTCATGTTGTAGCATTGCTAGGCTGTAAGTCCTCGCAGGTCTATGTGAAGCAGAACCCTGGTAGTACTTACATTAAGAAGACATAATGGCAATCTGAATGCTTGAGATTTGAGTTCAGATTTGTTGTGGGGAAAGTCAGAATCTCTAACAGCTGTTCTGGAAATACAAATTTTCCTTCCATGAGGATATGGAAGAGATGAGAAAAAGGTATRTGTAACTGTAACCCCCATTAGTTCAGGCTTAATCTCTCTGATAGTTTATCCCACACTGGGCACCTTTGAAAGCATGGATGCTTTATTTCTCCAGCTAAGGAAAACAGGACAGAACTTCTTTTTGACCACTCAGCATGGTTTCTTAATTAACTGGTGTGTTGATGATAATTGCTTTGCATGAGGAAATCGCTCTCCTGAGGCATGGGAAGTAACACCCTCAGCAGTCCTGCACCTGGCTGTGCATAGTGATTTGATCTGACTTGCTATGCTTTAGCAAGGAGGCTGCATGCGCTCTAGTTCTGCCCAGCTTAGTGCTTTCCTGAGGACACTCTCATAGATCTGTTAGATACYTTTTGCATTAGAGAGGAGATGGTTCCTCTCTCTGAAAGTGATGGAGCATGCTCTGCTCTACTTTCCCCAAATTCACACCCTGATACAATGCAGTATTTGCCAGACTCTGAGGTTCTGCATTACTTTTTTGCTGGTGATCATTTGCAGTTGAGAGGTCCTATTCCCACTGTCCTCCTTTAAAAGATTGCTACTCCCACCAGTGTGCCAATTCAACTGTTTCCATGGGCAGACCGTCCCCAAAAGCCTGCCCAAAGATCTAGGTTTACAGACACTTCTCAGGGAAGGTGTTTTCTCTGATGCAGGTTAGGACACAGCCATTCAAAGAGCTGAACTGGAGCCACGCTGGCAGTGCTCCCTGGTGGAGAAATGAGCTGGAGGGGGCACAGCTGCAGTGGGTGTCAGACTTCTTGTGTCCCATCAGGTGATGGATGGACAGAGATGTAGAAACACAGCTTTACGCTCTTTGTCCACCTGGGAAAATAACCTCACCCTTTTCTCTCTTTTACTTGTTACTAAGACCCTACTGGGTGCTCCAGTGTCAGCAGGAGGAATGCTTTCTGYCTGGGCCAGCTCCAGCTGGCTTCATCACCTCTGTGACAAGTGCACCCACTTCTGTCTTTGTCGCACGCAAATGGTGCGAGAGGGATAAAATAGGAAGGCAGAGGTAGCCTGAATTCATGAGATGCAGGAGTGAGTCTGCRTACCGCTCTTATGAAACTGCGGAGGCTTGTCCTGATGCCAGTGCTAGTGGTTTTGTATATCCATATGGGACAACAGAAATGAAGGAGGACAAGGCAGCCAYGAGAACCTACCCCGTTTGTAGGTTTTCTATTTCTGTATTTCCTGGACCATTATCTAGCCCTGCCTGGATGTCTTTGCTCATTGTCCGAAGAGCTGATTTCCGGAAAACTCCTCATATTTGACTCCAGCCTCTTCCAGGCCTCTTGCTTGGAGACTCCTTGAAGAGTGCTGTGCTGTGAATGCTCAGCAAGTGCTTAAGCCAACATTTTGGTTAATACTTATTGCCAGTGTTGGCAGTAGGGATCACTGGTCTGGGTTTCAACAGCTTCAGCGAGGTTTTGCTCGCTTCTCCCAGGTGAAGGACTGACTTCCTACCCGTGCAAACCAGATCAAAGTCTTTAGTCTGGAGCAGCACAGTGACTATAGTCCAGCTAAGCAGGTTGAGAGTGGTGGTCGCAGGATTACATGCAGGAACGTGTTTCATAACGACGGCTTCTTCCATAACGCCTGTGCCTCCCTTTTATTCCTTACAGACTGGCTTTATATAAAGGAGGAGAGTGCATCCATTACCTTGCTGTTTCCAGTGCTAACAGAAAGTATTTATGTAGCCAGTTATTTAAGCTATTTAGGAACAATGTGTTTAGTGTGTTGTTTAAAGGMGGATGCTTAATTTATGCAAGCCACATTGTCCAGCTGAAATTTGTTTACCACACTAAAATGTCAATATTATTATCTGCTATTATCTTGAAATGTTTGCTATATCCGTCCTCTGACAGTAGAGCATTTTAGAATACCAACAAGGCAGCTCAAGTGAGGAGACAGAGGACTTCTATAGCCCTCTGTCCATAGCAATGTCTTATGTAAATCTTTGCAAAATTTACTCCATACCTGTTATTTTGAGGAAATAACGAGTGAGATTTTGGTGCATGTTTCTAAAAGTATGGGTGTTTTTGTTTTCATTGTTTACAGTGTCTTTAGACCACTTGAGCAGGAATTGAAAACCTATGGAAGTTGAAAATGGTTCTTATACAGTAGATGTTGTGATGTGATTTATAATCTCAACGCGGGAGAAGAAACAGTTTGTTAATATTACTGATAGTACTTCTACATTTCCAGTATATAGGGTCTGAAGTATGTGGGCTGTTTTTTTGTTTGTTTTTTCATTCAATCTTTGCTCTAGTTTTAGTGATAATGTGTTATTCCCTTTCTGTGTGCCTAAGCAATGAAAATGCAGTCAGGAAAACAGTTGCACAAATATTAATTTGTGCTCACTCATTGGGTGCTTGTKTACTTGGTGCTTTAAGGGCCAGATTTTTAAAGCTAGCCCCCCCCGTCCACCTTGCCAGCAGGTCAATGCTTTTAAAACAGTGGGCTGAAAAAAATCAGCCTTTAGGCCTTGGAAGACGAAAGTCAGATCGCAGTATGGGTAAGTTGGAGCTGCTGGAGTTTCCGGCAGGATCAGTGGACTGCCAGGTCCCACAGGCAGCGGTTGGCGCTGGGGAGAAAGTACCTGTGAGCCGGGAGGAAGAGAGCTGTCCGCAAAAGCTGCGTCGGGTTTCACACCACGAATCTCCACCGATATATTTGCCCAGGAATTTACCCAAAGAGGCAAAGCTTTACTTTTAGACCAAACAAACAAACAAAAAAAGAGAGGAAAAAAAACCCTTGAAAGTGTATTTGGGTGGGCTCTGCCTTGTGGGTAGGTGAATACTTGTTGACTGAGCAATGCTCATTACGAAATGACAGAGGCCAGAAGATAAATACGTTGCGTCTTTGATTCTTGTTGCCTGCTTTACTGTCTGCAGAAGTGTCTGTGAGCATTTAGAAGTAATTTGAGAAAGTATTGCTGTAGATTGGATGGGAAGAGGAGGGTGGGGAAGAAGACATCCCAATTAGTTGTTTTTTGTTCCTCTCTGTTCAATGGTTTTGGCCGTACCACAGTGCTGGATAATATACCAAKACTATCCCTCATAGTAAGGGACTCTTTCCTGTGTGATATTTTAGGAGACAAGACAATATATGGAAAATGATCGGTGATGTTAATGGCTCATCGTCACTGCTAATTTATCTTCTCTACAAAAACCCATCATACTGGGTATTTAGAATCCTAGTCTTTTTGCTAATCCAAGTTTTATTGCTAATCTGATTTGGAGGATAAGTGTCAGTTATCTGCACCTGCGGTTGCTGTTCCATGCATCTTTCCCAGTCTGCTCTGGAGGTGGGAATCAAAGTTATCTGGATATAATGTCTGGTTTCTTTGGGAACTTTGTGACAAGGATTTTCCAAAAAGAAAACTAAATCCTAGTATCTGAAGGCTGAGCCACTGCAGAGACATCTGCCAAGACAGCTCAACCATTTTAGAGCCTACTAGCTAGCTAGCTGTAGAGGTAGGTTGCGATTGCTTCTTGCTTTAGTGCCTGCGTGCTCTTAACCCATAAAGCTGACCAAAAGAACAGAGATGTGGTTCATTCAGTGAATTAATCTTAGAAAACATCTTCTTTTAGAACTTCATCACTAGATTAGTGATCAGTGAAACGTTTGTCTTTTGGAAATAGCCCTTAGCAGTGCCACTTTAAAGTATCTCCAAGGTTTTCTCTGTAACTTTGTTCTACCTACAGCAGCTCTTGCAAAGCAGCCAGTTTATCCTTGGGAACTTGTATGGTCTTTTTAGACAAGCTTCAGTGTGTGGAAGGGAGGTGTTGATATATACAATGAGGAAAACTATRGGCATATATGATGAGAAAACATTTAATGTCCTGGATCTAAACATGAAGATTCAAAAATCCTGTTCAGTAATCCTTCTTGGACTAAATATAATTTTRTTCTTGCTTTATTGTTCCTCCATCTGTCTGCATCTATCTGTTGTTCCTTGTTTTACAGTAACTTGYCGCTTGCTTTTGTATCTGAAAATAGCATCTAGCATGTAGCAAGGGCTTCTTAGTGTTACAATGATACAATTAGCAGCAATTAATAACTTCCTGAGCTTCTGTCAGAAAATCGCCTTGAGGCACTGAGCCTTTTAATGCCTGGTGGTGCAGAGTGTCTCTGAATACTGTGTTTTTCATCCTAATGTGCCGTTACAGCTACCTGACTCTTTGCTGGGGCTGTGGAACAAACTGTTGGAGCAGTTTTGGACAGGCTGCTCYGTATGATCTGCAGTTAGGTCGCTTTTGGTAAGAGATGGTTTTGCTGAAGTGAAACATGGCCATCAGAAAGGGGCAGAAGGCCTACTGATAAGGATTCCATGTTGTGATTTAATTTGCTGTCARAATCTGAATAGCTGCAACGTTTTGGGGTATTTGGATTTTAAAGTTTGATATGCACCAGGATTTTAAACTAAGACTTTTTTTTTTTTTAAGAAGGGAAGTAAGAGGGGGAAATCTAATGGTGTGTTAAATCTGAAGCATGTCAGTGTGACTAATCCTTCCAAGATTTGCATGATTGGATTATTTCCCAGTGACCTTTATTTGTCTTTAGGTCAGTTTAAGAGCAGTAGGTATCTGAAAACAAAAAATAATTTATGTCCAGTCTGATACATGTAATATACTTTTGCTTGGGCATTGATTATTCCAAATGAGCTACCTTTGTGTTATAAGCACAACCAAGAACACTTCCTGCTGTAAAATTTCAGCTGTACTTTATCTTCAATTTCTTTTTCTCCTGACCTTTTTTTGAATTAGGCAAGTATCAGTAATTTTGAGTCAGTAGCAAATGGCTTGGTCCAAATAAATTAAGGGCTGCTGGTTTTCATTCAACCTAATTGTGTGTGTATGTATGGTCAACCTAAA
Source organism: Rhea americana (assembly GCF_003343005.1). Taxonomy (NCBI): domain Eukaryota; kingdom Metazoa; phylum Chordata; class Aves; order Rheiformes; family Rheidae; genus Rhea; species Rhea americana. The sequence continues at coordinate 8,486,249 of NW_028187088.1, forward strand.
TGTTTGGCTTGATGCATGTATGCTGCTTTGCAGCAGCAGGTGATATGGTCCCTTTGTCCATGTGTTCAGTTATTTAGGAAAATTGTAATAAGCTGGATGAAATTTTCAGTAAGCATTGCTGAAGAATTCTTAAAAAGAGAGAGAGAGAGAGAGAGAGACAGAAAGCGTTGCTTTTGTTTATCCTGGATTAGATAGCTGTGCGCTGTCTCTATAGCATGGCCACTCCAATATAATTGGATTTGGAAGCTGCTTCGTAGCAGGAAAGGACTTGTAACTTTCAGTAAGGTTGCAAGGTCGTCACCAGTTGAGTAATATTAATAAAGCTCTTGTAAGTGAGGTTTAGAAGGAAGTGCAATAGCTTTTATTTAGGCTGAATGAAAGAGTGATAAAATCAAACATGCGTTCCAAAACCCAAGGCTCTCCTGAAGTCTGAAACAAGTACTAACTTTGGGCAAACTCCCGACTGAGAACAGTTGCTCTCTGTTTAATTAAAGTATCATCTCTCAGCATCCAGTCATGTTGCAACAGGAGCTAACAGCTTGTGCTTCCTACCTACAGAAAAGGAATCAATGTGTAACATCTGGCAATAATTCTTACTGGCCTGACAAAACGGGGAGCTGTGCTGCACGCTGTATTGTAGAGGGCCTTCACGGAGCATCAGATTTGTCCACAGCAGTAGCTGAATACTCCTAGAACAATTTTTTTTTTCCTAAGAATACACAGATTTAACAAAATGGAAGCATTTCATGGGTATAGCCGCAGTTTTCCTAGGAAGTTTTCAGCAGAGTTGGTTTCTACTTTGGTCATGCTTACCATGATAACGCAGATGACCCCATTCACTGATGGTCATGTCTAGACTCATAACAAAATGGGCATCCCYGGGACTGCTCTGGATTGGAAACTTGTGGTGGTTTTTAAGTGAACCTTTGGGATCCAGCATGAAAGAGTCGTTGCTTACAAGTGTGATTAATCATGGATAGGGAGCAAGCAGTAATTTCTATGAAAAATGTAAGTCACAGATGACAATTAGGGGGACTTCTAGATGCCAGTTACTTAACACCTCTGGCACAAGTAAATATAATCTATGAAATTGAAAAATTGCAAGAAGGACCATTCCTGAGTGTTTTTCAAAGCTGCAACACACCAAACTGCAAAAAAATAGACTTTAGAAGAAATGGATTTTGGCTGACACTGAATGTACTTGCCGAGGCATTTTGGCCTATTTAATTAAAGTGTYTGATACAGTGCATGCAAAAAAGCTTTCTCAAAAAGTCTACGTCCAGTTGTAGGATGCTTTTTTCACAGGTGCAGACTATGCTCTCAGATTTTAGCAGAAGAGAAAGAGRTTGAGCAGAATCCCTGTGGAAAATGTGGCATATTCCTTTTATAACCTCTGTTTGACACATTATGTTAAGTGTATTTGTGACTGTCCGTATGGCAGTGATAAATGGCTTACTGGATSAAAGGTCTGGGATAAATCAATAAAGAAACTTCTGCTTCAGTATACTTGTATCTTTTGATACTGAGGGGATATAATTAAATATCAGAGATGAAGGGAAGAACTGTCTTAACAACTGCCAAACTATGCTGTGTTTATTGGATAGGCAGGCAGAGGCTTGGAGGAATTCAAAAAACTTAGTTCTAAGCAATTTAGATGTAAAGTAGATCAGTAATCACTCCATTGAATGTAGCACATATCAGAGAGTAAGACCTCTTGCATATTTTTAAAAGCATGAATTCAGTGTAGCTAGAGGAGACTGGGAAGCTCCCCATCCAGACAATTTCCTATGTCAGCACCTTTTTCTGTGCTCAGTAATATGAATAATTTAGTTCCTTGGTAATGTCAGTAAGAACTATTTTTAAAGCTTGCTTTCTACCTTTTGTGTGGGCTTGTCTTCCTCTCTTCCTAGCTCCAGATTGCATTATGAGCTCTTCTTGCATTATTTTGGCTTGGGAGCATATATAGAGAGCTGAAGTCCATCCTCAATGGTAGTGTCACTGCACTGCATGAGTTGCCGGGAAAGAAGTGTAGTGGTGGTGAAACGTAGTGCAGCGCCCATGTTTGTTCTCTGAAGTGTTTATGCTGTTTCAGAGGCTGTGACTTCTCTCGTAGCAGCTCCACTCTTTGTATATTGCCATTTTGAACTGCTTGTGAAAAATATATATTGCCTTATATTTTTGAAGTGGTTTTATATTGTTCCCAGTGAGGGAATAGGACTATAATTTTTTTGTGAAAGATTCAGCGTAGGGAGTTATTAGGGATTTAGGTGTATCAGTTCCTAAACAGAAGTAGGGGTGTTCAACTTTTCCATGTTTGTGCTTTCCAGCTTCTCTTAAACGGTGAGAACTCTTCCATGAGCCAGTACCTTGTTTGGGTGAAATACCATCAGCAAAGTCCAGTGCCTGTTTCGGTGCAGGAAAAGGAAGGAGGGAGGGGAACAGCTGTATATTGTGAATATTGCTCAAGGGAACGAACATGATGACAGTGAATCTTTCTGTGGTTCCACAGATGCTGTATGTCTATGATGCAGTCCCTGAGCTACAGGAAATGTGATACATGTTTCTAGCAGTGACTATTATTAAGCAACTGTAAGAAACCTGTGGTTAGCAGTTCATTCACCTGTCTTCAGCACTCTCCTTTGCAGCATACTAGGCTCAGTAATTCTGTGGCTCAGATGTATAATTCAACTAGAAAACCTGTAGAATCCAATTATATTGCATGAACAGAGGCCGGTAAGTTCTCCCTTCCCAGCATTGTCAATGAATCACAATAGGAAAGTTAGAAGGACCATCTGGATGTAGATGCAACAATAAAACAACAACAATGCCCTCAGATAAATAAGTATTATAATGTAAGTAGAAGTTCACCAAGGGAGAAATAGGTTCTCAGTTTACTGCTCTTAATATCCTAAATGCAGTTTATGGGGTCCTGACATGCGAACAGCTCAAGGTTTTCAGAAACAAAGTTCTTCTAAGGCTTCTTACTGAGCAGATTCACTTCTACCTGAGCAATGATGATGCTGCTGAGGAAGAGGCAATGAGGCAGAGAAATGTGCTGAAGAGCATGCCAGGGACTAGGGCAGTCCCATCTCTAAACTAGCAGTCCTAGTTGCAGGGCTGGAGAACAGTGGCTTGGTGAACAGTTGGAAATTGGTTGCACTAATGAGTCCTCCACGTAGCAATGTGTCCTCTTGTGCTGAAAATCTCCTCCCAGGACTTTGGCTTTTGAAAGAGTAGGGGAAGCTATCAAATAATGAGGGATATATATATAAAACCAGTTCTGTTAGTCAAAGGAGGACTGCCCAGTGACTTGCCTCTTGGCTGCAGGGGTGGTGGACATCACAAAGTGTTTGAGCAGGTTCATAGRAAACAGGGCAGACAACCCAGTGGTCAAGGCCTCTTGCCTGTATCCTTGTACAGTGAATCCAGAGCTTCCAGAAACAAAACGCAGGCTCCCTCCTCTACTGTGTCCCCTGCAAGTGACAGAAGAGGGCTTAGCAGTGGTTAAATGGGAAAAGAAGGGTAGAAACAAATGGAGTGTCATTTAAACATGCACAGAGGAAAAGAAAACCAGAACATAGTATACATGTTTCTGCACTAATGCCAGACACCTAAGAAGTAAATCAAGGGAACAGAACACTTGTCTTTAAAAGAGGACACTGACATAATAGACGTCTTAAACTTGGTAGGAGGAAGACAACTGGTGGGGTAGTGTTAAAGTACAACAGAACAAAACAGGCTGAGCTGACAGAGAAATTGTGCAGTATATTGAAGCTTAAAGTCAGATTAGCAGCCTGTCATAGATAATGTAAAATCCTAAAGGGTTCAGATTCTAGGTACAGAAAATAAAAACTTGGTGGTAGGTCTGTATTATAATGACCAGTGTTGTTACACCAGCAGTGATGCTCTGAGGAGGATAGAGACTGCAGAAGGATGAAGTTCAGTAGTAATGGGTGATGTCTTTTAGCTCTATGTAGCTTGGATACCTGTTGTTTTGGGTTGTGATGTGACTATAGATATAGTCAATAACAGCTTCATGGACCTTCTTGCAAGGGGATTCACAAGAGGAAAGGCAGCATTTGATTCCTGAGCTGTGTATGCAGGACCAGTTTCAAAATGCTGACTTAGAAAAAGTAACTGCAGCGTACTTAAGTTTGACATCTGTGCAGGAGCAACAAAAGCCRGAAAACTCATTTCGGGAGCTAAGTATAGTAATATTCAGACAACGGAAAAGGAACTGATTTGTATTTATTTATTAAACAAACACTGAAACAAAAGACTCATTTGAAAAGCTGTAGTAGGATCCAAATGAGTAGTGTAGGAAGTATCAGACCTAGCAGGTTAAATACAAAAGCAGATTAAAAAAAAAAGTTTGAGAAAGTACTTGTAAAAAGTGTGTGTGTGTGTGTGTGTGTGTGTATATATATATTTGCAAATACACTGGAAGTTGGAATACTGCTCCTAAGTTTCCACGGCCAGCAGACTACTACAGTTTTAAAAACAGCAAGAAAAATAAAAGAGTAAAAGCATTCAGAGAAAACAGACCATATTAGTAAAAGCATTTTTTTTTTAAGCTTTATCTTTCCAGTGAAAAAGGTTTGGGAGGTTTATGTTCTTCAAGCCTTCTCTGGGGATGGAGGCGAGGAGGAATCAAGGGACTTGTCTTGATGTCAACGGAAGAGATGACTAGAGGAACAAATGAATAAAATGGATAATAGGAGGTCATCATAATATGTTTTGCATCGAAGAGCTGAACAACTAATTGTGATGAGTAACCTCTCACTTTAATATGATTCTGAAACAGAATACTGGAAGGATGATAGAGGGGGCCAATGTTTCAAAATCTTCCAGGGAAGACTGGAAGCCTGCTGTCTGTATGTGGGGGATTAATTGACACTACTTTCAAGAATATAATTTACCTRTGGATAAGCATGACAGAGAGAGGAACAGTCAATATGGCTTTTGCACCCAGAAGTTAACACCTAAGTGGGAATTCTTTGAAGCACATGATGAGCATGTAAACAAAGACAACCCAGGTGATGTGATATACTTGGGTTTTTCCAAAGGTATTTGACAAAATCCCTCACCAATCTTAATTGTGGTGGAGGGAGAGACCGAACAGAACTTCTGGGCTGTAATGGACTCAGAGTAAATTTTCATATAGATTAATAATGGATGAAAAGTTGTGAGCTGTAGATATGAATAAAATGGGCCAGTCTCATGGTGGTGGGAAATCAGTAGAAAAGGTCTGCAGGGATCTCTGCTGGAGCCTGTGCTGCTCAATATATTGATGAATAACTTGGAAAGGGGGATGAGCAGTCTGCTGGAGCCTGTGCTGCTCAATATATTGATGAGTAACTTGGAAAAGGGGATGGAACAGTGAGGTGATCGAGTTGCTAATGATACTCAGGTATTCAGGGTAGTMAGGCTGAGATGTGACCAAAAAATTGCAGGCAGACAGGCTTTGTAAGATTGAGCAACTGGGCAATAAAAGGGCAAATGAAAATTAATGTAGATAAATGTAAACCAATGAATATAAGCAAACAGTCCTAACTATATGTGGTGGAGTCTGAGCTGACAGTTTCACTTCAGAAGTGATGACTGAAGGTCATAAAAGATGCTCTCATGAAAACAGCTTCTCACTAGTGGTTAAAGAAACCAAATCAAATGGTAAGAATTATTAGGGAGGGAATGAAGAACCAGCAGAAAACTTCCTAAGGCTTCTCTGTAGGTCAGTGGTGCACCCACATCTTGAATACAGCATGAAATTCTGGCCTCCTTTTTCTACATACCATTTTAAAAATGATATGGCTGAACTGGAATACATATAAGAGGGGCAAGGGTGATTAAAGGCCCAGAGTGACTTTTGAATGAGGAATGATTTGACTACAGTAAGAGTATTTATACGTATGTATTTTCAGTCTGGAAAAGGGCTTTGGAGGGGGAAGTGTGATGGAGGTCTGCACGTGTGCGATTGCCAGGATGGAGCTGCCTAGGGAATGGCTGTTCATGGTATCTTCCAGCACAAGAGCTGGGGCAACAGGCTACAAGCTCAAAGCAAATAAAAGAAGTCCTTTTCTGTACGATGTAGTTAAGCAGTGGAATGTGTCGCATGGCATTTTGGTGCATTGTTTCACAAAATGTCAGAATGTCTTTCAGAAAAATGGGCTGAGGGCTGTTAAATACGAGGATGCCATTTCTGTCTCGGCAAGTCCCAAACGTGCAGACTGGTGTATGTTCTGTGGAAGCCTTGCCAGGTGCTTTGCCTCATCCTCAGGAGCTTCCCTAGGACTGTAGTAGGCAACTGGTGGGCCTCGGCCAGACTGGTGCAGTTTGTCTTACATCACTGAAAATACAAAACAAGTGCATGGATGGTCAAATATCTGTAAATTACACTAATCTTTATGGATTTTTTTTTTTAAATAATATCTATGAATAAATCTTCTTTTCATTCCTGGAGTTTCTATGGCTATGTATTTCTGTGCTGCAGTGAACGGAGCAAGACAGTTCTGCTTTGCATACTTGYGAACCCAGAGGGAGCTCACCAAAGAGTAGGCAGAATCACTGGCAAGTAAAAAGTGACATAAGTACCGCTTGCTTTGGGTTCTGCTGGGGGTTTTGTAAYGGGTTGGCTTTTGAACGTGTTGGCTCCCTGATGTGGCTGCTGACACAGCTGCCCAGACGCAAGAGGTGAGTGTGAAGGTGGGTGTATGTGGTCAGGAGGGATAGGTTAGGGAAAGGGGTGCACCCTGGCCTGCTGGGCGAAGACTGGCATAGCTAGTCTTTGTGCAACACTTAYGTTTGTTGGATTAAAATTACTTTTCAAGCAAATGCTTAGTATAAAGRCACAGGTTGAGTTTCATATGTGTATTTAATTCTGCTGGTTAATACATTAGTGTGAATTAGCAACAATGTAATTTAAACATATTTTTTGCTAACCAGATTATAATTAATGAAAACAGTTTTACAGCAGTTTCACAACAGCAGTTTAAAAATTAAAAAGAAAAGACATTTCTAGGTTAAACTGCAGATTCTTTGCCACATCTGTATTACAACTGAGCTCAGAAGTCTCAGGAAGGCTTTAGAAATCTTTTGAAATGTGTGTTTTTTTTTTTTTTTTTTTTCCCTCCCTCTCTCCATTGGTAATGTGACCCAGAAGCCACTGAAGTTAGCTGGATGCTTCAAGTGACTCCTGTGTTGAGGATGGTGTTAGAGCAGAACAGGAGAGTAAGGCTGGCACTAGGAAATACGGGAGGAGTCAGGCGTTTCGTGCAAATAGGTCGCTGTTCCCCACAGCCAGGAGTCCTCCCTCGACTCCGCAGCATTCGTATCAGCTACGCATGGGAAACTCGCCGTGCCCCTCTTGGCCAAGGGAGGGAGGGGACGGAGAGATGGGGGGTTCGTCTGAGGATGGATAGTGGATGTTGGAGATCTGTTGGTTAGCTAAAAGAAACTGTTCTATGGAAAAGTATGATGTGCTGAACCCTCCAGCATTTTTTTTTTTTTTTTTTTTTAAAAAAAAAGTCTGTGCTCAGTTAACACTCACATGAGCAGTGTGAGAAGCAGCTTTAAATCGTGCGATATTGGCAGCAGCTAATTAGGAATGAGGAACTGTGCAGCTGGGTTTTTACAGCAAACCACTTTCAAGTTCAGCCTAGAAAAGCCTCCTGCATTCCCTCAYGCTTTAGGTTGTGGTCCCTTGTGCTATAGGCACTGGAAAGTGGCCTGTGTGGGRTGTGCATGTGCAAAATAGATAAGTTAAAATTCTGTTCTTGAGCACATCTAGCCAAACACAGTATCTTAAAAAAAATAAAATTCAAAATAGTACTTTTTTCTTCAAAGAGCCTACATTTTTTTTTTAATTGTAAAAAGTAAAAGTGTTGTTAACTTTTCTGCGAAGGTGATACCTAATGATTAATTACCTACAGACCAAAATATAAAGTGTCCAGGTTTAAAATATTTGTTACAATAATTCATAAAACTAACATTCTTAGTTAATGCATAACAATCAGCTTTGTAGCTGTAGCTTTTCTACTAATTTTTGTAATGTTGTTTTGTGTATATTTAATTCAGCTGTTATGGCTGATTCAGCTTCTTTTATCAGATTTGCTCATGGTAAAAGTCTATGAAGTGCTTTAGTGTTGAGTTGGAAAGTGAGGGAGCTCCTTCCCTTTTCATAACGGAGCATTGCAAGGTGCCCTGAAATCCATTTGAACCACAAAGTACATCTTGATTGAATTACATTACTTGCATTTCTGTCTATGCAAGTWTTTTCTGTTCCTTTTCAGCTATTCTATTAAAAAAAAAAAAACCTAAAATGAAAACAATCTGACAAACTAGCAAAAACTGAAAAGTTTTCCAGTAGTTTTTTTCTTGCCCTCCCAATTTGTGATTTAATTTTAATTTTATTTTATTTTGATCTTGTGGTCCTAGGTGGAAGAGAAAAATGTAAGGGCTATGCAGCAGGAGCCACCTGGTTCCTGCAGTACTAAAGGTGCCAGTCATCTCCATCCTTGTGTGGAAGGATGGAAATCTCCCGTATTAACTCTGTGCATGACAGCAGTTTGACACTTGTCGCTTAAAATATTACTAAAACGTCGTAAGCTGGGGGGGTGCTGCCGTCAGTAGCTGAACCATGCATGCTGCTGCAGTCTGTTATGAGCCAAAAATGCTAAAGAAACTTTCCATMTTTCAGCTGGGTGTTAGCACTAAAATCCTTGCTTCCTGGGTTGTGGTTTCTGGGCTTTAGGGAATGACAGTTTCCCTGCCTGGTTGCGTAGTTTCTGTAGCATCATTAATGCTCRTGACAGTGAGAGATTTACTTATTTTTGTATGTAATGTAAGCTTAGAAGATGCCAGGAAGACTGGAAAGAGTCAAATCTCTGAGAAATTAAAGAGCGAGAGTGAAGGCAGTGATACTGCACTACACGGATTCTTTTTTATTRCATTTCATGACGCATTAAGCTTCCTTTACCATAGAAGCACTGTGACTAAACTTTGGAAACCATAAAGAGAGAAGTGACTTAGGTTATTTTCTTGAACAAAGATTCTTATTTTATGGTGTGTAAATTCATTTTCCTATATGGACTCTGGTTCTATGATGACCCAGGCAGAATTTTGTGCAAAAAAATCTTTTTTTCTCTTCTCTTGCTATGTTCAGTTTAGTGGAAAAAAGAACAAACTCCTTGCCAAAATCCTTGAGTTGTGATACAAAACAGGAACAAATCTAAACTACCTAATAAAAGTGAAGAATTGAAGTGTGTATGTGGATATTGTGCTTATGTCCTGAAGCCCTAATTCGCTTTAAGATCACCTCAGGTTTTAAGTACTTGGAAGAAGAGATGCTGCTTTGCAAATTTTACAGTGTATACTTTAGATTGTTTTTACTGAAAAAAGTTATTTGCACATAATGCAATGAGTGAAACAGCTCAGTAAAATAAGCTATTCCGAGCACCATGAGAAAATCCTTGATAGTWAAACCTATGGTAGCATTCTTATGCTTACAACTTGGACAACTTTTTTTCATACAAATTTTCCCTAAAATATGTTCAGTTCAATGAGAATGCGGTTACAGAAAGTGTTTAGACAGCAAAAGATATATWTTTTTTTTAATTTCTGAAAGAGTAGAGCATCAATATGGTTACTTTTACGTTGGAAGCGAGTGTCTTGTAAACTGTCAATAGAAATTCCTGACATAGAATATGTGCTGTCTTTTTTTAAAAAAATATTGCTTCCCTATGATAGCACAAAACCTATGATCTGTATGTGAATACATATTAGAGTTTGACTGCATTTGACTAGTAATGATGGAAATGATTTTTCTATATGAGTGTTTCTTTAGACAATAGGACAGAACACAAATGACTTATCTTTTTTTTTCGATGGGTATATAATTTCCTGTAAAACTCCACAGTTTTACTGTGCAGGATTAACTTCTTCAGAGATGAAATATGTTTAACCCAATACATCCTTCCTTTTGACCATCTGGCAGAGGTTCTTCTGTTGAAAAATCATGATTCCTTTTTTCCAAGGGTTTTACCTGYTTGCAGCTGGCTAGAGCAGCTTGCTAGAGTAATCCCCATTAGTAGTGTGGCATCATCCAAAAACACAGCATTCTCAGCATGAGAACAAAGTAGRCTACTATTAAAAAAAGGATTTTATCTGAAGGAAAGTTGTGTGGTTTCTATATAAAGTTCCTGGCTTTGCAATTCTGACAGATGGAGGTGTCATTTTTTTCAGAAACATGATTCATCTCAGATATTCTAACTATAGCTATAACATTTTTGAAAGGCATTTCATAATTTATTCACTCACACAAGCTCTCCCAGCTGTCTGAATTTGCAAACTGCAGGGTGAACGCTTTTGCAACATTCAAAAGCAGGCAGCTAGTTCTTTAAGCAGGGTTCTGCTCAGGCACCGCGCTGAATGGAAAGAAGGAGTAGGTGGACCAAGGACCAAAGGTGGATTTCTCGTCGTGTTACCTCTCTAAACCAGCTGAGTCCCTGCTGCTTGCGTAGGAGGCACTGGCCTTGTATGGTAGCATGTGTCCAGCACATGGGGGAGGAAGAGGGATATCCTCAAATACATCACACTGCCATATATGATGGGGCACTACCAAGTTGAAACTGAAGCAGTATCTAGGAGTGTGTCCCTTGCACTACTCAATTCTCCTAGCCCTATCAGGATAAGAGATATTGTTTTAAGATATGATAAAATACTATTATTTTTGGCTATTCAAATGATGGCAGGTTAAATTCAAAAGTAGTTGTTATGTTCTTCATGTTTATTGTCCTCCATGGAGTGTGATGTGGTATTCTATTGCAAGATGCATCCGGGTAGGTTCTTCGACATTCATACATGATTGTACAGTGTATTTTCAGTGTTACCCGTTTATGTGCCTGCAGTTATGGTACAGACCAGGCAAAAGATGGTGAATAAGCATGTATGAATGCTATAGTTCCCGAAGCCTGGACAAAACCCGATTCTTTGGACACCTGGTAGGGATGCCCCCTGAAAAGGAAGATGTTTGCTGTTTCTCATTCCATTATCAGAAATGCGATTCCATTATTTATTCATGACAATACAAGAAAGTGTGAAATGGTGGATCAGAGATGGCTATGATTTTAGAGGGGAAGGAGTGGGATTGGGGCTTGTCAATGTCTTTCGGGAGATGTGAGAGTAGAAAAGACCAAAAAAAGGGGTTGAGATTCAGTGAAGAAGTCTAGCATTGAAGGCTTTTGCTGGGAGAGGCCTCTCTTCCCTAACCATTCCAGTAAGTGCTGAGTGTCCATACCCGGGTAATAGAAATCGTATAGCTCTAATGAAGTCGATGGGAGCTGATGAACATTCAGCATTTGATTTTAAAGTGATCAGCCTTGGCAGTTAAACAAGACATACTGTTAGAAAGCCATTTTGGAAAAAAATTGCATATTACTTGCCCAGTGAGAATAGAAATAGGGGCAGGTGGGGAATACTAAACACAAAAGCCTTCCCATCTAAGCATTAAAATGTTGGTTCGTTGCTGTAGCTCCTAGTTTGGTATCTCCCCCAGCTGTGCAAACCGTAACTATTTTTGCTGAAGATGTTCCTGCTACATTCAGATGTCTTCTTCCTGGAAGATGCAAAACACAGTGTCTAAAATTAAGTGTGACCTGTTTTCCTCTTAGCGTTAATAATGTTAGTGACTGCCTTTGAATACAAAACTTTAAAGATCTTCTGTTTAAAGGGGGGGGGGGGGAAGGACCAAAACTTCATAATCATGTTGGCTATTGTACTGCATGAACCTGAGTATAGTTTACTGTGCAGCAAATAGATATTTTGCCTTCAGAAGATAGCATTGAAGAGCATTAGCAAAATCGATATCACGTTAAAGATTCAGGCTCCATTAAGTTGATATGAGAGATTATTTTCGGTGAGTGCAGAGGTCRTTCTTTGGTTGCATATGTCCCTGGATCCTCACGAGGGAGTGCTACTGCTTGCTCAGCGTTACTGAGACCTTCAGCCTCCTGGGAGATCCTGGCTTGCGCTTSTGCAGCGCCGTCCCTCCGGGGGTGGTCTCCCGGTAATCGCGGCTGCGGCCGGCCGGATGTCCTAGCGCTGCTGCCGGTCCCCAGGCTCTGCGCTGGCCAGGATGCTCAAGGTGGTCTTTACGGGCCTAGCTGGGGGGACGCATTAACCAAAAGGTGAAGCAGGTAGGTTGGAAGTGGTCTGCAGAAGGCCCCCAGAGGAATGTTGGTGGTGGGGAAGTCAACAGGAGAGTGAATTTCTTCACTGAAGTTTCTGTACTTATTTGAATGGAAACATGTGGTGCAATAGCAGGATACCGAATTGGGACAAAAAAGCCCCARCTTCTCTTTTCAACTATGTCACTGGCTCGCTTTGTGGCATTGAGCAGTTTGCTTTCTACTTTTTCTGTGTAGATCAGGAGAATAATGTTTATCTTTTATGGTACTCTGAGACGCCCAACGGAAAGGTGGTAAGCGTTATTATTCATGGAGTTGTTACWTGACTTTTTCCTTTTCTCTTAGTAATTTTTGCATGTTGTAATTAAATATTTACATAACTTATTCTGARAAGATTAATTTCTCACTTAAAGCAGATGTGTTGATCATTATTTTAACGATAATTCCTCCCCAGTAAGGCACTGGTATATACATCAAATAAAAATGACAAAATGGTCTGAATTTCAAAGGCATAATCTTTAGTGTATTGTGAGCAGTGGCTGGTGGTTAGTGACTTCCTTTACTGAGTACTCAGCTGTACTTTTAGGAAACTGTTGATTTCCATTAACACAGTTCCTTCAAAGCCTGGGAGTAAAAACTTGCAAAACTGTGTGTGCAATTTAAGACTTTTATAATTACATTAGCAGCTCTTGTAAAGCTTTGTGAAACAGGGAAGTAATGTGACAGTTTGTAAAAATCAGTTGCCTAACTGTCATCTACAAATAAGATCAGTGATTTAAGCCTAACTATAGACTTAGATTATTTAACTCTATCTTACTTGGCTCTAATTCTGGACACACCGTTCTGAAATTTCATTTAAAAATGTCTAATCAGCTACTCCTTGTTCAATTTGATTCTCCATGAATGCAGAGTTTCATCTTCCCCTCACTAATGAAGTAAATAAATCAATACAAATGGCTTGCAGTCATAAAATCTACTGAGTTATAAGCTTATGCAACATTACTGTCTGCGGACACATTATTTCGGTGCTTCACTTCTGATTTATGAAGCAGCGAGTTTGGTAAGGAAGTTATCAAGGCTGGAGTCAAATTCACTGCCGCCAAAGTCAGCTTTGAGCAATGGCCCAGCCGGGGTCGGAGGAGCAGGGGGCTGAGAGGCTCGCAGCAAACGGCTTGCTCTAAGTGAGCCGTGCGCGGAGGAGGCGCGAAGAACAGCCGCCAGCCCGCAGGGAGCTGGCACGGTGGACATGCAGCGTTTCCCTTCCGGAGGAGTCCGTTTTGAACTTCTGATGTTCTACCAGAAAATGTCCCCTGGTGTCCCAGGCATGCCGGACCTCCTCGGCACGGAGGGGCAAGCGCTGAGGTTTCTAGCGGCAGCAGCGCTTCCCGTGCAGGTGCGTCCCGGGGGCATCCCACAGGGCGCTCTGCTTCAGGCGTCCTCTCCCTCTGCCCCTCGCCTGCTGCGCTCGTGCTGTTGGGAAGCTGAATCAGTATTGCTGTTCTCGTCTTCTCTTCTTCTGGACTTTCCCCTTACCTTCTGTTTCTGCTGCTTTTATCTTTCTCTTGGAAAGTGATCATTGCTTTATGTGGAGGTGGCTTTGACAGTCAGAAAGAAAGCAGGTGACTGGTCAAAATTTCGTCTGCAAAGACCTCAGTACTCATTTATCTTCATGTTTAGCATGGGATACGTGGGCTAAGCATGTGTGTGTATGTAGGTATTATTTATTTATATATGCGTCCATAAACACTCACACACACTCACATGCTAAGGCTACAGTTCACCACTGGGTCTGTGGTTGGCAAACGATGTCTGTCCCAACACCTCTGTCCTGGTTTCTGACCAATTCTGTTGATATTTGTGCTTCATTCGTTCACATGTGAATGCACTGCACTTGAGAACAGGGTCTTTCGCAGGTTATCAGTTCCTCAGCTGTGCCCGTGTTTCACATACGGAGAGGTTTTAATCAGTTTTCTTGCATACTGTTTAAGGAGATAGTTTACCAATTCCTTACCTCAAAAATGGCTATTTTCTACAGCTTTAATCTATAACATTACAAGAGCTAATCATGTTATCTTTTTTGCTTTTASTGAATCAGGCACTGAGGTAAAGAATAGCATGTTGTGAAATGGCATTTAAACGACAGTCCCAACTTTATTTATAACCTCAGCATTTGGATGCCAGCTTTTGCTTTACAATGACCAGAACTTATCTGGTCCTTGGTCTTCAGTGAAACATAATTGGAAATAGAGAAAGGAGGTCATAGAGAACCAGAAGTTTGCATCCCCCCCCCCCAAAAAAAAAAGTAATGTTGAACCACGTATTCCACCTTTGGTGCAGACACATTGAATCATTTAGGTTGGAAGGATGTTCTGAAGGTCACTCACTCCAGGCCCTGTGCAAACCAAGACCAACTTCAAAGGCAAATCAGGCTGCTCAGCTGAATTTCAACCATCTTCTAAAACAGGGTTTGTGCAGCCTCTCTGGGCAACCTCTTCTGCTGCTGCACCACTGTCATGGTGAAGWTTTTTTCATTATGCCAAACCAGGTTTCTTCCTACAGCTGGAGACTGCTGCCTGTTGTCCTTTCCCCTGTGGATCTCGCAGAAGAGCCTGATTCTGTTTTTGCCGCAACCCTCCTTTGGGTAGTTGGAGACAGCGATTATGTTTCTCCTCCCACACAGCACACATTTTACCTTTTGTTCTGCAAGCTGGGCAAACCCAGCTCCCTTGGCATCTCCTTGTACTGCATGAGCTCGTACAAACTTTGCTGGTGGCTGCCTGCTGCACTGACCCCAGTTTGTCAGTGGCTTTTTGTACTGGGGAGCCCCAGAGTGGACACAGTACTCCAGGTAGGAGTACTGACTAGTGGGGTGCTCTTCTGGTCCGTATCCAATTGTGGACTTGAGTTTTTGGCCATCTTGAAGGTACAACAGCTTTTTGTTACATTTTTTTTTTTTCCTCCCCTTGAATATCAAATATCTTTTGGCTCCAGTCAGCTGCTCATTTCTGGGAAATTCCTTTTTGATTCCTCTGCTAATGCATGCAATGGATTATTTCATAGCATGAGTTTAAACTCTGGATTTTGGGATAGGTGGTCTTTGTTTCAGCRCTGACTGAGAATGGGTACCGCTTGGGGGCAGTTTAGTTGTATAAAGCTGGTCTTTTGAGCTGAGCCCAGTCTAGCCCTTACCTGAGGTTCGCTGCTTTGATTGACAGCACTTTCTATCGTCTGTTTAAATCCTCTCTGTCTGTGAGATCTAGCTTTTCTTTAATTACAGTTCTCCTCTCTAACAATCACTGAACCAAGCCTTCTTATTTTTGAGAAACTCAGAGAATTTTATCCACCTATTTTTGAGTATTTTTCCTGTTACATATGATAAAACAATAAAGGGCATAATAGTTATTTTCATGTGCTAGAAGAGTACAAAGATATGAAAAAGATTCAAGAAATGTTATGGCTGACTGACAGAGAAAGAAAAAATACCTGTTCCTGAGTAAAAGTTTCAGCGTTGTCTTCAAGAAATCGAGTATCAGACAAAATATGACAAATCACCATTTACCCCACCTTTTTTTTTTTTTTTGCTTAGCTCTGTGATGCTAGTGTGCATTTTTTTATTTTTTTTTCTCCACAGTGTGACATTGTGTTGCATTTTCTGCAATCCAGGACGCAATTAATTTGAAAGTACAAACTGCATCAGCACCTGAAAGCTAATATTTAATTGAGGGGAGCTTTTGACATAATCAYCTTTTCTTTAGCCTTTTTTATAACTATGGGTAGTAGGCAAAAAATAAATCTTGTTGGCTTCCTGAAAGAGAGAGTCAGTACAGACAAAATAAAAGAAACAGAAAAACAGAAAGATTCCTCTTGAAAAAGGCAAGCTTACGTTTTTAATTTGCCAAGCATCGAATGTTCATAAATGAAATACCTAAGACAGTAATAACAGAAATGTACTTTTTTTAATGACAGGTTGTTCATTACAAGCACAGAAATGCAGCACATGTAAGAGGGATAAACTTGGTTCAGACTGCTTTGTAAATGAATTTAGTATATAAAGCTTCAGGTAAAGAAGCCCTGCGACACCTCCCGTAGCACCGGATTGATTTGCCAGTATGCGAATTTGCCGCATGTGTGCCCACACCACAAAATGAAACCCCATTTTCTCAAGGTACTCTCCATTCACGGTCGCACCTCAGACACCGTGTTGCAGTGACAGCTTTAGTGGGACTGTTTCCACTTGTCAGTTCTCTGACGACTGGGGATGCTACAGCTCTCCGCAGGCTTAAAMCAAGAAGTTACGCTGCTGTGGTCTTAGCCTGTTTCACTGACCAGCCATTTAAGAAGAAAATTGGAATTTATTGATGCAAAGGAGATAGTGTTGTGTTCCGCAGCTGGATAAACAGTCTATTTGGACAACTGAMGGTAATGCTTTCTGAAAGGAGCCGATATCTTTTCTCCCTTTATTGTCCTCGCTCGTAGTGCAATAGGAAAGGGAATCTGCGAGAGGTTTCAAAGACAGCGTTAGCTCAGAATCCATAAGGTGAGAGCAAAGGATAAAACTATTGGCTTCTGCAAGTTTAACCTTGCTTTCAATCTCTCTTTCTTAGATGGTCTTAAATTCAGCAAGAAGCGTGGCAAAGGAAACGGTCCATACTGWCAGCATCTCTGACCACTGCTGCGTTCTTCTTTGTAGTTGTTYCTGTTTAGCCTTGTCCCTTTAAGCTGCACTAAGCTGACTGGATAATTTTATTTGTAAACAGCTGATTTAAGCTCTTGAAGAGAAGACTGTTACCTGGGAAACATCTGGAATGAGTGGTAGCTGAACAGGCAGGAAAAGKGTATGAATCGCCCTCCCTGGGATTCACCGCTCGGCATCATTAGAGGTGCAGAGCAGACTGATGCTCTGGATGCTAGGACCTGCTTTCCACATCTCTTCTAGCTCTGYCTGGTCCTTCCCTGTGTAACTCACCTTACGTGGTTTCCTAGCTAGATGGTGAAAGGACTTCCTGGCACTTGGAAGAACCAATGGAGGAACCTGTGCGTGTCACGGGTGCTGAGGGGCTTTGGAAACAGTGCCAGGGAGGGCTCTCCAGTGTACGGCTTGGGAGGACAGCACCTCAGTGTCTGTTGGGACTTACAGGTGGGCACAGGCAGAAAGTCTGTAACCAAGTAGCTCGGTGTTCGGCAGACTTGCTGTGTTTTCCCACCTTGGAAAAAAAGCACGGAATAGAAATTATATGGGGAGTATAATGTTGATTTAATAAGTCTCTGTTGATTTTTTTTTCCTCCCTTCCCATAAGTGAAAGATCTAACATGCTGCAGATGGTATAAGACAAGCACGACAGATGTAGGGCTGCTGGAGATCTGGGCTTGTCATTCTAATAGGCCTTGGGAACATGCAGGAGGAATGCAGGAGGAATGTTCTTCTGCATGGTACTGCAAGTCATTTAAGAAAAATTGGCTGAGATCTTGTGTTTTCTACTGCCTATGTAATTGGTTCAAATCTAATGGTGCAAGAAATCCCTTGAAATAGAGTCTGGTCCTGCATCTGTTAAAGCGAGTGGAAAATGAATCTCATAAGCAAAATCTTCCTTTATTTGTTCCTTCTTGGTTTTGGGGGTGTTTTTGTTTGTTTTTTGCATCTTCTTAACTCTATTAGTGACTGATTTGGATAGACATATGCAGGAAGCAAGTCATGATGGAATTGATATCTTGTCATATTGTCAGAAACTGTATAATGCTGTATCCTGATTTCTTGAACTAGTTTTTGAGCCATAGTGAAATATGGGAAGGTATGTCCACAAGATTCATGGTTAAAGTAAAATGAGAAACTGAGCCCATTTAGCTATCTGTATAGGTCTTACTGGTGAGCTGYAGCTTTTTGTTTCTCTCTACCATGGTGTAGTTAATGTATTTTAACTGTGTGGTTGGTGCAGGCCTCTTATTGCATTGTTATTTCAAACTCGATATCCTTTATTAAACACGAGAAGCTCTTTTTCCTGCAGCTGTAAACTTTTAAAATGTTTCTTTCATGTTTTCCTCCTCTTTTCTGTATGGTCAAGTTCATCTCCATCATTCTTGGCAATTAACTGTTTTACTAGCAAGCTCAATGCATGCCCTTAATTTTTTCAGCCCTTCTAAGCAGAAGCAATCCTTGACTTAAAGCTGCAGCAACAGATAATAGAATTGATGGGAAGTCATTCCGTCGATATGAAGATGCACAACTGACTTGCTCGTATTTATGTGCAGTGTGGAATCACGGTTTTTTTTGGTACATAATCGTAATGCTGTCTGAGGGCTTCAAGTAAGTTTGAAGTGGTCAGATAAGGAAACATCTAGCAAACTTCTGCCTGCCTGCCTTACTGTTCTCTCTCTCTCAGTGGGAATATTGGCCTGGACTTGAGTAACCTCCTGCTGGCGGTAGCTCTCAGGGCAGTTTCAGAAGATGTGAATGAGGTAAAGCCAGCATTCCTGACTTCAGTGATTTCTCTGTTGTTCTACATTGAAAATGCAGATTGGATGTTTTTTCTTGCATATGTCACAATATTATTATGTTGAAAGATATAATCAAGCCAGCATTTGATCTCAGACACTGTTAAAGCAGATGGAAATGATTCCTTTAGGGAAAATAGAGAAGAAAATTAAGGGAAAGCTGGAAATTACAGGAGACAGTTACTTTATGTGAGCTTATATTTTTGCAGACTATTACGCTTTAAAGACGATAAATTCTATTAGATCAAATATCAGTGTATCCTGAATGGATTTTTTCTCTCTCTCTCTCTTTTTTTTTTCTTTTTTTAAAGAAAGGAAAAGAAAAAACTGTCATCTGTTATTGAGAATTCTGAATTCTCCACTTTGTGCTCACCTGCTGGCTTGAGCCAGCAGGTGCAGATGTTTGTAAGGGGAACGTGATACTGACAGCCTGAGTCAAGAGCCACTGAAGTCAATCAAGGGCCCTCAACTGGCGTCTGCGCTCTCTTGATCAGAATGTGCATAAATGCTGGTGGTGTAGGATGTGCCCTAAATTTAAGTGGAATCAACTTTTTGACTTCAGGAGCAGTTTGAAATATATATATATATAWAAAATAYATAAAATATATAAAATCCCTTATTCCATATGGCAGAAGTTTGTTTTTTCTGTGCATATTACTGTGTGTTTATACAGATACTGCTGCAGGTTTGGAGTATGTCCCATAGCTCTGCCACCCTCCTCTCTATTTCAGATTTCAGYAGTGGTTTCTTGATGGTTAAAAGAAAGAGGAAGGCTACTCATTTCTGTGGCCTTGAAGGACAAAAATGAATCCGTAAATCTAGAAAGAAGCAAACTGATTTTCATCAGAGTCCCAGTATCAAGCTCAAACACATTTGAGCAAGCACAAACTGCTCATACTCATCTCTCCTGCCCGTCTTAATCAAAATTATTTTTTCCCAAGTTCTGTCACAGATGCTTCTGTAAAGGGAAAGACAGGGTGACAGGGCTGAGGCTACTGTGGAGAGCATGAACAGAAATGGCAGAAGTGGTTGCGATGTCATTGTCACAAGAGAGAAATCCTTACAGTTGGATACCCAGGTAAGCTTTAGTGCAGGGTTCAAACCTAGACACAAGTTAGCTAATGTGCAGATCCATAACCTACGTGAAGAACAAATATAGACAACACYTGGAAGGATAAAATTGAGGAAAGCCCAGAGCAGTGTATGGCCAGAAGGACACCAAGTGAGGGATGCTTGGAGGAGCAGAGCTGAGGTTACTCAGGGCTGCCAGCTCAGAGYTAACAACTGGAAAAGATAACATGCCTGGATTACCTTGTCAGAAGCCATCATTGCAGAGCCTCAGGATCTAAAATTGGATTGTCATTTTGTCTTTTAGGGATATTGCGGAATTGCATTTGCTTTGCGTAGCAGTACTTCAAAGAGGGGAGAGGATGTCTGGTATTTTGGGTATAGAGGAGGGTGCAGAGGACTATTGCTTAAGAAATCTTAAAGAAAACTCTGAAATAATGAAATGRTTGAATTTTAGCCTGGTGTTTGAGATGACTTTCCATGATAGTGTTAGTAACTAATTAACCTTGTTAGCTGAGGGATCAAGGAAAGACTGTCTACTAAGAGCCAGGTGGAAACCTGCCCATGTTCTTGAACAGTCCTTGGCAAGGCATTTTGACTTTCCTCAGTCTGATATTACAGTTTTTAAGGGAAAGAGTGCCAATACATTAAGAACTTGGGGGAAGGAAGAAGTGATTTTTTTTTTTAAAGAAAAGCCGTTTAAGTGCCAAGTCCATCATTTGCTTTATTAGTGTGTCATTTGCTGTGTTTACTGAAAACTCCAGTCATGCTGGGAATTATCCATCTGATGTGAGGCATGTACTAGGAACATTACTCCTAATAAATCTGATACTATAAGCTATATTTACTGTATGGAAAATCTTATACACAGGGGATTTCAGTTCTCGGAAGATCCTAAGGATGGAAAGGAAAATTATATTTCCTCTTCTGAGTGAGAGGAAAAATGGACTAATCAGCACTGTAGTTAATATGAACTTATGCATTTCTGTTAAATTAAATTAGAGAGATAAAACACAGGAGGACAAGAGTAAGAGAAGGGACAGAACAAATAGATGTTAATAGTGCAGTGAAGGGGGATCACTTTAAGGAAAGAGCAGGCTAGCAGTAACTTCAGGTATGYCCCATTGCCACCAACCTCTGAAGCATGTGGCAGAAGAAGGGGGAATTAAATAGCCAGCATCTCCTCCCTAAGTGAACTGATCAACGTGAGCAGCRAAGGAGGAACTTTCGAATGAGAATGTCCTAGCAGTACGTTTTATTTTCTTATCTGCCTCACTCCGAGCTTAAGCACTCAAGTACAACCCCTTCCAGCTTCAAAAYGCATCGGACTGCAAACTGCTTAACAAGGCAGAAGTTAATTCCAGCGAATATGCATGAGCTCTGGCCCGTCGCTGCCGCGGTTGCAGGAGTGAGTCCCCCATCGATCGGTGCCCATCGGTTTGGGCACCGCTCTGTCCTTGCAGCGCAGACTGCGGGGTGTCTTTCTTGGGTGCTCGCTGTCCGAGTGCCTCAGGCTACGCCAAGGATCTTGGCTTGTGCCGTGTYCACCCTTACCGCACTGTTTCCTCCTGCTCCGCTTGCGAATTTATTGGCAATTGGTTTAAGTTTTGTTAAATGTATAGTAAATATTACTGCAATAACTGGAGTAATCTAACTGTCAAAACCCAGGTAACAGAAAGGCTTATAATTCAGCATCTTATTTCATGTTCTTACAGGTAAAAGTAGTCCCTACAAGTCCCTTGTTTTACATCTGTGTAATTTTCCTGCAGGTTTCCTGTGCCCCAGAGCTTCAACAGCTAAGACGGCCACTTACGCTAATTAGACCGAGATTTATACCTGTATCTGTTAAGAGCTTTGGATGCTGTAATCAAAACTTTTTTATTTGCAAGAATTACCCATGGTTCCATCTTTTTTTGTTTGTTTGTTTTGGTTTTTTTTGTTTAGTGATCAGGCAGATCACAGAAAAAACTTGACAGGCAAAGGGCACCTGATTTTTGTAATGATTTCCTTTGCTTTCTAAACTGGATGTTAATACAGATGTGGATCAGTTCAAATACAGAAGACTAATTTCTTAAAAGCACATGGTACACTTGAGTTGATAAGAGATTAGCCTTTTTCACTTTGAAGTTAGGCTTTTTTTTGGGCAAAGTTTCAGTTCTGTTCAGTAGCATAAGTTAATATTTGAGTTACTCCTATTTTATCTCAAGAATGTCATAATCCCACGGTTTTTGGTCGTGACGAGTCTTCCTGTTCTAGTGGAAATCGGGTGCGTGAGCAGGGACTCTGTGGGGTTGTTTTGTTAGGATTTGAGGCTTAATTTGCTTGGGGTCTGGGATTTTTTTGGGGAGGGGGGTTKGGGGGARGGTTAGGGGCTGGCTTTTTCATTGTTTTATACAATCAAATCCAGAAACATTCTTGCATTTTTCTAAGAAATAAAGGGAGAAATGAATAAATAGTCCTACTTTACAAGGCAGATRGCAGATGAGTCAAAGGAGAAGCTGATTGACAGCTGAGTATTTTGCTTGTAAGTCATCATTAAAATTCCAAAAAATATACACATATTCAGTGTGTTAAGTACACTGTTCAGTCTCCAAAAGGAATTGGATGCTTGCATTGCAGAGGAGGTATTTTAATGCATCGTAACATGACAGAAGGGCTTTGGGCAATTGGATATACCTTGGCCACTTTCTCCTCACCCACCCTTTATTTATTTATTTATATATTTTTGCTTTCCAGAAAAAAGTGTAGAGCRTTTTCCTATCAATTAGATCCGTGATTTTAGTGCCGTACTCAAAACTGACTGAAAACGAATGGGAATGTTTCCCTTGGGCTTTGATAAGGCCCAGGTTTAATTTTATAATAAATGACGAATGAATAAAATGTAAGTGATAGTTTGTTTAATGAGGTGGTGATGGAGTTTTAGACATGTCACCCGGCACGGGACACCCTTTCTGGACGCGTAACAGCAGGCAAGTTCTCCCTGCTACATGGGCAAAGCCACTGCCTGTGCTGGAGCTGACCAAGTGTAACGTTAGGTCGGAATTCAAAAGATGAGCTAAACAATGTTAGTATAGACCTTGATCCCCCTCCACAAGCTGTAGCATTAATATTGCATAGAACATTAGTTGTGTTATTAATAACTGAATAAAACAGATTTTTCGACTTTATGTGAATTGGTGAAGCATAGAGGAATATGTAAAATATAATTGGATACTCTTAGAGAGTRTGTTACTTAGAAACAGGAAAAAATATATGCATAGGAACGAGGTGCAACTCTCTTGTTGCTTGCTCTTGACTCTGGAATTAATTAAAGATGCCAAAGTAATCTGCACGTGCCTCCTTGGAAATACCAAGGGGCACTGATTCATTAAGTGGCTTCTGAAGAGGAAGCTTTTCAGATTAGGCCACTGCCAATAGCACTAATTCTTTCCTGAAAGATTTTACAAAAACTTGCTTTCATTGTTTTATTTTTGGCATTTTTAATAAGGGACGGGGAAGGGGAAATCTAGAGATGTGCCGAATATGTGGGAGAGCTAGGTGAGACGTTTCTGCCAGCTGACCAAAGACATTGCTAGCTCCCTTTGAATGCRCATTGGTAAAATCAGTGCAAATATTTCTCATGCACTTCCATCTGCTACCCTCAAGTTCTGTAATTCAGCTGATCTCTAGCACTAGTGAAACTGCAGCAACATAAACTAGTCTGCTGTCTGGTAAAGTACTAGTCACTACAAAGTATAACATGGAGGGGTGGAAAAAAGCTCATCACAAGTAGGTATTAAGTAACTGAGTAGTATAGTAGAAAGAGGGCTTAGACTGTGCGTCATGCAGACCGTGGCTTCATTTATGCCATTCTCTGTTTTTGAATGCCCTTGATTCACACATTACATTTTCCACATTGCTCATTTTAAATCTATGCTTTGATCTGTAAGAGAACTAAATGGATCATTGTACAGAACGGGGAGCTTGGTGGTGTTCTGGATCTTATTACAGGAGAAGCAAAAATTGCCATTTCAGGACATATGTGGAAAACAACAGGAAGTTTCACTGGGATAACCAAGTTTGGATTACATTAGAAATATAAAATATTCATCAGCTGTGTTGATATGGCTTTGATTCTAGGCATTTATTCTGGATCAGCCCAATAAATTAATTACAATATATTACAAATACTGTTTTTTTAACCGTAAAATGGTGTTTGGGATTATTTATGTCAAATATTATACTTCAAACTTAATTCTTTTGATTTGCTTATCTACATTTAAAAATTTCTGTTTTTTCTTGTAATCMCTAGAAGAAGGCAAAGAGACTAGATGTTAGCTACTCTTAAGCTGATAGAGGGTGCAGAGGATAATGCAACCTTTTATGCATTTGAAGAAGCAAACTCTTCTAGATCTTATTGTTAAAGACAATCTCTTGTCAGAAAAAGATGATGACCTACAAGTTTATTATCCTGGATTAAGCATACAGAAATAGAAGGATTGTARTAGACTGGAATCATGTATCTCAGCTCCAAGAAGTAAGTAGTTAAGAGGAAGCATGGGGAACCGCTGTGTCCTACTGGACGAAGTTCTTGATTCAGGGTGTCCTCACCTGCAGTGTTGTAATCAGGCTGGCCTAATGTGACTCATGTCAGATAAGATGGCTGATCTGTTGTGGGTGTCACAGTCTATTTTGCTTTTGTTTCTGGCTTGCTTATCTAGTCTTGCAGAGCATATGGAAGAGGACTGCATGGAGGCTGAGCATCCTGCGGTAGTGTCTGGCCAYGGCTATAATGACAGAGTGGTGTTGACTGAGTAGAAACTTGAATACATGCTTTGCTCAGGATAGATTGTTTTCAAAATGTGATGCTGTTCCCACTGAACAAAACAAGTTGATTTGTTTTGGATTTTAAGCTTTACATAATTAACTTTTTCATTCAATTGAACTGGACCAAGTTATGCCTTTGGCGCTACTGCAGWTGCTAAATCAAACTGAATTAGCCCAGAAAGATACTATAATCTTATGAGATCATCTAGAATTTCAATGAGATGTTATTAAACTTGATTCTAATGAGCAGCAGAAGCAGAACCACAGAACCCAGGTTATCGGGTGAGCATATGGTTCTGCATGTGTTGCTGCGTGATGCCAGCGAGTCGGCGCACCTTTGAAAAGGGACGCGTTACTGGTAGAGAAGTCTGCAAAATGCAGCTTTTGCAGGGAGTGTGTGGCTGCCTGGGATCGATTCCAATGTTCGTGAAAAATAGTTCTGTGGAGCACGGACTCAATTGTGATTCCAATTCCTATCTCGGCAGACGGGGCTGTACCCTTGGAAGGATATTCACTTTCACCACTTTACTGATAGCGTGGAGTTTTGTTAAAAAGCAGGTGTGAATTAATGTCTATTAAACTGAACACTAAGTCTCCCTTGGGGAAATAGACCAAGAATCTATTTCCATTTTATTTCTTCCTATGAAATATTCATAAATGCTATTTGGGAGATGGAGTTTTTTCTGAAAAAGTTAAACAATTATSTGGGCCTTCCAGAACACTTACTAGCAATGGGAGTGTAAATATAATTAAAATACCCCAAAGTCTGTGTTACATTACCTTTTATTCAAGTATTTAAGTCATTTATAGATGATATTGTATTACTTACTGTGTATTTGGAATTTATGAAATTTTCCCTTAGAGTKTAATGACTAGGAAATCTTCACAGTTCTAGGATTGCCAAGTATGCCCGGGAAATAGTTTGTTTTGTATATCTATTTTAGGGGATTGGGGGGAATTGTGTGTTTTGGGGTAATTTTTTTTTTTTCTTTTTCTCTAGTTCACATTGAATCTATTGTGGATATCCTAGRTCTTACTCAGCCTGAAATAACTATCTGAGTAGCTGCAAAGAGGAAATAAGGAGTATCGTCCTAATCCAATGAAACGCCTTCTTTGTTGTTAGTTCCGTAGAAACCAGGAGGCCTRTTCACACGCTTAAGGTTATCGTGTGCTTAAGTGCTTTGCTTCCTTGAGGCCTCTTTTGCATCTTGATTGAAAATCCACTTACACAACATCGAGATCAATCTTGTTGCCATTTTAACTCCTAAAACAGGGCTCACAGTGCTCCTGCTTTTCTTGCTTAATGCTGACTCTCTTCTGAACTGCTTTTATTGTTTTTCCCTACTTGAAATAAATTCTTTTCCTCTTTTTTCTGTCTCCTAGTACCTGAGGGTGAAATCCTCTCTCTGATTTAAAGGACGAGGATGTTGATGATGTTGTCTGGCAGGAGCTTGGATAGGAATATTTTGCTCACCAGCCCTAAGAAAGGGCCTGGAGTGAACCAGTGAGTTTAACTGATATCCTCTTCACTTCACCATTAGATACAAATAGATTTGGATTTTTTCATTCATCTTTCATGCTGAATAAAAACTAAATCAGCGGCATGTTGTATGGCCATTAAGTTTATATATTTGATGAGTTAGGAGAGCAGAACTGCATCTTAAAACATCTGCCGAGACGACTCAAGCTGCCATTTGTATTTTGGTAGTTTTAAATTCTTAATTTAATTCTGAGTATCAGACACCTCAGTGTAGCCGAGGTTCTCCATGTCTGCTTTAAGATAGGAATCATGTTTGACGAAAACATTAGCCATAAAGAAAGGTGGAGGGGGGAGATGGAGATAGAACGGTGTTGTTTTCTAATGTACAGAGCAATATCCTGAAGTAGCAAGTTAGCTCCTGGTTTCATGTCACAGTCGTCCTAGGCCCTCGTTCTTGCACCTGGAACCACTGCAGACTTTAAATTGAGCAGCTGCTTTGCTGTGGAGATGCAAAGCGTAAGCAGGGTTACGACTCAGTGTTGCCAAAAGCGTGTATRATCTGGCCGGTGATTAATGTTAAGCACAAGCCGGTGGGATGGATCCAGTTCCCGCTGATTTTTGTTGTTGTTTTGCTTTAATACTGAGTGCGGCGTTTGTTACCTCTGACTTGCTTTTAGAGTCAGGCCCCTGCCTCCAGGGAGAAAGTGTTTCTGGGTATCAAGGCCACAGAGCGAACAAAAAYGAAGTACCTGTTCCTGCAGAGGAAAACAAACAGCCTTAATGGGAAATTATTGGATAGCTTTTTTCTTTTTTCTTTTTTTTTTTTATCATACCTCAGGAAAAGTATTAATCATACTTTAAATTGGCTTGCTTGGTCTTGCAGTTATTTGTAGCTGAACTTTATTGCATGAGCCAACGGAAAGCATAGGAAGAGAAAATCTGAAGCTGAGCAACTTTTAAAGACTTGTGCGATAATGTTTTGCGCAGTCCAACTGCGTAGGTGGGAGCCTGCGAGTGGCTTTCAGTGTGTGATCCAGCGATGTCTAGCACTTCTGCAATGACTCCCCTGAACGGATGCATGGGGGTTATTAAAAAAGCAAATCTATTTGCAACAGACTTAAATTCACTTTACAACAAATTTYTTCTAGGCACCTGGAAGAAGAAAASGCAGGAAATAGCTTATCTAGATTTTTTTCTCAGATTGTTTCTCAGAAATTTTTGAACACTATGGGTAAATCTTCTGCTGCAAGGAGAATTAAATACAGGGAATTAAAAAAAAAAAAAGAAAAATCTGAACGAGCAACAAAGATACTTAAAGTGTAAGCGGTTTTCTTCTGTTATATAAGTTCTTATATGACTATGAAATCCATCATTAATCAGGGATGTTTTCCTGTACAGGAACAACAGGTGCCCTGTTGGCTTAATTCTTCTGTCTCGCTTTTGTGCAACTAGTTGGAAARGATTTGTTGTAAATATGGTTACACCATCCTAAATACACATTCATTTGTTCATTCTCTCTCTGTCTTTTTTCTTTTTTCTTCTGCTTTTGTCTCTACCTTCTGCTGCCCTGTAACACCAGGGCATTTCCTTTCCTAAGGTTAGGACTAGGCGTCGTACCTTCCCAGAAGGGACTCATTACCTGACTTCTTTGACTAGGGAGGTCTCCTGACTAAAATAGATAAATAAAGTTCTCCTGACTTTATTGAACTGGCTCATTCACTGGTGTGTCGGGTTGTCTTTGTCTCCATATTTTATAGAAGCGAATAAATAAAACCATTTTCTTTCTGTCCTACGTCCTTTACTGTAATTTAGCAGGAGGGCATTTGGTCAGATCTGGTGTTGATGGCAGCCACAATTCACGGCTTGTTCTGCTCGTTGCCTTGGAGCCGGTCTGCGTCGCTGAACAGAAGGCTGACAAATTCCCTGCTGGATTTCCAGGACTGCTCAATGGATAAATTGTGTGTGGGAGTGAGTAGGAAGAGAAATGTTTCTCTTCTATTCTTTTCTCTCTTCAATGAAAATTGTTTTCTCTAAAATAGAAAGTGAGGCAACCCAGCTCTAAAAGTGGGCAGCACCAGCTATAAAATCAGTTCGTAATGTGCAAGGGTATAAATTCTGAATATGTTTTTTTTTTGCAGATAAGGCATACAGTTTTTCAAAAGAAAAGTAATTCATCATTACAATGTGCCTGGAAAATAATCTTTAATATTTTCRTAGGCTACTCTGTATTGCAGGCCGTCAACTTGGACAAAATCCAGCCCAAAGAAGGGAGCARTTCTTATAAGTAGTCCCTGTGTCTGTCTATCTCCCACTTCCACCACCCTTAATCCCCCTGCTCAGTAGCGTACAAGATCTAACAATATAAATGTCTTCATGCTCTCATTCCAGTAAATATTTCTGTTCTTTGTAATTATTTCATATGCAGATATATTCACATGTATTAGGTTTTAAAAGTATTAAAAATATTCTTTACTATTGTCATAAAACAGCTACCTATGATGGTCTTCCTAGAGGAAGCAGGTGTATACAAGAAAAAAAAATCAAAAAAAAAAAAATACAGTATTTGATATCTGATACTGTCATGAAAATAGAGGCTGAGCAGGCATGAAAACCTTTGTGGAGTAATAGGACAGATCTTCCAAAATAATATGCAGGAAATGATAGGTGATGGAAAATAGCTTGTTTATTGGGGAGAGATAAATTTTGTCCCAGATCTTCATAGAAGGTATTGTGAGTAAAACCAGAGGGTACCTGTGAAAGGAAATGAGATGTTTCCTACCTGATAGAGTAAGTAGAGTAATCAGGTGTGGATGTACATGTATTRCAAAGCAGCCTAAAAATGTAATTGATGGGTCTCTAATTAGCTCTTAGACAGGAAAGAAGGGACAGTAAATGGAAAGCTGAATTACTTAAACGTTTTTCAGCAATTAGAGATTTGTTAGTGTGAAAAAGACAGATTGCAGGCTCATTTGCCCACCATACGGACATTGCGAGCATATGTTCCCTGTGATGGTTTTTCATCTGACCCAGATATCACATGAAGYTTTCACGTAGGGGAACAATTATCTTCTGTAGACTCTTTTCACTTTACATTGTACATTGTGAGATTCTAGATACAGGTTACAGCTACATATAAAAATCTGAGTTMCAAGGAGTTAGTGGCACTTCAAAACTGAAAGCAGAAAATGAATCTACAGTTGCAAGAAATGCASCTAAAATTATTGTGTTTTCTCTATTTACTTTTCCTTTGCACCACTTTAGAAGTGTGGTTCTTGAGTTCCTGTTAGTAG
The DNA here is from genome assembly GCF_003343005.1 of Rhea americana. Classification (NCBI taxonomy): domain Eukaryota; kingdom Metazoa; phylum Chordata; class Aves; order Rheiformes; family Rheidae; genus Rhea; species Rhea americana. The sequence goes on from NW_028187088.1 coordinate 8,515,564, forward strand.
GCTTTAAGTTAAAACCTAACTTAAACCTAACCTTGAAAGTGAATTTCCTTCTAGTTGTCTGTGTCAGTATCTCARATGCTTACTAAAAGCTGCCTAGCTCTTTGCCTTTCTGAAAAGGCCAGAATGTTTTTGTGAATGAAGAAATATAACTTTAAAGGTTATGAGCTTCTCCCCCTTTCTACTTCAAAAATGATGAAAAATCTGTTCTGAAGAGGATTCTGACATACTCAGTGTTGAACTTTACATATAAGAAGTGATCAAGGATGTTTCTTACAGAAGCTTTTGGACTGGGCAGCAGCTTTGTTTTATAAATGGATCAAGCTGTTAAAGATTCACAAATACGCTGCTATTTGTCATCTTGTGAGATGAATTACAATTGCAGCATTATAATCTATAGATTCAGGATAGGCAGTTCTCTCTCCTTGTGAAATTAATGTCAGGTACACCATTACCCAGTGATGGGAAGGCAGGGATAGGGAAGGAGCTCGCTGGGCCTGTCTTACCATGCTTGTATCCGTCTCTTCTGTTTTCTTGCATAGCATTTCTTTCTTCTTCTTCTGACATCTTGGTGGCACTTGATGTTACAACCATTCCRCAAGATCATTTCATTAAGACCAGGAGATCTGAGTTCTTTTCCCAGCTTGTGTGTCCATGGCAAGAAATTTTGGCCAATGCTATTGGTCTTGGCTCTCAAGAGATAGAGACCAACAKTTAAAATGTATATGCTTAAACAAGAAGGCTTTATTTAAAAAAAGAAAAGAAAAAAGAAAAAGAAAARAAAGGAATTAATTCCCTACAATCCTAGTGAAGCAAGTCTAAGGTGGGCAMCTCTGGAACTCAGTCTTGTTGATGAATTCAGGCTTTTGGCCTCTTTTAAGGCTATGATTTTATGACTACTGAAAATCATGACAATGGCCTGTGGTAAAAAAACTCCAGTGCAGGATGCCATTTGTTTTTTCTCATTCTGCTTTCCTAGTGGCCGCTACCTCCTATCCTYTTTTTTTTTTTTTTTTTTTTTTTTTTTTTTATTTTAATTAAATTTTTATAATTTTTTTTTTATTTTTTTTTTTTTTATGCACCCCACCCCTCTTTTTTTTTTTTTTTTTTTTTTTTTTTTTTGATTCATGCACTTGAAACTGTTGAAACTGATACAACAAAGGCTTATCCTAGAGAAATTTAGGGGGAGAAAGTCTGCCGGTAGCTTGTAGAGTAATGCCCAGAGTTCTTTTATGGAAACTCCACTGATAAATGGAGAACTGCCCTATTTAAAAAGTAGCTAAAATACTGCACGTGGCAAGCCACCCCTGGTAAGTGCATTAGACTAAATTTTAGGGAAACTGCCTACTTTTTTGGTATTTGATTGCTGGGATCAATACTTACCTGTGAATAATAGTTGTGTAAAAACAGGTGGGACCATCATGAGGAGGAACAGATGTATGTCCTATCTAGCCCTTTTCAAACTCGTGTTTGTTTCAGATGTGGATTTCTGTACCAAACACATTGGTTGTGATTGAACATATAAGTTATATATATATATATATAAAAAGAAGCCGTGTTACTTTAACACTATCCTTCATGGTAAACCCCAGTTTGAATGTCACTGGTAGTGGTTTTTCAGTGCACCACTGTCCACTGATCTTCCAGTGCTTTCAGATTGTGCTAATGTGTATTCCTTCTTACAGGTTGTATTTTACCTTAAAATGCTTCTAGTAACGCGCTGTTATTAATGTAAGGGTGTCTTTCTGGTTCAGGAGAAATAATGAGGCAGACAGCCATGGCATCACTCACTGTCAGTGTTTTAACAGCTCAAAATCAAATTAGTTTATCTCAAAACTGCTCTTTATAATAGGGATTTGCCAATTTAAATTCTATGTACAGAAATACTCTAACCTTTATGATCTGAGCAACAGTCACAGTTGACATCCATGCTGCCTCGGGTGAAAAATRTGGATATTTTCTTAAAATCAGAAGGTCGTTTCAGCAGCACTAGAATTGGCTCTGTAACTTTATTGTTAYTGTTTTGCTTACTTGGACCGCAATTGTTTTAATAGCAGAATGGGAGCGTTTCTGTCCTTTCTGCGACAGGATTTGCCTTAAACACCTCTGTGCATTTTCTGAAACAGTCTGACTAGATTATAAAAAATACTAAATTGCATATGTATAAATCATCAGGTGATGCTGCAGTTCTGTAAGTTGAGACCAGTTTAAAATCAGGCAGGAGCAGAGAACATTATTAACCATTGGTCAAGTTTTTGGCTTTATTTTCTTTATGCTCAATGTTTTCTGTCATTTCATTTATAYGGAGCATATAACTGTCTCTTTTAAAGTGTAAAAATTTCTAATTTTCTGTCATCCCCAATAATAATATTTATAGCATGTCTTTATTTAAAAACAAAACAAAAACTGTGTCCTTCTAGAACTGCCCTTACTAAATGTTCCCTAAAAAGATTAAAGCAGCCAAGTGGAAGATGGTAAGAGTTAAAAGGTCCAATTTAATAATTTAATCAAAACTGAAGAATGAAAGATCTCAGTTTATTCACTTGCCTGGTTACACAGCCCTTGGTTATCAAGGTGAGTGTAGAGGAAGGACTTCATTCCCTCCTTTTATCAGATCCCAGACTTCTTGCTCTTCAAATCAAAATGGTAGTATATTTTTTCATATTTAAAAATATGACATATCCTGGAACTAGAGAAGGCCCTCTGCTCAGTTTTTGAGGGGAAATACTAACTAGAGTTAATCTTTTCAGGAAGTTTCCAAAATAACAGTAATAAATAACTAATGAGTGCCTAGTTTGAAATCAGGTGTCAAGGGACTTGATATTTAGGAAGCACTGACCTCCTGCCTTTTAAAATTCAAAGGCCTATGAGGTGTACAAATGTAGGTACTTGATACTTGAGGCGTATTCTCCTTGAAAAATGTCAGCTAGTGTCTTCAGCACTGCAAAAACATTACCAAAATGATGTGGTGAGGATTAAAGCTGTGATCACTGTGCTATCTACTTACTGAATAGGGTGCATGTTGAATTATTTCCCACCATCCTTCCGACCAAATGAATACCCTATTCCTGGACACATGCTATTACTTGTTCATATGGAAGTGTTCCAGCTAGCTAGGACAAAGATTATCTGTATTAGTTAATGAGTAATTAGCTGAGCCAAATAGTGAAAAAGGATGATGATGTACAGAGAGATAATGTGAAATGACCRTGGTCAAGTAGGAAATTATCTTGAGTTTAGCAGATAGTTTCTTGTTCTCTTTTATGCCTTATTTGTAGCTCCTTTCCAGTGTTTTTCTATGAAACCTGTTGATGATTCCTAACTTCTGCTGTGGAAGTATTCTTTACTTGATTAATGCTGTGAATATCCAAGTTAAAAGGTAGGCTCTTGAGGCGAGTGACAGTGTTTGTCATAGCTGTGATATTAAAGCACTGCTTTCAGTTAACYGAGGTCAACTCAGTAGTTACCAGCGTAGTATTTTTCATGTTAAATTTATGAAAAGAGAAGGGCTAATGAGCTTCTTTCAGATGTGTTTTAAAGAGATTAAGACTATTAAGAATAAATCTGAAGGCCAGAAGAGACCATTATATTAACTAGCTTAATTTGCTGTGTAAAAAGGCTATAAAATTTCATGGAGTTATTTTTCTGTTGAGCCCAAGAGCTTATGTTTGATGAATGCAATTGCATCCAAACTTTACAACCAGTCCTCAGAGGCATGTGARCAGACTGATCAGGCACACTTAGGCTAAATGCTAGAAATGTGTTTTCCTTTTACAATAGTAGGACAGTACTTACGTACGTAGCTATACAAACCAGGATATCAAGTGATCAAATTCACATATCTAGTTCTGATGAAAAAGGGCAACGCAGTGATATTTCTTGTAGTTCTCATACAGATGGTCTAGAGGTGGCTTCACCTCTGATATCGGAAGAGTTGATGTGTATGGGTTTTATTGGGTTTTGTGTTTTTTTTTTTTTTTTTTTTCCTCCTCCATTTCCCTCCAAATGTTCAAGATAACTCTAGAACCTCATTGAACATGTGCATGTTCTTACTTCTGGGAACTTCTTAGGGTGGCCAGAAATTCATGTGATGATAAAAGAATGATAAGCATGATAATGATAAAAGTATGTATATAATTTCTCTCTATTGCTTTGTTATTAACACCTGTCACATTGGAGCAATGTTACTAGTATTGGTTTAAATTTGGTTCTTTTCAAGTTAAAACAAGCTTCTCCTTGATGGAGACCCATTCAGATAACCAWTGGTTATCATTACTGGCCTCTGGACAGGGCAGTCTATTTTGGATGCTCTGGGCTTGCCAGATGGTCAGCTCTAAATAACCTTGCTCTAATATACAAACCTATTCCATAAATGTTAATTCATTACTTATAAGATGAGAAGCTGCTTTTATTCTGAAACAAAGCTGACTTTGCTCACTCTCACTTTCATACCCACATTCTTGCAAGCACCAAGATAAATGTGTGTTTAAGTGATCTGTCAAGGTTCCCTGTTCCTCCCAATGACACAGAGGACAAGGGCTGTCAGATCTTCAGAGGACAAGGGATACCCCTTGTGTCCTCATCACATCCTCACAGTTCTTCTTAGGTTGGTGGTAAGGTGCTGGTTTTGGATGTACCTTTTGTGTCTGTTAGGAGCTGTAGCTGTGATTAGGGTCTCTTTTTTCTCCATTCTGTTGGAGAGAGAACATCCTAACTCCAGTCTGTAAACTGTAGTGATTTACTTTCTGCCTTTTGCATCTTTGTGTCTGGAAGTGCCCACCCTATCTTTATCAAGCCAGTAGGCTTGAGTCTGTTTTTGTCTGGGTGTCCCTTGTCTTCTCCAACTAGATGTCCTGAGATAGTATGTTTAGAAGCACTAGGATCTTGATGACCTGCTAATCTAGGTGCTGTCAGCATGTAACAGTCCGTGGCCCTTCTCCTGCCACTTGCTCCTTCTGGCRTTCCCACACCCTGACATTCCTATTYTCCCTTCACAGCAGTCTTAACACTTCACTTTGCAGTTMTCTACTGGTACAGTTTATCAGGATGGGTTTAGTTTTGCCTCTTGTATTATTGTATCTTGTAAATACTGTATTTTGTAAAAAGCTGAGACAAGGTCTCACTATTCATARACCACAGGTCATCTTTCAGACATTCTTTTGCTGTTTGTATAACATCTGAAACTAATGAGGACATAGCCTTTTGAAGGAAGGATGATTCTGCTTGGTTATGCACTAGGACTTGTAACTTTTCATTTCCTCATAAGAAAGCTTTCAGCACATGACTGCTCTTCAGTGTTCAATTATTCCAAATGGATTTGARCTTGTTCATGTTGATGGTCTTCTCACAACTCCCAAACTTCCTAATAAAGAATTTAGGTCCCTATCTCTCCATTTTACTTCAGGATATTTCTCAGTTCACTGTTTGAATAGGCTTTGCCTGGCGTATGTGCGAGTTCTAGTCGAACTGTTTGGAAACTTAGGCTCTGGGGAACTCAAGCTGATTTGTATCGCACATAACTGAACTCCAAGTCGAACRTAGCTTTCAATTCTCCATGATGGTTTTGAGTAATGGGCTTCTCTCCAGAAATTTAATCTCTCTTCTAGAGAAACTATTTAATTCCTGTAGCTTCAATGGATATTGTGAGTAGTTGTTGCTACTATGTGGGTTCTCACCAAAGTTGCTASCTTTGATCTATTATAACAGAGATAAAAGGTGTCCTGGGAGCTGTTAATTTTTTTTACTACTTCATCTTCAATCTGTTTGAAAGGGTTTGAGCAGGTAATATCGCAATTTTTGCTTTATAACACCAACAGTGTTCACTATCTGGATTTTGCTTTCTAAATTCAGATTGATTCAGAATTTGCAAGATACCCTTATCAATTTTTATGATCCAGTTAGCTTGCTGATTTTTATTTTTAACCAGCTCGGCATATTTCCAGCTGCTGTTATGGGCAGGAATCACTTAGTTATCTGTGGGAGTATAATAGCAACACGGTAGATGGATGAGGAGCAGGTGCTTTATGGAACCCTTGGGGCATGTTAGTAAAAGCTGCACTGCTTCCCTTGGAACATAAAGGCAAACTTAGAGCAGCATTATTCTGCTGAAGGGACTGCAAAAACATATACACTAAACCTATTGCTGAATACCATTTTGCCCCTCCAACAGTTACAGCAGACATCTGGCATTTTGGCTACAGCTGGAGCTGTTTGTGGAGTTAAAAGATTTAGGGCTGATTCTGTTGGATTCAGGACTGTTCTCTGTATTTAGGATCTGCTCTTCAACCCTGGCCAAACTGGAGAGCCGTGTATACTGCAGGGTTATATAGCATACATGCAAACTACATGCATACCTGTTACTGATCTAAATTATCGATGATAGGCTGCACTCCCTCTTCAGCTTCTGTCAAATATCTGTACTGGCACTGTGCTGTTGGGACTGAACCTGTAATAAGTACTTTCACTTGATCTTTCTCACATTTTGTTTTCTTCTGGGCTACGCAATTTTACTGCCTAACACAGGTGAACCATGGAAATCCAAATATCACTGGCCCTATTCAAGCTACTCCATAGACATTCATTACCTAAATCTAACACCAAGTTTGTTTCTTAAAAACAAGCTGTCTACTATATCTTGCTCTGCTCCTTTGGTCCATCTTCATAAGAAGACAAAATAGTCATTTTCCTTGGTAATTACTTTTTTCTTTGTTTTTCTTTTATATTTGTTCCCACACATGGTACTAAATCTGTGCAGTTCCTCTGATTCCATTTGGAACCAAAGTCTGTTAWATGCTATTTACTCTGGCTCTGGAAACAGTTCATATATTGGGGTGCTTTTCATTAGTTTGTTTGTTTGTTTGTTTTAGTTAATRTAAAATTTTCCCGCCTTCCCAACATAACACTTTACCCAGGGAGGCCAAGGAGATCAGGTTCCCCTAATCTGATCAAGACGAGGGATTTAKTGAAGCCGGGGCTCAGCTACTTCATTTTACTCGTAGTTGTCAGAAGGCACTGGTTTCCTGTCTCAGATAGCTGTATCTTCTCCTATCCTTCCAAATATTCCTAACCCCTATTCTGGTCTTGCTTTTTGTGCCCCCTGCTGTTTCTCTTTATGGTATCTTTTAAGGACAGGGTGAGTGTTTAGCTGAAGTTACTAGTTACCCATGAATCTTGTTTGACCCTCTAGTCCTTAATTTTAATACACTGTCACTTAAACAGGCTCTTCTTTGTTCTCTTAAAACAAACAAACAAACAAACAAACAAACAAACAAAAAAAAAAACCAAAAAAACATAGTAAGGTTCATCTCACAGTTTTTCTGAAAAAATTTTCAGCTCTTCAGATATTATTGACAAGCTCACCCAACTAGTTTCTGCTGGTAGATGCCCATAATAACCTTTAAGAGGCAACTTAATCCTTCATATACTGCTAGCTGAAAACATATTCATGTAATTATACTTGTTTTTGTCCTTGAGCACAAACTCGGCTGCAGCCTCCARTAGCTGCTTCACTGTGAAGTGCAAAAGGAAAATGAGAGCTCTAAAGGATGCTCAGAAAAGCAATCTTGATAACATAGCAAAGCCTTTAAAGCACTGCAGAGCTCATCAAGTCCATCTTATTAGCTCATTTTTAGTTATTGGATCAGCTTGTATTTCTGAATTGAGCACAACTGTCATCTGCTATTGTGGTTGCTTGAGCAATTTGATTTGATCTCTGTCTTACCTCTGCATTGCAAATCATTCATATCTCCCTTTTTAAGGGTCTAATGTCTTTCATGGGAGTTCTGACTTGACTGGCATCTAATTTCATTTGGCTAATAACTTGCTCATTTCTGCTTTGCTCGTGATCACCTGCTGTCTCTGTTTTAGTAATGCGCTTTGTAGTCTTTGGCTATAAAGTTTTTGCAATTGCTTTATTTCTTGTCTAATGGAGTGCAGGGAGAGCACATGCTATATGCTTCAGGACCCAAGTAACACCTACAAAATCACACTAGTTGTCTCCATTCTTGTTGTTTGATATCCCCCCCCCCCCCGCACACACACACTTTTGAGGCTGCTACTGTATTTGTTTTTGCTTCTAACTTACTTTGTAAAGCTGCAGTTTGCCACTTGCCCAATATGTGCTCAGCATTCTTCCTTAGATTCCTCTTCTTCTCCTGCATGACTCAAACAGCAAGCTGTGTTTCCATTTATTTTCTCTTTAATCGTTGTGTCCTCCTTTTAAAAAGGATGGCTACCCCTTTTTCCATTTAAGCCTTCTTTTTGTAGAAATCTCTTAGCATAGCTACTTTTCATAATCTTTCTGCTAGTGTATTACATTTCTTTGACATGTATTCCTCTACCTTCTGTTTCAACTTCTACAATTCCTGTTCTAGGGCTTGCCCTATTTTTGTTGCCTCTTCTGCTGTTTTCAGCCTTTCTTTATCCTATTTTTTTTAGCTCCTTCTGCTCTATTTTTGTCTCCTTTTCTCACACACCACAGTGTCCAATGACATGGTCCTAGGCTCTTTCAATGCTCCTAGCTTAATTCCCCACTTCATGTTAAATGCAGGATGAATTTTTGAGTATTAATGTTCCTAACTGCTCTTAAAAATATCCTCTGTCCATGATCTGGGACCTCTCCAAGAGCCCTGTGCTTCTAGGTGAGAGTTCATTTTGCCCTATTTGAGATGACAAGGCGAAGGTGGTGATCCTTTCAGTCTCTCAATTTTCGTGTATTACTGTTCACTGTCTCTTGGGTAATACAGTAATTCTCAGTCACATAGATTATTTGGACATTCAAAACTGCCTTTCAGCTAAAAGGTGAAAGTGAAAAACTTCCCTTCTGTTAATTGCTTTGGCTGTTGACATGGTTGCAGCTAGATTGTGGCAGTGATAGAAGCATTTATCTCCTGCTCTCAGATTTTCAGCAGTCCCTATTGCTCAGATTGCCTATGTTCTCCATCAGTGTTGCATCCAGACTTCACAGCTAGCTTTSAAGGATAGACCAATGAAGCAAAAACAGCAAAACATTAGACCAGATACTTGAAATAATTTCTTTGTTAATGATAATACAATACTATCATATATGCCACTACAGACAAGAATATCCGTGAACTATTCTGCATACCCAGTTCTGAAGAAGGGGACATMGAAGTGGTGTTTCTTGCAGTCCCATATGGATGAGCTGGCTGCAGCTCCGCCTGAGCCATCAGAGCACTTGATTTTTCTCAGAGAGGTTCCTATTTTCTTCAGCTTGGCATGCTGCTTATCTATAGACTATGCACCACAGGGCACAACATACTGTAACAAAACTCCATGAGAGACCTTATGGAAGGGGAAGCTGATACTTATGTCACAAAATTGACGAAGTTGATTTTACCCTCTTGCACTCACTCTTTCATAAGTTTCATGTATTCATGCTCTCATACCCATACCCACATGGTGGGTATGTCCAGATATGTGTGCCCAAGTGTTGTGGCCAGGACAAGTTGTATGTGACGTGGAAGACAAGGGATTGATTGAGTCCTCATCATATCTATTGGGTTCTGTGATTTATGTCAGCAAACTTTTTTTTTTTTTTTTTTTTTTTTTTTTTTTTGGTGAAGTCTCTCTCTTGTACCCTCTGGAGACCAATAGTTACTATGGCATGATCCTTTTGATTCAGACTTTTGCTTATTTTGGCCTCCATAAACTTTAGATGCATTCACCGCTTCTTTTTTTGTTTCCTCCTATCGAGCTGGAGTCTGTCTTCTGGRTGGGCTAGAGAGAAAGGGGTGGCCTGTGTGATGGGCTGCAACCTTGTTGCCATCGTTGTGTTGTCAAGATCTTCCCCATACAAGTCCTCTGTGCAGTGGTCTTATGAGAAAGCAGGTCTTCTGGGCCTGGTGGAAACAATATGTTCCTTGTTTTCTTGCTATGAACTGTGTTGCTACTTCGCACTACAGGCAGTTCTTCTAATTTTTTTCTACTTACGGTGTTTACATACATACTTTAATTCATACCTCATTCATACCAGTCTTAATATTTCTATTCCAGATCTCTAAAGGCAGCTATTTCTAATCTCTTCAGATGTATTTTCTAACCAAGTTAACATAGCTAAGATAATATAGCTAATTTTCTTCAGATGCAGATTAACATTGTTTTGAGGCATGGTATCTGCATGACATTTTACCAGGTTTGGTTCGAGATTTTGAGGCATGGTATCTGCATGACGTTTTTGCAGGTTTGGTTCGAGATATCCCCAATACCTTCTTGATCACATATACATTCTCAATTCTGGATTCCCAGGCTTCTCATGTTTCCCTGGAAATTCATGTTACACAGCAGTATTAAGATACACACACACACACACACACACACACACGTATGTATATGTGTGTAAATATATGTATATATTTCTATAGCTACATATATATGTACATAGAGTTCTTTCTAACAACTTGTTAATGACTTCTGTCTAAATACTGGTATGTGCACACACACACACACACACGTATGTATATGTGTGTAAATATATGTATATATTTCTATAGCTACATATATATGTACATAGAGTTCTTTCTAACAACTTGTTAATGACTTCTGTCTAAATACTGGTATGTGTTTATATTGTTTATGTTTCATTGGTTTTGGATTCTAATGCAGTGACTTTCTGCTTTTGGAGAGGTTTCAAATAGGGCCTTGGTAATGGTGATGAAGCTACTATTTTTGCTAGTCATTTTTTTCTATCACTCTTGCTTTTTRCATTATGCCCTTATTTCTCATTTGTACTTGTTTAGCTTTAACTTACCTTTGTCTTTGGGATTAAATAGTTCTTGTTGCATGGAATTTTCTACACTTGAAATGGGTCTTCAACTTTTGTTAAATGATATCTCTTTTTTGATAGACTCATTAGTTAAGGTTCTTTATTTCCATTTTATTTTAATCACACATTATAAGCAGTTGTTCATATAAACAGAAACGAAAGGGCAGAAATATCTTCCCCTTGTGCAATTTGAAGGGTAGTTTGAGTTCATTTTTATTTAGCGCAACAGAAAGTTGGCATGTTTGGGGTCCCCCCGCCGCTTAACACAGTGGTGGTCACAATGTAACTGAAAAGAGTCCACAGCATTGAAATGTGGGTTTCTTCCAGAGGGGTGATGGTCAAAGGAGCGGACAGTTACTAGACTTGAGTGATCCTCAGCCTCTTTGAGGAGGCTTGGCCAGGTCCACGTTGAAGCAGGCTAGTAGTGCTGCTCCTGCTGAAAGATGTCAGGTRGGTAGTGTGTTTCTGAGTCCTTAACTCTGTTGTTTTTCTCAGTGAGAAATCAATGTTCCCAAAATTAGGAGGCCAGTCATAGGTGACCCCTTTACCAGGGAGCTAAAAAGTGATTGTTTCATGAAAAGCATTTGTTAGAGGTGTGTTTCTGCATTTAAAATCTCTTTATGTGGGGACATGTTTCCTCACTTCATGTTATAACTAATAATCATTCACTAATTTTAATAACTTCTACAACAATTTAATCTAATTTCCTGGATGATGCAGGACATGCAACCTTGCTTTACACTGAGTACATAACCTCAGTCTGAACAGCAGCAAAGATTACGAAGGCATCTCAAGATGAAATCTGAACCTTTTCTCCATGATTATTTTCAGTGCTTTTCATCCTGAGAAGCCTGACTCATCTGTACTTTCACCAAATATCATTGTTATTTTTCTATGGAATATGGGTCATCTTCACACTCTGACCTTTCCAAAGCCCCATACCTTCCTGCCACGATGTTTTGCAGGAGTTGGAGGCCTAGGTCTCTGGTTTTGTTTCCAAATGTGCCTATTCTTTGAAACCAAAGGTTGCTGTGTGCTGTAATTCTGATATTATTGGTATTCTACATTGTTTTGGCAAGGTCAGCAGTGAAACATGATTATCTTGGGATCTAATGAAATAGTTTTCAGCCCTCTGTAATTCTCCCAGTGCTTCAGACGTTTAACCTTTTGACCCATTGGGACTGGCTATGACAGCAGGTCTGTCTCAACTGTTTGCTGCATTTTCAGAAATTCAAATATTTTAAATGCTTAACATTTTGCACTTCATTTTCTTCTCCCCCATGATCTCTTTGTAACACAGCTCAGTAATTCTAAGTATTTGTTAGACTTTTGAGGCTTGCACAGTATCTATACAGATTTTATATTAATGAATTATGGCATGGCAGCTATATCCTTGGAGAACTTTTCACTGGCACAGATTCAAATATTTTCTGTTAGACTATATCATTAGGTTTTTTTATTCCATTTTTTTTAACCTTTATCACCTCTCTGTATTAGCACATACGTATACATGTGCTACATGTACAATCAGGGCTGTGCAAGTGGTGGATTTCACCCAGCTCAGGCCATGATGAGGTTCCAGATATTTGCTCTCACCTTTTTTCTGATCTCTCTGGAAGCAATTTCAGTATGCCTCTGCAATTCTCAGCTGCAAAATGGCATGCCCAATGTGACTGTCCCAGTGGAACTGTGACACTGCTCCTAYGGAATGGACCTTCAGAAAACGGCTTGGAATGTGTTGGCAAAAATGGATTAAGTAACCCTGAAATAAACCTATGAGTTGCTATTTTCAAAACAGCCTAAGGGGTATGGAAAGGTGTGGGATTTTTGTTGTTGTTTTTTTTTTTTTTTTTTTTAATTCAAAAATCTATCTATATTTCCTGGAGCATTCTGCGATAATAAACAGTGGTGTATGTGTGTTTGTTTATACACACAACACACAATGTCTTGATGCTATCTGTGTAATAAACAGCAGTGACACAATGAGTTGCCTTTTCTCCTTTCCTTTAAACTCTGTCCTAATCCATTTCTCTTAAGATATATAATATTCTAAACCTCTGGTTCTGTATATTGCTAGCCTTTTTTAGCCTTTGTAGGATGGCAGCTTAATACTGAAAGTTTAATAAAAATTTCCTTCCATTCTTGCACTTTTTTTCCTCCTTCCAAGCCATGATTTATGAAATCTCTCCACAGCTCCCAGTAATATATTAGCAGTTTGTGGAGGTTTGCAATTAATCCTGTAAAGGGAAACCAACATTGGAGGAAACTCTTGGATGCGGCTCGAGTTTGTTCACTTAAGACAGGGCTTTGTGCGACAGGAGTTAAGCTGCTGTCTGCAGACATGACAAGATACGCTGCTGCTGCCGCAGGCTCCTGCAGTGTGCAGCCAGCTTGGACATGGGTAGTGCTGGACAGCTTGGTACAGAGACACTCTATTAGCTTTCTGCAGAGACAGTGTGGGTTGGCTTGGCTGGTATTGAATAGGTGTGAAGAAGTCCTGCTGACTTTTGCAGAGYCTTTTGCCCATACTGTGCAGCCCAAGGCTCAAGGCATTTGTCAGTTTGAATGTAAGCTCATGCTTCACGGACCTTCCGCATCCTTTTTGCCTAACTAATCAGCCAGTGGAAAACCTGAAATGCTCAGAAACATGGTGCAGACTTAGCCAGCTGGAGCTGCAGCAGTCAGGTCTGGCAGGGCATGTTCTGGTTTGCTGCTGCCCGTGTCCTTCAGTTGTGAAGTTTGACTTAAASTTTATCTCTGTATCTTTCATATGGAGTCACTGCTGTGTTTAAAAGGCTGGTTTATAGATTCRCAGTAACAAAGAGTTACAAATATCTTTATTCTGGCACAAGGATRTATCTGTGAATTTGCTGCAGAAGAAGGGTGTTCTTCCCTGATACAGTGCATTTTTCAGTTTGTGTATCCTTTTGTATGGGTGCATGTTTCCAACAAATGCAGTTGTAGTTCAGAAGTTCAAGTTGTTCAAGATGTTTCATGTGCATGCTGGTTTGAAAAAATAATAATAAAAAAACATCACCAGCCCTCTCAGGAGTTGCCTGAAAGAGAGAGTCAATGGGGAGATCTTTGTCTCCTTCTGATGTTACAAATCCTTCAGTTAACTGAGAAGACTTCCCAATGTGGATCTGTCTGACACTCTTTAAAGGCTCTCTGTCCATAAAATAATGAATGGAAAACACACATCTCTGCCTGCTGTTATTTCAGCTGTCAGATGTCATGTTGTGATAGGATTTCTTCCTTTAATGAATCATCAAGTATGAGTCAGTGTAAATTACAAATGTAAATTAGAAATGCTCTTCATATAATGAATATCTCATAACAGAGTATGAGAGCCTAACAATAAGTGGAAGCTTCTTCTGAAAGCTGGAGGATGGATTGGAGCTGGTGAATTGTGGTGTATACCTTTCAGCAAGCTACCAGGTGTGTTCAGCTTCACTGGGCAAACTAGAGCCAACCATAGTGCAGGTAGTATGAAGAGATCTTATAATGAGATTTTAATCTGAGAGGCATCCTCTTTAAAAAAACAAACAAACAAAAAAACAAACAAACAAAAAAAAAAACTCTCAGATTTTATTCACTCACACTCACATACCTACTTAGTTACAAGGACTGAGACATGAATGTGTGCCCAAGTAGTCAAGCCAGGATCATCTGTGTGTGACATGGGACAAGGGACACCAAGTAACTGAGCCTCGTCATGCGTCTTGGGTTCTTCTTGACTGGTAACGACAAACTGTTGTTTGGCTGTATGTGTTAGGAGTGGATGCTAGTTTTAACTGTGCCTCATTATTTTGTTTCACCCCTGTCATGGGATGACCGACTACCTTACAGTCCTGGGTTTTGTGAGGGAGAGAAGGAGATTTACTGCAGGACTCCACAACTTGTTTCAAAGATCAAAGTTTGCAACGCAAGATGCAACAGCACAAAGCAACTGTTCTTATTAACAGAAACTTAGCTCAACTAGAAAAAGTGTTTTCTACTTGCACTAGAAGTTATGCTCATGGTAACTACTTAGTAAGCAGACAAAGCTAGCTCATTTATCCTAACTGTAACTACCAAAAAAATGCTACCCACCGTTGCCTCAGCAGCTAATGTACACACAGTCCCAGGGAAGTAGCTGCAGGCAGGCATCCCCRTCCTGAGGAGTTCTGCAAGCTGGTAGACCTACTGTTACCTGCCAAGAGCCAAAGATGGCTTCAGGCCAACCTATTCATATCCTTCAGGGGGAGGCGGAGGTGGAGTTGCAAGGCTGGTTGCTGTTCTCCTCATGCAGTCACAGTCCCTAGCTCTTGGCTGCTGCAGGGTTCAACTCTCCTCCATTGTTGTTATGAGGAACACATCCACGGTCACGGGGTGGGGGGTGGCTGAACACCCCCAACAGCAGGCTAGCTGCCTTGAGCACTCTTCAGCACTGGCTGAAGACCCCATGGCTTGGGTAAGAAGGAGTTAATTCCAATCTGCAGCGATTAACACTGCCCCAGCAGAGAAAGCAGGTGTTGTCCCTCAAGGTCCTGATGATGAGGAGGTAATTCCAGACCACCATAACTAACACAGCCCCAGGRGTGAGAGGAGGTTTTGTGTCTCAAGGTCCTGGCACCCAAACAGGCCTTATCTCAATGTCTTGRTGTCCTCCTTTTTGGAGCATGAGACACAGGAACGTAGCCTGCCTGTAACTGGCACCAGATGGGGAGAAGCTGGGTGCATCCCCCCACCTTCCCTCCTACAGCCTAGGCAAAATTTCACAGTTCTCTTGTTTTCCTTATCTGGATATTTTATGGCTCCGGTTCAGTTCTTCATCATCTTGACACCTTAGCTCCAGGTCAGTTTGTTCTTCCTTTTCATTTGCATGAAATCACACAGATGGTGCTCTGTAGCAAATAATTGYTGTCTTTCCTTTTAACCCCAGTCTGCCATTACTTACAGTGTGCTCATGCATACGCAAACACATTCTGYTTAGATTTCATTCAAACCAGTCTCAGTGTTTCTGTTACATATTTCTCTGCTGAAAGGTGGAGATATAATTCACCTGAAATATTGGTGGAAGGTGTTGATGCTTGCGTTCCGCCSTTGCAGCTGTGCAGGTGGCCCTCTGACGTGTGCTGGAGACATGGCTTCTGCTATTTTCTAAGGATTGAGTTCAGAGGCAAGCAAAAGCTTCCTTTTGGAAAGAGGAAAGGAAAGCTCTGATGTCCGGTATCACAACACACTTATCTCGCTAGCTAAGCGCTCTCTTGCTGGCTGCTGGTGATAGTTTTTTTTACTGTCTRTGCTGCTAAGGGGCTGTTCAGCAGGAGCGTGGGCCTTGCTCCCCAGGGCTTGGGGTAAGTGCAGAGGGAAGCTTTTTTTTTCTGTTCTGCGAAACCTGCTGTTGTGAGAAGGAAGAATAAAAAAAAAATTCTGATGATGCTTATGAAGTTGTTTAAAATAAGAGCGCATCTGAGAGAACTGAGATTGTTGTTTTTTTTTTGTTTGTTTTTTTTTTGTTTTTGAAATTACAGTTGTTTAACCTACTTAAAATTCTTACTTGTAATTTTTGCATGATTAAATATAGTGAATCAGGAGCCAGGATACTGTATACTATCCAGAAATAAATACTTAGGGCTGGAAATCTTGGTTCTGTTGAAGCCAATGAAAGCTCTGGTATTTTCTCAGTAGAATGGGATAAGTCATGGGTGCTTGGTTTGCATATTCTTATGTAATTATTTTATAATCTGGAAGACAGGTCACCCTGAGACAAAGCTACTGACAAAGCAAAAGYTTATTATCCTTTTAAATTTGTTATCCCTTGCAAATTGCTTACTGGGAGATGATTTATTTCACAAATGGGAGTTTTTATCACTAGGTGATATTATATATCTCTCACCATGTCAGAGAATAAGGCTGAGAAATATTTAAGATCCAAGTTTTGACTCAGGCAAGATTGGCATATTCTGTAAATGAGCTTGTAACCCAAGAAGCTGGCTGCTGATTCCCAATCTCCCTAGGTTGTGTGTGTTTTTTAAATGCTGTCATTGCTCTAGCCTCCTTCCTCTACCTTCATATAATAAAAGGAAACCAGGGACAGCTGAGTCYGTAGGCAAAAGCACTGGGACAGCTATGTGGGGACAAATGGCTTAGATTGACCAAACTTTATGAACAAAAAGCAAGAAAAATCTGCAGACTGTTCTCTTGCTTATGTTGGAGTGGCCTGTGGGAGCCTGGTCACTCTGGAGCCTCACTGCACTCAGACACACAGGTATACAAATACGGAGCACGGGGCATGGTCTTCATCTTTTTAGTGTCAAATTGGCTTTAGACAGGCACACCTGGTGCGGATGCAGTAATACTGGRAGGAGGGCCAGGCTGCCTGCCTTCTCACACAACCTCCTGTGTTAAATAAGTCCCTCCCTTTTTTTCCCCTGTTTAGTAGATCCTCTGCTCAGCAGTGTAGAGCAAACTCCTTTCCTCACCATCTTYGCTTTGGGTGACTAAAATGGCAGATTTTTTTACACTATTGTGAATGGATTGAAGATCTCTGTGGATTACAGTGGGGATAACCTACTGCAACCCCATCCTTCAATTCTTACTCCTCTTTTTATGTTAAGTAGGYAAGTTGTTGTGTTGTGGTGGTTTTGCGAACCATGTTTCATGCTTTAAAGCCTCATTCGCTCTAGAGGCGTGAGGCTTTACAGCGTCTGCAGTAAGCACTCGGCCGCAGTAGCGTTGTGTAAAGCAGGTGTGTGTGCTCCATTGACCAGGGCTAATGGAGGCACAAAGTTCCCCAGAGCAAATCTGCACCTCGCAGCACTCCCATTACACCCTGCTTTGGAAATAAATGTGAAAATGTTCTGGTCTGTGTTCTCCAAGGCATGCTTTTGTTTAGGGTTTTTTTCTAATGTGAAATTCTTAAAGATTTTATAATCCCCTGATGCAGCAGAAAGGCCTGAAAGATCTTTCTTTTTTTTTCTCCTTTTAAACCTTTGGTTTAAATATTATTACTCTAAAAGTTAATGTGTGCCCCCTACAGCAGCTTAAATACTACAGCTTTAGGAACTGGAATGTGTAGTGTTTTCCTTGCTCTCCATCGTCCAAGCCACTTGTGCTAAACCTGGCTCCGGYTGCCCCATGCTGATATTAAGTACGTTGTGTGTGATCCCAAGGAGAAAGTGCGTTCCTGTTAATCACCCATGGAGTAATCAGAACTGCTCTGCTGCCAATTAGGAGAAAGAATTGCAGGCAATAGGAATGTAAATAGTTAGATAAAGCCTTAATTTACCTGTTGCCAAAGTACTTGTGCTTATTAAATTTATACAAGAAGCGTGCATGCATGATTTTGTAAGTGTAGATGATCATGAGGTTTTAGCAGTTGGAAGATCATTGTTTGCTACTTTAGTTGCTATAAACAGGAGCTAAGTTTTGCCTAGTTACTGGGACTTTGGCTCAAWTTGAGCCCCTTTCTCAGGCACTGATTTTTGACTGCTGCAATAAAACTATTTGAGAGTGCTGGTKCTCCAGGTTAAAATAAAGTAAAACAAAGGTCCAGTTACACTTGAAAACAACTTTTCTAATGTTGGCACTTCCTGTCTTTATACACTCAATTTTACTTAATGATTAGATTTGTTTATGCAATAAAATCACAACAGTCCTGTTCTTCATTTTTACAAAAGCATTGAAGATATCTAACAACATGGCCAGCTATGAGTCCCAAGTCTTTCAAACGCGTGACCCGTAAGAAGGGTAGTACCTACCAGTCCTTCCAACATACGGAATTGCTCCCTTAATCATRGCATAATTTAGTTTGGAAGAGGTTTCTGAAGATGAGCTTGACCACTCTRCTGCTTAAACCAAGGCTAGCTTCAGAGTTAGATGTTCTCAGGGTCTTGTCCAGGTGTGTTTTGAAAGCTTCCAAAAATTGAGATTCTCTAGCCTCTCCAGACAGTTGTTTTAGTGCTCTGCCACTCTTGGAGTGAATTTTCCTTGTGTCCTGTAAGAATTTTCCCGGTTGCAGTTTGTGATTGTTGCCTCTTGTGTTTTCCCTGTGCACCTGTGAGAAGGATCTGACTCGGTCTTCTCTATTCCCTTTTAGGTGACAGAAGAATGTAAGTAGGTCTCCCCCTTCCCTGACATTTTCTTCTTATGCCAGACAAAGCCAGTTCCCTCAGCCCCTCCTTGTATGGCATGTGCTCTAGTTTCCCAAACAACTGTCTTAATCTGGCCATAAAGTAAGTACTTCAGSGTTGAAGATCTCAGACTCAAGCGTCAGTGAAAAATAAAGACAACAAAGTATGTTGGGACTAGTCCAAATGTCAGTTCTTTCTCAGGCAGTAGTCAGTTGTAGACGGGTAGAGAAAAGGAAGAGGAGGAGGGCAGACATCAGTGCTGTTCCTCCCAGGAGAACCTTTCAAGCCTTCCCAGCACAGCAACTTGTGCTACCTTCCTGATTGCTGCTCCTCTCCCTGGCTGCTCTTGTCATAGAGCTATGGGCAGTGAGCCTAAAATTGGGTTAGGTCTGCTCCCTTCTGTTCTCATTTGTTGCTTTGCATTTATCAGCATTGCTTTTCATTTCTTATTTTATCGGCTGAATAAACCATATTTCTGCTTTGATCATCTGAGATTTTCCTATGGGCCTTCAAAATACCTTGAAGAAGATACTTTTTTTTTTTTTTTTTTTTTTTTTTCCTTCTCTGTGAAATTGTGGATGGTAGAAATGCCTTTTTCAGCATCTAATTTCTTCTGGTTTTATCACAAATAGAAAGTATTCTGACCCTTATGACTTCTACCAAGGATGATATTTTGAAGGCAGGATTGTATCTGTACCACTTGTTTTCTCATTCCAGAAGAGTTTCCTGTTATTAGATGTTGTTATTTTTTTTAATTTTCCCATTTGAGAAAATGACTACAATTTGCTATACATCCAGAATATATTGTTTCAGGCCTGTACCTTTTTTCATACAAGAAAATAGTGCAAACTGTTAAAAGAAGAGAGTCTAAATAAAGTAGATATTTGGAGTTACTTCCAGGCTGTATGTAGACATAGAGAGGTGTTCCTCCTAAATCCTTCCTAAAGTAAGGCCTAGCTGATTTAAATGTTTCAGGAGATTCAGTGAGCAAGCAAGCCACTGGTGTGTAAGTAGTTCTGTTCTCCAAGGAGGGTGTATTGGAAGGTAACAATAGTTATTTATTTAAATTCCAGGAATGCACTGGAAAGTTGGTATATACATAATATTATGATAATAAAACTGCAGTTTTCTACTCATCACCTTTCTGCATCTGTGTTGAGGCATATTCGTTGCATCTGCAGCAGGCTCTAAAACAGGATTCCTCTGTTCCTTTTTTTACTCTAATGTTCAGAAAAGAGCATCCCCCCCGCCCTTTTTTTAAGAAGTAGCTTCTGTTTCCTTACTGCATCCAACTTCTGCTGTTTCTCTGCCTTGACTGCTGGAAATGATCTTTCCCTATGTGATTATATCCTTGAAACTTCTCTCCAGAATAAAACTGCTGCAAAACTAGTAGCAACAATGTGGAATGTAATTACTGTTCTTAACAGGTTGCTCTTGCTATTCCCTAGCAACGTGACTTTGCTTACATTTCCAAAATGGACTTTTTTTTTTTTTTTTTTTTTTTTTTAAAAAAAAGGCTTTTAGTGTGGACTGCTACTTTACATATGGGGAACTGATGTGAAATAACTTAGTGTTTCTAGGCAGACCCACAGCTCAAAGGAATTGAATTTCAGCACACTTTCTTTGCAGCCATATTCAAACAAACAAGGGAAGGAAGTGAAATTACCTTGGCMCTCCCATACTTAGAAAAACAGAAAAGGAAGCAAAGAAAATATTAAGCTTCGGTTGAAGTTGGGACTTTGCCATTTATGACAAAGGTAGTAGGGCTCCCATGAACGGCATGTTCCATCTCAGACTTCAAATGCATTTTGTTAAAGATGGAAGATTAAAGTTATTTTTATTCTGGCAATGCTTCTATTGGGTTAATTGGCATAATTTTAATAGTTGTGCGTGAAAAAGTTGGCCAGATGATGGTGTGAACTAAAAGCACCAGTCTAGACATTGGTGCAAATTTTAAAATCATTTTATGGTTTATTAATGTGTGAATTATGCTGTTTATAGAAATAACTTTATTATTGACCATATTAATTTTGATGATTGAGCTACTTTAAAACTACAATCGTAAACCTAATTAGCTGTGTTGTAGATAAGTGGTTTTCTTTGTTGAAAGCTTTCCCTTTCTTGTGTTTTCTGTGCCKGGAGGGATTTCTCAGGAAGGGAATTTATATCCTCATTTTGAGTGCTGTTAAAGGCAATTAAATGGAGATTTTTATTCACTCTCCCTTTACGAGATTGCTGATGAACAGTGGAGATAGTATTTGAATGTTCATTTTCATGGTAGTGCTTTCCTTTTGTTGTCTAGAAATGTTTCCCAACTGACAGATTTAGGAATATTTTTGTTCTTTATTTATTTATTAAAAAAAAAAAAGGAGCTGGAAAGTCTGCCTGGGTGCCTAGGGCCTCACACCATGACRTGTTGATTGAAATCAGCACAGTGTGTACTGGGGCTGCAGAAGCATGGCAGTGGCTGTAGCTGAGTTGAATGTAAATGCCCATTTCCCCAGTACTTTCTGAAGGCTTTGTGGATCAGCATCTGATATATGAATTTCAACAGGCTTATAGATACTGTAGGGATCTATTGAGAACAAACAGAAGATATCCGCACTTTTATCCAAAACTTCCTTGGGGAAAATACTATGAATTGTTTATATCTTGTGCTACAGTTCTGTGTTTGTAAACAGTTTGCATATTACATATGTTTTCTACTGTTATTCTCAGTATTTCTGGCACAGATAAAACCTCTAGCRCATTAGTATGCAAGTCCTTTTAGCAAGTTAAATACTTCCTGCAGATACTAAATTACACAACTTTACCAGTGCACCAACATTGTTATTGATGGCATAGATTAAGTATGCTGGTTATTTGGAGATAAGCTTAAATGCTTTTTTTGTGTTTATAAGGTAATAAAACAGCTTATTCAGGTACTGTTTACAGGTTTATTGCAGTTACTTATATGTGCCTATAGCCACAGGATATAATATCATGGATCATGAATGCCTGTATAATAAGTCTTTTTTGCTTCGTAGTAGCTAGTCATCTACGTTTTCAAATGGGGGGTTGAGAAACAATTTGCTTAAGTCATATCAAATGCCTGTGGCAAAGCACAAATTGAAACTGTCCTTTTAAGTTTAGTTTTCACTTTTTTCACAAAGCTATCTAATCTTATGAAAACAAAGAACAAATATGGAAACCGCACTTTATTTCAGCTTACTTCCAGCTGCAAAGCATTTAGCAGTTTCCTGCAGCAGTTGGGGTATATCAAGTCAAAGCTGTGTTGTTAAATTAAAAAAAAAAAAAAAAAAAAAAAGCCCTGTTGATGATGAGTGGCTTAAGACAAAAATGGATAATCTTCTTGAGTCTGGAAATTATGGAATGACCTGCTCTTAGTTGCTTGGGTATAACTGAATTTTGATCAGTTCTCTAGTATTCCTATTGACTAGTGACCAGTTAAGTCTAGACATCTTGTTTGGTATTCTGAGTTGAAAGAGAAATTGGAGATCGGATCCAGCATCTTTTATCTTCTCTCTCTCTCTGTGGCAGTGTTCAGCAACTTGCTTTCTTGAATGCAGGAGGAATCAGACAAATGGGACACTTTTGTAGCCACCTCACCAAGCTATTTTCAGCAAGCCTGTAAATCCAAAAGTTCATTGTCTAGTTTTCTTGTATGTAGGCAAATGCTGATTCATCTTGTATTCTCAATCTGTTTYTGAGTTTTCAATCTGTTTCTCTGCATGGGCCGTCTGTCTCGCATGCGCTATCCAGTCAATACCTAATAAATCTCTTTCTTCTTGCACCACTCTAACTAAATATGCATCTGTCTTTGTTTTGAAAGCGATATGCCWATGATTTGCATTCAGAGCCTCTTTAGGAGGCCTCAGTATCGGCTTCCTAAAGAAAGTCTCTTGACTTCTCCCAACCATCTTAGATGAACAGCAGCAGGAAAGGCCATGTACATGAAGGTTTAACCAAAATTATGAATAATTTTTAGAGGCTTAAAGCTTTCTCATCTTTTAAGACAAATGCATATAATATGTCTGGAGACCATCAGTCACTTCTGCAAGGGCATTACCGTGTGTTTGCTTTGCAATAGTGTCAAGAAATGCTAGTCAGGTTTGGAGCCCTCTAGGTTACTTAATATATTATTCAGGAATAAATCACAGTCCTTATCTAAGACTGTGGACAGTCTACATACTCCAGGGGTGAGGGAGTAGGGAGTAACAAATAGCCAGGCGATCAAAAGCAAGTGCTGGGCAGATGGCTGTGGTTTCCCAGCCCGTAGGAGGATAGATTCACAGTTAGGCTGCATGCTGGCTTGGGTGGGTTGACAGAGGAACTGCTGCTTGCGGGTTGATTTCAGCAGCGTTCAGATAAATAAGATGTACTAGAGGTGAGTAAAGAAGATAACACTAGTACTGCTGCTGCCACATCACATCTTGCAGGGGGTCACTATTGTAACAGCWGGTTTTGAGGGAAGGACTTGAACCTGCTTAGTTTGTATGGAGAGGATTTCATCATAGACCTACATCTGTCATTGATTGCTGTTTAGCAGGAAAATGTCACAGAACCCTGAGCTTTGGTTAATGAAGTTTGAAGAAAGGACAAAAATATGTAGTAAGATTAATTAAAAAGCAACCTTACATGAAAGAGAGGGAGACAGAATTGCAAGCAACTGAGTGAATATTAAGTGATAAGTGGGTAGTCAAGTTGTGCCACAAAATAAGGCTTGTCCCTGTGAATAACCCCAGTGAGGTATCTGTGGCAAAGATTTCCGTTTTGGTGTGCTACTGAAGTCTGCTTAGGATATACACGACTGTCTTGGATAATCCCAGTCTGCTTCTTCCTTGCGTTTATGTTAGCAGTGTGGGGGTAACTAATACATAATGCATGCCGCCTTGCAGCAAGTTCACAGCTGAAACAGGTAATCATRTGAACAAGTTCGGTGCTGTTGCATTATGCA
Organism: Rhea americana; assembly: GCF_003343005.1. Taxonomy (NCBI): domain Eukaryota; kingdom Metazoa; phylum Chordata; class Aves; order Rheiformes; family Rheidae; genus Rhea; species Rhea americana. The sequence continues at coordinate 8,539,418 of NW_028187088.1, forward strand.
TCAGGGAAACTACATTAAGTGTCATAAAGGTAAGCTGATTGTTTGCCTGCTCATCTGGGTAGCAGTCAAGTCATGTTTTATTGCTTATTAATCATCAGTCTAGAAGAGTACTTTCTATGCAAATACTTAAGAATTCCTGCCCCAGCAGGTGGCTAGGAAAAATAAAACTGAAGCTCAGAAATAGCATCCTGAATTACCTGTTTCTGTTTTTGATCTTTTGCATGTGTGCTGCTTTCTAGAACCAGATTAGACTTTTAGCTTCTCTTCTCTTGCTTTTTTTTCAAGTGCTAAATATAACTTTATGGCGATTATTCATGTCACTCACTGCACACTAGCTTTTCATTGCTGTTTATATTTCACATATAAATATTCATATATGTATTATTTGTTTGGATCAGTCATATTTTTCAACTGCTCTTTCAAAAATCTGTGTTGATTTTATTCATTATTTCTTTCATGMCAGTTTTATTCTGAGGTTAATATTTCCATGTAGGGTTATTCTGAGTTCAGTGATTAAGGGCCTTTTCCTGAAACTTAATGCCCCTTTCTGTGATCAAATTGACCCGTTTTCCTGTACATGCCACCRTTGATATCATTTGTGATGCACTCAAGCTAACACTGATCACTGTTTAAGGCCTGTTATAAGGTAGTTTTCAAAGTTTAAATTTTAAGACATCCATAAAGAGTCATCATACTGGTATGCAATTCTCAATATACATGTATATATTGCTTATTGGCATCATGTAGCTTAGCTTTTATGATCAGCTAGAAAAAAAAACTCATACTTCAGTCAACAGCATCTTTAAAGCAAAGTCTTGAAGTATCATAATGTGAARTTCAGACTGGTCTCTGTTAGGATAGTTCTTGTCAAAATGTTAAGATACATCTCTGTGTTCGTAGCTGATTTCAGCTGTTTTGCCTGCACTGGCAGGAATGTTCTCGAGAGGATAGAAGTCATACAGGGTTTTATATATTCATCTCCTCAGCTCTGTATGAGTCTTGATTTGAATTTGGAAGATGATGCACTTGTCAAAAATACTCTGCAATGTGACTGTTGAAACTAAAAGCCACCATGGGACCAATAGTGAATTCTATGGGGTTTCCATGAGTAATCACGAGTGACAGTATATATCTACACCAAGCAAGGCAGCATCATACTGAAGATAGCTAAGGTAATTAAGTAGTGCTTCTCCAAGGCACAGAACAGCACCAGTCAGAAATACTATCACAGAAACAATACAAACCAGTTAGTGTGGGCACTATTCCTGTGGTTACAACCAAGTGCTTTGCTTCTGCAGGTAGCTACTTCAGCGTTAGCTCAGAGAGCTATATGATTATACCTTAATGCACTTGTCCCAATCCAGTTGAAAAGATGGAAGAGCATGAAAGAGTGTGGCCCCACTCTTGCCACCCTGACAACACCTGGAATTTGGTTTARGAAGAAACCCGTACAGACAGCTGTGGTACCGATGCAGGTGACATGACACTTACAGGCAGGAACAGCATCTCACCAGAAGCCAACCTGGCTGTAAAGATATCCCCTCACTGTAAATAGCTGACAAAAATATTGACAATTTCTTCAATGRTGAGGGCAGGGTAAAGCTGATGTGCATTTGCATGGTACTTCAGCCTTGCCTGCAGCATCATATGCTATCAAAGTAAAGCTATTTCCTCAATCAGATTTCCATAACATGATGTTGTATTTCCATATAGAATTGCCTCGGATATGTTTAGTAGGCCAGTTTGTATCACACGCTTGACTTATATCCAAATAAACTTTTCTTCAGATCGCAACCTTATCACATTTTGAAAGAGGTTCATSTGCTTTGTCTTCTTCCATACCTGATGCAGGTGCCATTTGCATTTAGGCAAATGTCTCTGTTGGTGCCACATGCCCCCCAGTTCAGATCTTATCCATTGCTGGCCCTCACCGGTACGATCTTCCTAGCTCCTGGTCACGTTTTGGCTCTTTCCTGGCTGACGAATTCATGAGGCAGTTGTGGAGACTGCAGAGAATGGACTTTGGCCATTTGAGGCTGCAGCCTGCTTGTGTTGTTGGCCAAGCAAAAGTGTCCGTGTGAAGTGCTGGTGTGAGACASGTTGTCGCATCCCGGCTGGAAACGGGTGGTTGCTGGAAGACAGTTGTGCTGGTTGCRAGGTTTGTTGGTCTGAACAGATTTTAAAGTGCCTGGGTTGTCCCGCTGTGGGGATGACTTCAGTGAACTAGGTGTGAGCAGTTATTTTTTTGAAATATCTGGGCGTATCTATATCATTGCAAGGTTATGAGGTTTTGTAAATTGGTAAACATACTAAGCAAATTACTAAAATATAAACTTAAAGTAGAACAAATATCTGGCTACAAGCTTAAAAATATTGTTGTATAGTTTAATACAAAAGTGAGTAATTCTGTGGAAGTCCATAAATGGGTATGTCTGGAAAGTTTTAACTCTCTGGCATTCCAAAGACACCATTAAAAGCAGAGGCTGGATTTTTTACTTGCATTTTAATTAAAAGACATGCCTTGTGTTCTTCCCCATGATGCATGGATTTGCATAATTTCCATTTATATGGGAAGAGAATTATGCTTCCTTTCTTTCCTTCCTCAGGCCCTTGACATATTGATAGGAGTTTAAGAAACAATTAAAATGGTATAATAAACAGTAGTATTCAAATTTGATTTCATAGGAAAAAAAAATCCTAAATGATTTTCATGTATTTTCTGTAGTATAAGGAAATGTTAAGAAAGTACACAGTAATTTTCTGTCAAACTTTGTAATGTAAAAATTTTATATTTAAAAACTTGGCAGTTTGACAATACTTTTAGGCATTGTATGTACATTATATTTGCACTTGCCCTTTTCCTTCTATATAGTGCCCATGTCTGTCGGAGATGAGGATTTAGACAATGGGGTGAGGTTATATTGTATAAGAGCAAGTATATAGCATGGGAAGTATATTATGACTTTGCAGGTTAACACAGAAATCCAAAACAGAATCAACACAGTTCGTAATTGCTTTGTGTATAAGTACCTGAAGGGAGAGTGTCAAGGGGACGGGGCCAAACTCTTTTCAGTTGTCCCATGTGACAGGACAAGAGGCAATRGGCAGAAATTGAAGCACAGGAAGTTCCGCCTGAACATGAGAGGGGATTTCTGTGTTTCACACTGTGAGAGTGACAGAGCCCTGGACCAGGTTGCCCAGAGAGGTTRTGGAGTCTCCTTCTCTGGAGATAGTCAAGGCCCACCTGGATGCAACCCTGTCTAACGTGCTGTAGGTGACCCAGCTTGAGCAGGGAGGTTGGACTAGATGATCTCCAGAGGTCCCTTCCAACCTGACTGATTCTGTGATTCTATGATTCTTTAAAATATTTTGCAAAATAGCTGGCATAATTAAAAGATTTACCTTAGGTAAAAGACGATATGGATAGTTCTGGTATGGTGCAACTAGAATTCTGACTTCACTAATGCTCTAAAAAGTTCAGATATTTTTGACAGTCAGTAGTCCTACTCTCCTTTTAGAAATACATATTTGTTCCTGAGATTATGGAGAAAAATGTTTGGTTAATTAATGATGTTTCCTCCATATGCTAGCTGTTACAATCATTCTGGAAAACATCCTCCGTGCTATTATAGACCTTGCTAAACAAAGAAATGTATTAGATTTGATGCATAAATAATAATTATAGAGTTGTTTGGATAAATCTTTTCTTGTCTTAAATTCTGTTGGTTCCCAGAGCAGTTTAATAAATACAACATAGGATTTTTTTATTATTTATTTATTTATTTTTGCAAATCAGAAGGGAGCATGGTCCAAAGCAAAGAGAAATCATTGCAGGAAGACATAGTATGTACGTGGAAGGCCATTATYGCTATGTGCTTGTATTTATCTATGGGGTTTTAACTATCCAGTCTTCTGACAGAAGGGCTCTGGGTCCCATTTCTTCATGAGTGATGAGATTCTCTAGCCTTTTCAATCCTACCTGCTGTGCTGTTGTGTGTTTTGATTTTCCTCTGGGTATGTGACACTTTACATTTATCTTAGTGTCTTTTAATAGACTAGTACGTTTTGCTTAGGTCTCAAATTAGGCACAGTGAGCCATTTAATATAAGTATGTATTGTGAGATATGATTTATTAGCAGTGTTCCTGAAACAGTCTTCTAGATTCACAGGTATAGTGACCGAATTAGTGGATAACAGTTTCATTAAATTGAATTTCTTGTTATTTGGAAAATCCTATCCAGCAAGTTGCTGATGCTTGCTCTTTCAGTAATTTGCAGTCTTTCAAGAAGACAGCTGGGTTAATACATTATTGAATATTTTTAGAATCCTTTAATGCTGAGTTCACAGAATTCTCCACGTAGAGTAGACTTAAAAGCTGCAAAGTTCTGAACAGGGTTTTGCTTTGAAGTTTTTAAGGGATTGTTTCAGTTCTGGTGCCARTAAAACTTTGAATGTGTTCTGAAAGGCTATAAATACCAACAGTAAAACAAAGAATTTCATTTGGCAAGTGGTTGTTCTTGATGGGAAGGCAAAGGAGACCAGAGGTGCCAGTGGGAACAAATATATTCTGTGCTGTGTGACTWGGTAGGTCTGGGTAGAAAGTAGTTCCCCACTGAAAGAATAGATACTACCATAGCTTACATCTGTCTCCTAAATCAGAAAAATAAAACCAGCGTCTTTCACTGCACGTATATTCTCTGAGTTAAGATAYGAGAGATTTTTTTCCTATAGTGGATCTGTGTAATATTTGCTTACTTCTTTAGGCCTTCTCCTGAGTTAGGCTATATGATTTGTGACCAGATATCTATTTTTAAAGCTAATACAGATAAAACAGAAAGATTTTGCTTTTATGTTCCTATTGTTTTTTTTTTCTTTTGTCTTTGATAGCTAAATGATATCTGCATCATTTCTACTGTCATGGCTTGTACTTTGTTTTCTTCCAAGTTGCTTCTGAGAGTCCAGAATAACATCCCTTCAGACATTGTCRCTAGAAATACTACCTTATTAAGCTGATCACTCTAAGCCAGTTTCAAGAAGAGTAAGACAATCACTGAAAATTACTTATTTTATTCATAAACTTCCTGAACACCCCATGGAAAAAGGAACAAAAGCAGAAGCAGTACAAATGAAAGGAATGAAAGAAAGGAACTGTCAAACTCAGTATTTAGCCTACCACTAATGTAGATGGCCACTGCTTGGTATTTGGCTCATTTATCTTTCTTTCAAGTTATGGGAAGCTTTTTTGCACTGTCTCCCCTTACCGTGAGGTCAGCTCCTAGCATAAAAGAACATTGAAAATGGAAAGCAATTTAGAGAGATTTGCCAGCTATTTATGCTTAAAAAAATTAAAAAAGAAGCACAGTTTGTGGAGCTAGAGAATAAAGGAATTGATGAATATCAGTTTGCCTCATTCAGGAGAGTTAACCATAGGCACTAATTAATGGCTAGTTAGCAATGCACCATCTTGATCTCAGTGGAGGCTGCCTGGATATGGGCCATATTTCAGTGCTGCAAATGAGAACAGCTTCAAGATGCTTCCTTTCAGCTAAATGAGATGGTGACCTTCCTCTGGTAGGAAGCTGCTAAGACAGTGTTTATTAGGTCAGAGTTTGAGACTCAGATCTAGTCCATTCCCTCTAGCTATGCAAGTGCTCATTACTGTTTTTTTTTTTTTTTTTTAGGGCTTTAGTGGTTTCATACTGTGCATTGTTTTTCTGTTTCAGGCATTTGGACAGTCCTTCTCAATTCATCGCAAAGTGGCTGAAGATGGTGAAACACGTGAAGAGACTCTCCTCCAGGAGTCTGCATCAAAGGAAGCTTATTACCTCGGGAAGATTCTGGAGATGCAGAATGAGCTGAAACAGAGCAGGGCAGTGGTCACCAACGTGCAAGCAGAGAATGAGAGACTCACTGCTATCGTCCAGGATTTGAAAGAGGTAATTGGGTTTGTGGATGGAGCAATGGGATGAATTTTCTTGKAATATGATGGATGGTATGGCATTGAGTCCTGAAATACTACAGGATGTAAAAGCACATACCTGCTAGTCAGTGATCATCCTAGAGACTTTATGGCCTGACAGGTTTGGGATTTAGCAAGGAAAAAAAACAAAAACAAAAAAACCTCCAACCCAAAACCAAAACAGTCTTCAAATATTATAAATCCCACTTTGAGAAGTTATAATTTTTAAAGTACTGTAGATTTTTGCATTTTATTGTACAGTTCCTACAGGCAGGTGCGTTTTACAGAAATATCTTTTTTGCATTCTTCTCATTCGTGCAGCTTTTTCTTCTCACCTTTCACATCATTTCTCAGATATTTTGGATTGCTAGGGTTACCTAAAGCTTTTACCCRTTTTCTCCCACTCTGGAGTAAAATTCAAAGGCATGCTCATGTTTAGAAAAGGGGCAATAGTGAGTAAGCTAAATGTGGCTGACAGCCATTGATTATTTTCAATGAAACAATTAGTAAGGTTTAATGATTTGTTGTTTTTCCCTGAAATTTGGAAGTGTAGACCAAAGTTCCTTTACTTATTACTGTTTCCATATACCACTTAGTGGAGGAAAACTGCTCTATTTTTATTGACTTATTCTTTCATTATTGATGGTTTAATCGTACAACTTACGTAGCAGTGCTCAGTGGGAGACCATACAAGAAAGGAAGATGATTTTGTTTCATTCGGCTCTACTAGCAGATTGGCTCCAGGTCACATTCTTATATAAACACTAGGATGTGTTTGTGTGTGTCCAGCCAATCTGGCTAGCATTAATTGTGATGACCTGGAGAATAAGGGATGCTGAATATCCAGTCCTCGTCACATGTCYGGGGTTCCTCTTAGACTGGTGACCACGTGTTCATTTTGGAGGTGGCTTTGGTACCTTTTAAGAGCTAATGTGTATTGAGATCTTTTGYCTCTTCATCTTGTCCCAATTCCGTGAGTCATTATGTGACACTTCTGATTTAATCTTTGTTCTTTAGTCTCTTTCCCTCGGTGTAGGTTGTTTTTTCCAATCTGGGTGTCTGAGAAGTTGTTCATCAGTGTACTATGATCTTGATGGCCTGTTCATCGAGGTGCCATCAGTGCACACTGTTCTTTTATCCTTCTTCTTATGTTTCTTCTAATGCTTATATATACACGTATTTCCATTCATACTTTATTTATACTAATCTTAATGTTTCTATTGCAKACTCTACAGATTCAGTTTCCTAAGCAGACAAGTAACTTCACATCATCCCTGCTTAATCTAGGCATGCCCAGATGTAGGGACTCTCCCCACTATCCAGCTAATGGCAAAGAGCCTTCCTAGATGAGCTTGGAAGACGCTTTTTTTCACGTGAACTTAAAAAATTACCAGATGTTACCATTTTTCCTACAGTTGAGTGGAAYGGCATCCTCTTAAGCTACAGAAACACCTGAGAGATGTCTTGGGTTACCAGACTCCATRGACATTAAACTCTGGGTTTAATGACTGTCATACACAAGAGGATGGGACATTCTTGTGTAGTGGTTACACTGAACTTGTCCTTAATGCAAATCAGATTTAAATAAGAAATAAATATAGGTTATTTACACAATCCAGATATAAACTATGTGGTTATAAATAGGGGTAACAGAAATAAAAACAGATTTATATCCACTTATCCTAAAATCATATCCTAAAAGCTTCTCTTACTCTCTGCTATGCAGTCGATAAGCTGCTGAAACACCTGCCTAACCATTTAGTTAAAGCTTGCAGGCGAGCAGTAACGCTGTGACCTAGAGTTCAGTCACAGAAGAGGAACTAAGTTAGAGGATACACATTCATCTTTGTACCTAATGCTTTCCTCAGGGGTCTCCTTGGGATTCCTTCAAATGCAAATCTCCCTTCCGTTTTCTGTCATGATTATTGATCTGTAAGTTATTCAGAAGGCAGTTTCAGTACCCATCCTCCCTCATGTATTGATTGTCTTCACTTCTTTGGAGATAATAGTAGCCCTTAGTGTGAGGCCAGMTGCAGTTATTTCCTGTTCTAATGCTAAACAGAAACAAGCCCCAGTGGTTAATTAAAGTATGAGAAAAGAATTTGCCTGAATAAAAAGCAGGCTGATAGTGTTCTGTATTGATAAGATGATGTTAGAACCAGAGCGTAAAGTCCTTCAGTATGTTGAGCTTTATATTTTGTATAACTGTGATTGATGTATTTAAATATAAATAGGATTGGTGCATTCAGTTCATTACTGAGTGATACCAGACACTATTATGATTAATCATTTGAAAATAATAATAGACATAGGATGATTGACWTCCACCCCAGGTTCATAGGGATCTTGTCACACTCAATTATACAGGCATTTCACCTTATGCTCAATGAAGTCTCATCCTTGTACCCAGCACAGTATTGGTCCAACCATGTAAATCCCAAGACAGTAGTATCTGAGTGCCTGCAGAAATAAGGTGCTCTTCTACTGTAAGTGTATATGAACTTTGCTTCATTCTGTCTCCTGCTAATAGGAAAAGGCAGGTTTAGCTTACTCCAAATCTTGAAAACTACTAAAGTGTTTTGGGAGATGTTGAGTTTTTTCTTCGATTGCTTACAAAATGTCTAGCACATTTTGGGATGAAGGCAGTCATTAGAAGCTGCCACAGGTGAATTGCTGCAATGGGAAATTAATTTATCTCTTTAACAGATTCTGGATTTAAGTTACTTGATTAAACCCTGTGTGTCTCTGCCCCCCAACAAAGGATGCTTTATAGTTGTTTTTTGAACAACCTTACAAAAAAAAMCTAACTAAACCTGAAACTCCTTTCACCTTCATACTTGATGTAAAAAAAGGTTAAACATTATGCTGTGTTTCTGGAGATAGCATTTTTGCACAGATAACAGAAACTGATGGTATTTTAGTTGTGCACTCAGCCGGTGCTCTATGATACTGATGGTAGATCGTGAGATTTTCAAAATATTGCTCCTGTTATAGGTACCACATCCGTAAATTACACAGTCAGTGTGGCTCCATTCTCCAATCTGCCCTGGCAGTTCTCTTCTGAATGGGTTCTGCTTTCTGAATTTGCACAGAAATCCATAGTCATATGAATACATGTGAGCATTTTATGAACCATCAGAATACTCTGGGATGTATACTGATGGCTTTTATGAATGCTGGGAATTCAGTAGCCCTGGAGTTTAAAAGTTCGTGCTTTTTTTCAAGCATGTGCCATATTTTCACAGCTGGTGTCTGCAGAGCAGTTTGACCTGGATCCCTCTTGTTATGAAAGAGGATGTATCAGACTAGGTCTCTGGAGATTATGCATCTCAATTTCGGAAAACAAACAAACCGATTTCAATGCTTGCCACCAGGAAAATACATGTTTTTGAAGTACTTGAGCGTTGTGATGGTAAAGAATGGACCAGGAGTCTCTGGAAGTGAATGGTTTTCTAGGTTCGTGTTAAAATGACTGAAACACAAGCACTGTTATTTATGATGCAATAAGAACCTCTAAAGCTTTGGCGTATTATTAATTATCATCTAACTAAATAATGTACAYGTTTTGGAAAGTGGGTAATCTCTCTCATTCTGGCCTCCCATCAAGATGCCTGCCATGGGACATTGAGAATTATTAGGAGGTTTTTAAAATTGCTTTAATATGAACCAGAAATTGTACTTATTTCATGAATGAGGCCAGAGGCATCATTTTTAGTAGTCAGAGGTGAGATTCATATATTTCAAAAATCATAGAGTTTATGGTAGCTGGCCTCTGTGTCTGAAGAGATCAGTATGCTTATCAGTTCATTTGACCTTTTATAACTGGTTATTAACTGCCTGCCTTTATTATAAATGTAAAATGTAATATGTATTTAAAAATATATAGTGGTTTTTTTTTGTTTTCTAATTCTCCAGTGATTGTGCTGTTGAAAGATCTTTCTATATGGTAACCGTAACCACAATTTATAGAAGGATAAGAAGATGAAATCACTGTTCTCAAAAATGGATAACCTGTTAAGGGTGTTGCTTATAGAAGCACAAATAAACCAGGCTGCAAGTTGGAGCAGAAAGTTCTTGTGATGGGATYGTCTTCAGAAGGAGGCTAAATGCCTTGGACCTATGCATCTGCCTCAGAACATGTGGCAGCTAAAGGGGGAAAAGCCTGAAGAAAGGAAGCAAGTGCAGTTGTAGAAAACGGAGATGAAAGGTTTCAGTATGGTTTGAGTTTTGTAGGTGTTAAGAGAYGGGGATTAGGAGTCGGTGCAAGGCATGTAAATGAATGCTTCTGCAGCCAAAGAGGCTGGCAGGTGTTGATCAGCTCTTTATTCCCAACCCTCTCGCGTGTATGAAACGGGACTAGTGAAAAGGAGGAGGAATAATCTATCAATGTTGGGAAGCAAAGGGTTAAAACACATAGTCTGTGCAACTAAATGTCACTGCAGCAGCTACTGGGCTTGCAGAAAAATATCGGCATCTGGGTACTTGCAGTCCAGGAGCTAAGAGATGAAAAGTGAGGTTTATGTGATGCTAATGTTAATGAGCCATAGCAACACTGCACACCTGGGCTTCTGGAGGGCAGAAGAAAGGGAGGCAAAAGRGGGGGGATGCAAGCAAGGGAAAAGTGGGCAGGGAAAACAGAGCAAATAAGTGAGGAAATGCATACTGAAACCAGATGAAAGAAATTCGAGGATGAAATCATGCCACCCTCCTGCCCTTGAAATCAGTAGCTAAATATTTATTCACTTAAGTAGAACAAAGATCTTGTGCTTCATGCTGATCATGGAAGGTGTGGCAGTGATGGTTTGGGCTCTTTCTGTGGTGAATGTGTGTGATTSCAAAGCCTGAACACTAGCTTGATGAAGAGCTACCACCAAAACTTCAACTGCTAGTTRCCATTTCAGAAACAGCTTTATGCTAAGTGGCCGCACCTGCATTCTGAAAACGTATCAGAAATGAGGGAGAAAAAAAAAAGTTACAGGCATGGCTTTCAAGTTGACTTTTTTCTTACAAACATGCCAAAAATGCCAACTGTTTTTTTCTTTTCTTTTCTTTTTTTTAATTTCAAACATACCTTTTAAAAATTCCCACTGGGCTATTTTCTATTTAGAAATGGTACCTTTTCAACTTGAAAAGTCACGAGAGTTAACATTTTCTTTTGTTTTTGACAATGCAAAATAAAACCTAAAAACTTTAAATGTGAGCACATCTCTAGTAAGTACTCACCTCAATTTCAGGTTCTTSTTTGGTTGCTTTGGGGTTAGACCCATGAAAGGATTTGAGTATTTAGTGCTTCCTAACTAACGTGGAATATAGTTAGGTCTGAGACTGTGATGCTTAAAAGATTCATTTAATTGCTGTCTATTCCTGAAAGTTGCAACAGTCAGTAGGTGCCTAAGTTTTCACTTGTGAGGTTTTCTACCCATCTGGTGGTCTSTTCCTAGGCATGCTCAGGATCACCTCTTGCTTGGACTGGGGTCTGTTGGTATCTTGTTAGTGGACATTGAGCACTGCTGTTGGTGCCCCTGGAATGCCCCAAGGAGCTGGTTGCCCAGCTGATCTCACTGAGGGTGTTTCTCCAGCTGAACTCATCTGAGCAAACCCCCTGGAGCAGGAGTGGGTGCTAGTGATTTCCTTCTGCCCTCTGGTTCTGTGCTCATGGCAAGGTTTCTTGTCTGCCTTGAGGGAATGCTAACCYGCTTCCTCCTCTGCGGAAAGTGCCCTCGGAGTCGGGCAGCAGGTTGTTTTGGGGTGAGGCCCCTTTTTGTTCCTTCAGCTAAAGCAGTTTCACTTTACTGGGGGRTAGCTGAGTATTTTGTGGGTCAGGGAGAGTGAGCAAGCTTCTAAGAATGGGTCTGTAGCCTAAAGGCTATGGTGCTCAGCTGGGAATAGGGAACTAGTTCTAGTCCCCATTTCAATTAATGTTTAATAAGAAGTACTTAAATATTAATTGGAGCAGAGACCAGAGCCCCAGCCTCTCCTCTGCGAGGTGACGGCCCTCGGCAGAAGCTCCCTGCCTCATCCCTCAGGCAGAGCAAGGCCWCAGGTCCAGATCTCCCATGTCCATGACCAGTGGTTTATCTACTAAGCTCTTGGAGTGAGGTAACTCCACATTACCAGATGAAGAAACTTTGACACTGTGTTGAAGAAAGAACTGGGTAAGATGGGTGAGTCTAGGAGACTAATCGCTGCTGCAAACTGTGCGCTGGGGGAAGCAGCTTTTAGCAGCCTGGCTGCAGCAAGGAGGCGCTGGCAGGCAGAGGGCATCTCTGTCTTCGATGGTGTTAGCTCACCTCTGCTCCTGGATGTCTCGCTTTCTTCACATGCTGCATAGGGAACCTGGGAATGTGACTTGGGCAGTGCGGTGGTTTAAGTTACTGCAACATTGACTGATGATGCGTGCGAGGCGAATGATGTCCTGTGCTTCCTGGCAGTCACCTCGATGAGCCATCCTGCTCAATCTGCTGAAGAAGAGTGGTTTATTTTGGCCTTTGAACTGATGAAATCAAGGCTGCATTATAAATGTATTTGTCAGCTTGCTAACATGATGCACGTGCTTGCAGGAATGGCTTCATTTCTACAGGGAGAGGGAGAAAGGAAGTGCGGTGAAATATTCAATGAGGCTCTCGCTAATGGTTTCTCCATCTAATGTGCCTTCCTGCAAACACTGCTTTTCAAAAAGAAGCTGTGCATGTGTGGGATGCCAGAGCAGCCCACAGAGATTACTCTAGAGGTCTGAGCTGCCTGAGAAATGAGGTGCAGCTGAGGGGCGATAGAGCCGAACTGAGGACGAGTTGCACCAGGGGAGCGCGCTCATCACAGTTGAGGGTAGCACTAGCACAATCACTCTTAACTGACTGTATTTACATTCCTTTGTTTTGAAAGTTTCCTTAAGCTGACTAGAACCAGCTCTAAATTAGGTTTAGAATAAAAATTTATAACTTTGCCCACTGGGAGGAGTTTTCCTTTACTCTCTCCTGTTCTTAGAAAAGCCTGCTGAAAGGAGATTTCCCAGCTTGCTGGTGCCTAGCTGCTCTCATAAATTTTCCTCCTCCTTTTCCTAACTAACAGTGCTAATGTTCTTATGTTTTAGCAGAGGTTGAAAAGTTGGCCAAAAATGTGTTGCTTCCTTCTGCTTTCAGGAAATTTATTAATTTTACTAATTTCATGAAATTTACTAATTTTGAATTAGTAAAAATTCCTAGTTGTTATATAATGGCAGAGTGTTATGTAACACAGGAAAAGTTATTAGATTCTGCAGAGCTGCTTAAAATCAAATTCCAGTGTACGCTTGTGTCTTGTCTAGACCACTTTAAGATCATAACAGCTTCTGTAAGCAGTCAAGTGTTAAAACTTTTCCTGTTGAAGGCCCTCGCTTGCCTGCTCTCCGCCTGGACCTGAGAGAGCTCCCTGGCCTTTGAGGATGTTAGGCCGAACAGGGTGGGGACTGAGCCTGTACTTGTTCTGAATTCTTGTCCTCTCGAACGTCAGCAGTGTGTGCTTGTGAGTTAACACTCTCAGCAGGCCCGGRATAAAATCCTGTTCAGTACCTTTGCCATCGTTACGCCTTGCTGCATGAGCCCTGATATTAGCCATGAAACCGAATGAGAGTGGGTGTAGGAGCTTCCCTGTATACCTGAAGTTTGAGGCCTTCCAGCAAGGAGGGACTTGTCTGGGGTTATCGCTGCTTTAGGGAAAGTGAGAGCAGTCTCAGGTAGTGGGTTTGTAAGGTAGAGGGTTGGAGGATAARAAGGGCAGCTGTTGTGTCCTCCTCACATCTCTTGGTTTTTGACTGGTGACAGCYAACTAGTTTTTGAACAGGCCTATGTCTTCAGAGAGTCAACAGGTGCTGTAAGCATGGTCCTTTGCAGTATATTTTCCTCTTGGATTAACAGAAAAGGGAATGGCATATATGATGTGCTGTGACCTTSTTGCCATCCCGCTGTTGTCAGAGTGGTGTCTTCCCCTGCTGAGTTCAAGCTGTCTGCACTGTGTCTTGCTAGAGCACAAATCTTCTGGGCTTGACAGAAATGACGTGTTTCTAGGTTTGACTGACTGTGGATGCTGTCCTTCGCTGCCAGTGCAGGCTGTTTCTTTGACCCTTCTGCTGCTGCTTCTTTCTGATGCTTACACACACATTGTCATTCATCCTTTGTTTGTACCGGTCTCCCAATCTCTGGGTAAGTCTCTACATCTGCTCAATTCAGACTGACGTGACCCAAGATGTAATCCATCTAAAAGAAAGATCTGCTGTAGAGTTTCTCTTGAAGGCAACAAACATAGTGTCCAGTTAGGTCTGCCAGACAGCTGTAGCCACAGGCTCCAATGAGCAAAGACCATAGTGGACCGTGCTGAAGTGTAAGGTTTTGCTGCAAAAGGCAGTCTGGAAGGTACAAAACTATGGAGATCTTCCTCAATAGTGTTTGCTGAAAAAGCTTTTTTTTTGTTTTTTTGTTTTTGTCTAACTGACTTTTTCCAAGTTTGTATGGAGGATTTGTGCGGACTTTTTTTGGCAGAGTTAAATATTAATACTTATTAAAGGGACACACATTCCCTGTTCACACTTTGTCTGCAGAAGTAACCAAACAGTTTTCTTTTTCTTGGAGAAAGAGAAATAAATATGATTTTAGCTTGAACCCCGCATGAATCTTTCCTCATGCTGTGAAAGGGACTGTTGTATTAGTAATTGATATTGTCTGTCCATTACAGGAGCTTTGAGTATAGGCAAAAAAACTGTCCATGTCTGTTTAGCTTGCTTAGACTGCTGCTGAATACTGTTATTAACAGATAGAGTTAATTATGAATCTGCCATTTAACTTGATCCACTTAGTTATCACTATGCACTTTCTTGTGGTTYTTGTTTCACACATTGAATGACAAATCACTCACTCCCGCATGTGAAACCTAATGTAGCCTTGCAGATGTGCCCTTATGTTTGCTGAAATATGATTTATAATGCTATGGCCACTCATAAAATTATTTTATTTCTAAGCAAATACTCTTCATAAGCAACAAATGTAATAGAATAAGAACAATAGCAGCGCAGGATAAATATATTTTGTTGCGACATCCTTGTTTTTCTAAGGGTAATCTTCAGCTCGTCGTTTGGCTGTTGTAGTACTCGGATATACCTGCAAGCTCCCCAAGCCAGCTTTGGCCAGTCTTGTTTCCTGTTAATAAGCCTGGAACAATGACTTAGGATGCCAGCTTAGGGTCTGACGCATGCGCGGCGATGTGCAGGCATGCAGCTCTGCTGGGCATGGAAGTCGGACAATGGACAGCAGGGAGGTCAAAAAAAGGCCAGGCAGGATAGTGGAGCACAACCAAGAGACCGTTGAGTAAATACAGAGTGCCTTGTTATGAACCCTCTGGTTCCCGGCTGCTTTTTTTTTTTTTTTTTTTTTTTTTTTTTTTTTTTT
>NW_028187088.1:8554797-8561730 GCF_003343005.1 Rhea americana
CCCTGAAGGGTCATTTGCAGGGCCACAAATACAAAATGAAAGAGTGTATGCTTTCAGCTTTACTCCTCAATCTCTAGGCACTGATTAGTCAAGTCAGAGTGTGGCAAGGAGATCTCTTATGTAAGTTCTGCTGAAAAAATTACTCRTGATTTCTGTTGCAGTAGCATTTCAAAGCCTTCTATCTGCATCGCTGTACAAGGTAGCCTGTAAGTACATACTGAGAGGACAGCTGTGGAGGCCAAATATTAGCGGATTGACAAAGGAGTTGGACAAMCTTCGTATAAGACGGGCCCATCAGTGCTTATTATACCTCAAGATCTGGACCTAGCATCYAGGTTGGAAAATTCCTTGGCCCTGTTTCTCATGGCTCACGCATGTGTGAGGTGCCGCTTTCAGAAGCAGGATACTGGACTGGCAACTCCCTGAACTGTGAAAATGTTAGTTCTGTACCTCCTCCATTTTTTTTTTCTTAATGTTTAAGTATGCTGACATGTTGTTATTTCTAGATGAGGAAGCCCTCATAAGGACTGCTTGTGCTGATTCATTCTTTTCACCATTAATTTGCTGGTTAAGAATAACTTGGGCTTTTGTCCATTCAAGTGGTGTGGAATAAGACAGTTGTTGGCAGCGCTTGCGTTAGCTGTGTTGCCAGTTTTTAAAGAATCCTTGCRATATGATCTGGACTCTTCATGAGCTGTAGCCCAGGAGCTATGCTGACTTGCGCCTCGTGACTTCATTCATTTGCCTGAGTATTCATTTCTGCATTCATTCATTTGYCTGGGATTAATCAGGAAAGGAGAAATTACACTGGTTGCCAGAAATTCTGAAGCTCAAGTCCAACAACTTACGCACTGTTTGAAATAAAATAGAGGAATAACAGGAGAAGGAGAAATATTTGCTAAAAGTCCTCACCCCCTGAGTGCGTAAGTGAATGGAGAATCCATGATATGTGCCACTGATAAAGGGTATTAAACACTGAAAGCAAATAGATTTCCCTTTTCTGATAAATTCCTTTTGACTGACATTCAAAATATCCTGAGGGTTTCCAATTTAAAAAAGGTTAAAACTTCTCTGAGAGACTGACACCGTTCTTAACAGTCTTTCAATATTAGAATGTGCCTGGCAATTGTCAGATGTTTTATCCCTTAAGGACTCTYTTGGGTTACAGAACAGTAAACTTGATGTATTCCCAACAGTCAGTATACAAACTGTGCAGTCRTATTTCTCTTCTCCTGGGAGTCTGTAGCTCTGCCTGACTTTGCCTTCTGTTGCTGACTGCCTCWCACTCTCTGTGAATGGATGTATCACTGCCTGCTTTCCTCACCTGCTGCCTCCTTAGCTTTTGACATCGTTCAGGATTAAGCAGYGCAGAACTGACTGCATTGAGGAGCCTTTGACTCAGTGGTGAGATCTACCTGGCAAAACCAAAAAATGTGACAACTCTTTTAGTATTGTGATTAGTACTTGGAGCATGAGAGAWACTCAGGCATGCTGATCACATAAACAATGATTATGAGTTACGATGCTTGAGCTTCAGATTAGATGCTCTGCATCTGCTCTAATTTGTGCTTACAAAAAAGAACACATCTACTTAAAAATTTTTTTTTAATTGTCCTTTAATCAATACTGATTTATTTGCAAGAGTCTCTCCTGGGATTTACCAGCTGAGTCCTAGGGAAATGCCTTGGATACCAGGGTACAGGGCATCASTGATGACCTGACCCCAGGATAGGTCGATTTGTTAGATGCAATCAGATTGAAGCAGAGCATGACACACCTAGCATCTATCTTTTGGACTGTTAACAATTAGTAATAATTTCCTTGACAAAAAGGAGGGAAAAAAATAAAACCAAAGAAACTGTGTAGAACCTAAGCTYGTGAAACATCCCAAAATAGGAAGGTTATTTTTGT
Source organism: Rhea americana (assembly GCF_003343005.1). Lineage (NCBI taxonomy): Eukaryota > Metazoa > Chordata > Aves > Rheiformes > Rheidae > Rhea > Rhea americana. The sequence continues at coordinate 8,556,709 of NW_028187088.1, forward strand.
GCACAATGTGATGATCCTCTCCTTTGGATTCATTCAGTTGCAGCTTACAAAAATGAAGCTGGCTCCAGGTGGCAATGTGATGCTCCCCTTACGTATAGTCCTCCATAGAGTAGGTTCTCCTGCTCAATTCCCTCTTCTGCCTGAAAACCCCAAGCTCGTTACCATTTTGGCACTGCTATGAAATTGTTAATAAGTTCTTGGCTCTCATAATCCTTCTAATTGTGCTTTCTGCAACAAACTCTGTTCTCAAGGGGAAAAATATAAGAGGAAGRTGACAGGAGGGGGAACAGCAAGAAACTCAAGTATGTCACTTCTTTTTCTCCCTTTGCCCTTATTACGGTGTATGAGACAGGCTGGTTATTTTTAGTCATTCTCAACAGCCATTGCCAGTCAGCATCCAGGAGGAGGGCAGCAAGTCAGGCGGAGGTCAGACAGTGTTATCACCCTTTCATTGTGATGGTCAAATCCACTTCTAAGCTTCAGGATTGAGAGAAATGCACTTTTGTAGGCAAATGCTTTAGACGTGTACGTGCAGATGCTCATACATAATTGGAGCTAGTCCACTTCTGTAATGTTATTGTTTCAAAACACATCAAATAGGTAGAAATGGATATGAATGCAGTTTTTATCTTCAGCCTTCATTCATTTAGTCTCTCTGACCTTTCYGCTCCTTTGAAGGAAGAATAGTACATCAGCTATTTCAGCCAAACATGTCTTGAAGGCATTATAAAAGGTAYGTGCTTTTTCACTTCAGAGAAACAGTCAGGATGTCTGTGCTGATACAGGCTTTGAGTTGCATGCAAAGAATCACTGTGGCATCACAGTGTCAGTTTAGACTGAGGCTGGTTAAGAATGGGCCACTTTCCAGCAGTCTTGCATGCCTAGCTACGAAGATGAGGCTCGAAGGCTATTGGAGTCCCATTAAAAATATTGTTTGCTAGTGCAGTACTGTGAGCTGTGGCATAGCGATACAGAGTAGTTAACATTTGCAGCTCATATTCCCTTGTATCTCATTTCACAAGGGAAGTGACAAAACAGCAGTGAGAAGATACCAGATTCTGGTTTTGTGCTTAGTAGCTGTTTTTGGTTAAAAAAAGGCAAGGGCAAAATTCTGGTCAATGTGGAAAGAGCAAAATGATACTTTCCCATATGGCTTTTCTCAAGTCGTGTTTCACCTGCAGGTCTCAAATCAGACACGCACAGATTTGAAGGRAGATAAGAAAAACTGAGAGATAAAAGTGAAATATTTAAAGAATAGCTGTAGAKAGGGTTGGTTGTCAAGTAACTAGGAATATGTAAAGGAAAGAATTCAGTCTTTTGGCTTATATCAAGTCAACATCAAGKTTTGTTCCACAAACTTGTGCTGATTTGGTTCGCTCTAACTACCCGAGAGAAAAAGGAAGGCTTTGTGTTTTTGTCCCCAATTCTTCGAACATCTGTGGTCAGGAAGAAGAACCATGTCAGGCAGGTGTTAGGAKTTCCAGCTCATGAAGATGTCTAAGCAGGTTTTAAACAGAAGCATAAAAAATGTCTAAGAAAGCATATGAATCGGCTTATTGATACCTGCAGGCAGGTGCATCAGCACCTTCTGTAACTGGTGCCCGCCTTGTTTGGCAGCAGTTCAAATAAGCATTTTACTAGGCAGTAAACTGTTAATCAGGTTAGAAATAGAGATAGATTTAACTCTTTAGTGTTTTTGTGGAAAGCGTTTTATTGCAGATCTCTGAGATGTCATCATAATATTTAYGTTTTGGAGGTTAGGAGGTACAGCTTAATTTGCCCTGCTTTTTTATATATATATATGTATATGTATATATACACATATATATGTACATGGTAATTTAAACGGTCTCTTGACAGGTTTTGTGTATTAGCTTTTCACATTGTTTTATGTTTTTATCTCTTTTCATAAAAAAATATGAATTTTCTGTTACCACTTCTCTTGCCTTCTAAAAATTATGACTTTTCCTGCTAACCTGACTACATAATTTATTTCCACCAAATTTGTTATGAGATGGAGATATACACTAGAGCCCTAACTACATTTTAAAATAAATCACTCTATATGATATAAATGAAATTGAATCTTAAATTGCTGAAAGAGTTTAAAAATACTGTTTTATTGTTACTCTACTTGAAATTTTATTTACATATTTGAGGGAAAATAATATGTGTTCTGAAGTTTAGAAAGGTTTCAGACCTTCAGACCAATGGGGAAGGGAAAAAAACAAAACAAAAAACAAAAAACCCTACTTCAGTCTGGAAACATAAAATAATAAAAGACCCTGCTGGTGTTTCTGTTTAGGAAATCCTTCACCATTTAGCATGTTAGCAATAAATTCTTCACATAACACGAGTTCTAATATAGGGCAGCTATACCACCTGCCTCTTGCTGAATTCAGGCTGGGAATTGCATGGGTGACCTGAGGACTAGTTTGCAGAAATTCAATGAATACTATTACCTAGCTTCACGTTGCAGCAATTAGAAGGGAATAACGAACCAGCTTCCAGCTCTACTTCAGTATCATTTTTGACTGTAGATTAATCATTGTTTTTTGTGCCTTTACTTTTGGGAGGCATATTTCCTTCTCACACCCGATATTTATTTGCTGCAAACTCAAGCTCTTGAATTCCCCTAACAGAGGGGAGCAACACTGTTGTTGTTCTTAGTTAAACTGTGAAGTGTCAGGGATGCAGGTTCTTTGGGTATTCGCAATAACAGTGCTACAGAGACTAACTTCATGCCTTGAGGCAAGAAGAGCCACGATCATCTTATTTAAAGGCAAGATAGTTAGCAAAAAATTTATTCTTTAAGTTAAACTAAAAAGCTCCTTGCTTCTGAAAGTAGCAACCTAATTAGGGATTGATTGTTTTCCACCCTGTTGTCATTTCATTAAAAACGATGGCAATAACTTAAGGAGATAATGAATTCAGGARTCAGTCTTTCTTTCCATCAAGAWCCAAACACAAGGACTGGACTATCRTAGTGTTTTTCRTRTCRTATTGCATGAGCCTTTTCCCAGGARGCTGTAAGCAAGCCYAGGAGAGTAAAACCCAAACTATCTCGTTTCTTTAATACAGGTCAGTGCTTACGGGAACTTAGCCATGGCTGCTGCTTCCCTGGCCACCACTGYAGCAAAATTCTAGCGAGTTTTTCAATGTTTAAAGTATCAAAGCTTGTATGCTACTGAAACTGTGAAAATTACCTGCAACAGCTTACTGTATTTAAGCAGTTTTGTTTAATAGTTTTGTATGCTGTAGGCGCTCTCTAAAGAAAATTACCCTTTTAGTTGTGCCTTGAAATACTGGAAGCAGCACCAAGCATCGTTCCCTTCTGAGTTTTGAAAGGTCAWATTTTTAAAGCTACTGCTGCAGTTGAAAAACAGTTCAAGCCCTAAATGGTGTCATTCAGTGRTGTGGTAAAATGGGTCATGAAAATATTAGTAATGTAAAGTAAACACTTGTCACTTCCTGCAATGAAGCAGATAACTCAGGACCTGTTGGGGTCACTCCCTGGAGGCTTGTGCCTTCTCCTCCTCTGGCTTTCTGCATTGCATTCCATTTTTGTAATCCCTGAGAAAATAGTGTTATTTCAGTGTGAGCAGGGCTAACTTTTAAACTGATTTATCATAGACTTCTCTCATGAATGCAGAGATGTTTCCAGCTATGCTGTTCTCCAGTAAGATTCAGACTTTGTTGCTCTAATTTTCACTTTATAGTGTGAGGTTTTCTTGCAAAAAGTCAATAGCCTATTATTGTTCAACCAAGGATGGGGGAAAATAATTTAGTCTGAGGGAGATTTTAACTGGAATTGACATTTTTCCATCAATTGTTTTGGAAACAAAATCTTCTTCAGAACATAAGTGTTATAGCTTTCTTTTTAACARTATTTTCCTGGAGTTTTTCCTTTTTTTCATTAAAAAAAAAAAGTAGTGAACAAAAAGCACTGTTGTTAGATTTGGCCTTTCAGCAAAAAATGCGTCTGTAATACTCTTTCCCAGCTCTCCTCTGTGCTGCAGCTTCTACTACATAAATTATGTCTATGTACACCTTGTTCTCTCAGGTGGCCAGCCAAGCAGCAAGTCCAGCCGATAATATCTTTCATTTTTGCACATCTGGAAGTGAAAAACTTCACTGAAAAGTTGAGAAGTAATTTATTTAAAGAACTTCCGGTGTATCATGCAAAATAGACAGATAACAACTAGACAAATWCTTCTAACAACAGGGATAGTTTAACCAAAGTGGAAGGCTTTCTGTATTTATTTACTTTATTCTTTTCATAYAGAGTTTTTGATCTTCTTTTAAAAGGAAGTATTTATCACATATTACTGTGGAATGCTGTGAGTCATGTCTCACTCTTTCTCTGGCTGGATTTATATATAACTGTACTGGAAAGTTTAAAAGTGATGATGGAGATCTGCCTGATTTTGATGACCAGTGGATCATCTTTARGTTAATGTCAGGTAACATGATTCCTCACTAGCATGTTTTAAATTAGTTTGACCTGGTGGAGATGAGTGCTCTTCAGTGAGTATTGAGTTCTCTTCTGCTGTACTGGGATTTCAGCCCATGCCAACTGCAATAAAARGTTTCCGGAGGTTTTTCTTGTTGCCAGGTATCTGGCTGGAAGCAAGGGTTAGCACTCACGGTTTGTTTGAAGAGGATTTTTCTCATAACCGAAAYAGATGGATTTCCTGTGTCTCCAGTGTGGCTCTTCTGGGAGCAGACAAGTGGGAAAGCAATCARGTGATGCAGGGATACATATGTATGTATAAAAGAACAACCAAAATAGTGGTACTTTAACTTCCCTGTCTCATATAATGAGCATCATGGGGTCACATCTGAGCCTTCTGTAGATGTGTTTATGTGTGTATTGATGCATCAGTAGTCTCGTTTGTTTGCCAATATCACTGCTGCATAAGGTAAGCAGAAGTGATGTTTGCTTTTTAAATAACAGCAAATGATGAAAAAACACCCTGAGCTGATGCCCCTCTTTCTTTCTTTTTCTTTCTTTCTTTCTTT
>NW_028187088.1:8561782-8563584 GCF_003343005.1 Rhea americana
CTTAGTTTCTGCTGTTTCTGAGAAAAGGGAGAACTGGAGACATGTTTTCTCACGTGCACTCAAGCACGTTTTCCTTAAATCACCTCCCAGGAAGATGATTTTCCTACCTTCCCTGTGCATTATTTTCTTCTAGTATATTTGGTAGCCTTATAATTTTTATAACCTCTTGCCTTACTCAGCCAAGACACCTGTACTTCAACTATCCTCAGTGTCAAAAATAGGCTGAATGCAGACTCAGAATTGCAGAATGGCTGCAATTAGACAGCACCTCTGGAGATTATGTAGTTCAGCCCCCAGGGTCACCTAAAGCAGGCTGCCCAGGTCCACGTTCAGTCAGGTTTTTGACCTCACCAAGGATGGAGACTGCACAGTCTCTCTGGGCAACCTGTAACAATGTTTGATCACTGACACAGTAAAAATATTTTTTTCTTACATTCAGTTGGAATTTCCTGTATTTCAGTTTGTGCTATTGCCTCTTAGCCTGTCTCTGGATAGCACCAAGAAGAGTCTGGCTCTTCCTTCTTTGCATCCTTCTATCAAGTMTTTACACCCATTGATAAGGTCCCCTTGAGCCTTCTCTTCTCCAGGCTGGAGAGTACTGGCTCTCTCAGACTCTCCCTGTATGAGAGATGCTCTAGTCCCTTAATCATCTTCATGACCCTTCACTAGACTYACTGCAGTAGCTCCATGTCTCCCTTGTACTGGGGAGTCTGGAACTGGACCCAGTGTAGCCTCACCAGGGCTGAGCAGAGGGGAAGKATCACCTCCCCTCAACCTGCTGGCAAGGCTCTTCCTAATGTACCCCAGGATATCACTAGCTGCCTTTGCTGCAAAGGCACATTGCTGGCTCACGGCCAACGGTCCTCCAAGACCCCCAGGGCCTTCTCTGCAGAACTGCTTTCCCAGCAGGTCAGCCCCCAGCCTGTACTGGTACTTACTCCTCCCTAGACGTGGGACTCTGCACTTGCCTTTGTTGAACTTCCTGAGGTTGTTCTCTGCCCAGCCTGTCCAGGTCCCRTTGAATGGCAGAACAACCATTTAGTCTATCATCATGTGTGTATTCCTTCTTCAATTAAGTTAAGGAATCCCTTGTAAGATTAAGGCAGTGCTGTGTTTCTCCTGTCCAGTGCTGTGTCATTGTGGAAAGGTCATGATCCCTCAGCTTTGTGCACTTGTCTTGTCCTGATCCAGGGACAATAAGCCTTATAGTTACTGTGAAAAGTTAAGGCAGGGTTACTGTTGGAACAAAGTTTTCAAGCACACAGAACATTTTGTACCTTCTTATCCTGTTTCTGCAAGAAAGTTACCCTAGGAAGCTCTATTTTTTTTTCTAATAAGATAACAGACAACTAGCTGCAAGAAGCATCTTTCTTGGTGCCGATCAGACTTYAGAAGCTCTGTGAAGCTTTGTTCCAGTCTGTGGCCTAATTTGATTTACTCTCTCCAATTGCTTACCTCATGGACAAGTTTCTGAGACCTTCAGTGCTTTCCCTCTCCCGTCTCCTCTTTTTGGGCAACTAGTTTCGTTTAGATAATGAGATGCATCAGACATGTTTACCTACATAGTATGTTTATAGGTCTTGGCTAAAGTTAATTCCTCATGCATCACTGTTGACCTCAGCTGAACTGTATCTAGTATATATTTGCCTCTTTATCCTCAAATTACTATTAAAAATTACCAAATATTTTCATATATATTTTGGCTATGTATGCTTACCATGCTGTAAAAGGGCCTTCCATAAGGGCAAGACAAAGGTATATCTTCAGTCATTCTTTTTCTCCATGGGTTCAAGATAATCTTA
>NW_028187088.1:8563607-8618231 GCF_003343005.1 Rhea americana
AAAAGAAACAAAAAAAGGAGGTAGCTACCAGTTTACTGAGAGACTGTTTATTTGGAATGCATCTCATAAGTAATTAAAAAACACACCTAGTAATTAGTGGAAATGAGTGTCTCATTTTTTGGAGATTGTAATGATTTTAAGTTGATGTCTAAGTATTCCGTAATCTTCTGTTCCAGGAGAAAAAAGGCAACTTTTCTGCCTCATTCACAGAATGTTCTTTTTCATAGGTGAAGCATGTTCTCATCTTATGGAAATGATAAAGATCGTCTGGATAAGTAAGGACTAGATTACTGTTGCTACCTAAGTGTTGCTGCCATCTGTTCAGCTCCCTGTATACTTGGAGAGATAATTTAACTGATCTGTTCTTACAGCACACATTAATCTTATTCATATGAGAGATAAGTTACTATGGAAATAAATTCTGTCTGMAGTAAGAATTTTTTTTAACAAGATGTATTTTAAAAATTTACCACCTCTTTATATAGAATTATTTATAATTTACCTGATAATCAAATTTGTGCACTGTATTCTAACTGTGCTTATATTCTAAGTACTTAACCTATRTAATTTGCACAAATTTACTATGATTAGATGATTTTTTTTCTCCCCAAATGGGGAAGTYGAGGCATAGAAGCTAATATCCCCATTTTTAATAACTGAGAACCTGTTGAATTTTAGGTRCCTTTGGTACTTAGTGATCTGTCTAAGATGATAGTTTATGTTGCATCCTACAGCTCAAATTGGATTTATTTATTTTTTAAAAAGAAGGGGCTTTTTCATGTTAAGAAAATTCTTTCTTCTGCATCGCCTGTTTCCCATTTCCCAGTTGCTCTCAAAGCTGTCTGCTGTTGCTACGTCCAAGTTTCTAATTGAGATTCGAAGCAGGAAAAATTGCATCACTGGCTTTTGTTCTTCTGTGAAAGCCCGTGCTAGTGGGGACGGCCTTACATAAAGCGGTTCCCTTTCACCTTCGCGAACAAAGAGGAGTTCCTGCACGGAACAAGTGCTGCGGCATTTCGGTGGTCTCAAAGAGCCGCAGCGAGCCCTCGGTTGCTTTATGCAGAGCCTTCGCGCTCCTGCTTGGCAGAGCAGCGCGCTCTCAGCRCCCGCAGTGACGGGGTGATGTACGCGGGGCAGTGCGGAAGAGCCGACCCCTCTCCAAGCTCTTTCCCAGGGCTGGGACAAGTGGGAGCCACTGGCCTTTGCCGGAGCTCAACCCTAACATCACTGCAAGCAAATACCCGTGCCGCAGGCTGGCGTGCGTCTTGCACTCTGCTCTGCTGTACCTCTCCCGTCCAGTCCCACAACTGCCGGAAATGTGTTCAAAGCTCACCAGACTGACAAAGTTTTAACACTTCCTGTCCACGTTCTTTTGCTGATTACGCTGGATTTGGATGAGATTTAGGATTTCTCTAGAGCAGAAAAGGGCTGTTGCTAGAGCTTGTGGCATGTGAACAGACTCTCCCAGGAAACACTTACCTGACCTAGAGGAAAAGGACGTCTTTCACGAGAGCAGTCCTGAGCCAACAGATATCAAACCAAAATGAGAAAGTTTATCTACTGCCTTTCTCTTAATTCACGTGAGAGATGACATCTCTTACCTCAGTCTGTTGCATCTTAGGAAAGTGTGAGAACATGATCCTTCAGTAGGAGGAAATGCAGATTCAGGTATGACTAGTCAAAATGTCAGCAACCTTGACTACTTTTCTCAATTTTAAGCATACGTTTAGGGCTTTGTCAAACGTCAACAAAAAAACAAAAAACAGATTTTTTCCATCCTTATGCTAACACTTGCTGGCAACACTCTTCCTAATGCACCTCAGGAGACCATTGGCCTTCTTGGCCTCAAGGGCACATTGCTGGCTCATGGATTTCCACAAGGTGTTCTCAGTTTCGTAAAGCTTTGGGGGAAAATGTCATTAGAGAGACCAGCCTTTCCCTCTGTCCACAAGAGACAGCAGAGTGGAATAGACTCTTCTTGGTGCAGGTTTCTGTTTGTTGTCACTAGGGTATTTTTTTTTTAAACTCTTTTTTGGCAAGTAGCTTGAAACATTTGTCATCACTTGGGTGTTAATGCACTTCGAAGTTTGGCAAATAAGCAGTCTGCAAGATTTTTTTTTTTTTTTTTGCCACTTTAAATTTAGCTGTTATACATTATATTTGTATGTCTTTCATTAATTCCTGTTTAAAGCAAATGACAGATATTTGAGAAATTAATCTTTGTTTCATGTTGAGCACTCCTGTGCTTTTAGTTGAAGAACTGGAGAATAAGAAGATGGGTTTGGAGAGGTGGAAGAAAGATTAATTTGGCGATCTTCAGCAAGGAGTAAAAGGACCACAAATGGTAATGGGGAGAGGTAGTTTTCTGGGAACTTGGGAGTGTTGGTGTTATTAGGCAGGGCAGGAGGGTTTTATTGCTGAGCTTAGAACGAGTTCAAGGCAGGAGAAGCTTTTAGTAGGGCATTTACATTTGGGCAAAATGGTTGGCGAAGACTCATAAGGTTAGGTACGTAGGCTACTGAGTAAAACAGTTCCTAAATAAAATATCAGCGTGGTCGACGTCAAACGGCAGCCCCTCAGCACAGGCTCGAAGGCTGATTTTCTGCTCGTCCCTCTGTTGCTCTATGGAGCTGTCTCCAAAAGCTTCCTGCTTAGCGATGGCAGCGGGAAAGGTCTACAGGGATAGAGGTGGTTCCTACTTTCTCAGGACCAAAGCCAGGAATGGATTTATAACTTTAACTTGAGCCTTTGAATTGCACCTAAAAAGAAACCCATGCGTTATGGAAAGCCGGATATTTTGACCTAATACCTCATGCACCACTAAGGTCTCCAATTTATAAGTAGGACTGTTGTTTTCCTAAGCTAACTCAACTGTCTTCCCTGTGTGTGCTGGAGCTTAGCAGATGCTAAATTGCTATGAATTAATGCCTGACATATTGCAGAACACCAAAATAGTGTTTAATTTCATACATTGGGCTCCTACAGTGGCAGCTGGCCTCTCCATTAAAAGAAGCTAACCTGCTCCTACAGTGGAGGTGAGTTTGGGGCAGAACAGGGTTAATTTTTCCTGTTTGCAATTATGATCTTTCATACCAGGTACTCCCATGCTGTACAAGCTGAAGCAAAATTCTTGTGCCACAGAAATTTACATTTGATCAAAGGCAGAAGGTGGAGGCTATAAACAGCTGTGCAGTCCCTGATGGGGTAATGCAGTATTTCAAAGGTGAAAATCCCAGCAATGATACATAGCTATATAGGTATATGACAGAAAATATATCGATCAGTAAAGAAAAGGAAATTCATGAATCTCGCCTTTTTCCCGTTCCTTGTCTGAATCCTGACCTAATTCAAGTATGATGATGTTCTGTTCCTCCTGAGGAAGGCAGTCACTTTAGATTGATTATTCTGCTGAGTTTTGTTTTATTTTGTTTTTTTTGTAGTGTATAACTGCATTCAGTTGAGTTGTATCAAGCCATGGAGCACACAACAAAATAAGAGTTGAAAAACTAGCATTTAAATAGTTGTTTGCTGAAACTGTCATTGGGTTTCATTTTTAATGTTGTTACACCAAGGTCCTGGTTGAGTACTTTAAAAACTCAGAGGAAATTTAAGAATGCCGTAATGCACTTGCAGCAATCCCCAAAAGTTTTGTTATATTTGATATTAAAAATAGTCCAAGTTAGAAAAGTAGAAGGAGCAATTAAAACTGTGGCACATAATCCTTTACAGAGACGGATGTTGCTTCTCCATATCTAGAGTTGTAGGCTGGTGCTTTGGTGACTCCCCATCTGGTGTCACCCACGGGCGGCTTTGCATCTAGTGGGAAGTTGTTATCAGGCAGCCGGCCGGGGAGCCTGGAGGGGCGCCGGCGCCTGCCGAAGCCGGGCTGAAGAGGCGATCTGGCACTCTTGTTCATGCAGCCGTTGCCGGTGCGTGCTGAAGGCTCGAGCGAAGTGTGAGTGTAGAAAGTGGAAATCTTGATGCTGAAATAGGTAAGGCCTAGATACGCCTAACTTTTGAAAAAACGTTTTCCTATCTATTTCTCATCTGGGCATGTCTCTCTCCATAAAGATACAGAAATCTTTCTGGATTTCCATAAATCTGGAAAAATAATAGGTTTTCATTCATCAAGATTCTTGAGCACAACTTCAGCAAAGGCAAACTGCTCTGCTATCTTGCTGAACAAGTGAATTCACTGTCCAGCTCCAAGAGCTACTGTGCCCCTTTGCTGATGTGTGCTTTAACAGCCTTAGAGATTGCTCCATATTTGCCATAGGGTGTTCTCCTCTTCATGTCATTAGGAGTTTATATAAAATAGTCAACATTATAATATTATCTTCATGTAGATAAAGGGATGTCCTAAGCTTTGGGGGCGTTCTCAGTTTAGTTCTTCTAACCATACCTTCTTAGATTCAGTAATCTTACTCGTCATAAGACTCCTGTTATCAGACCAGCACCTATAATAAGCTTGTATGAAAGTCTGGTGGAAGGGAAAAGAGCAATGTTTGCAAAGGGATATAACTGGAAAAAATGGATTTAAAAATCCACGGTTCAATAATCCAATAGCTTGACTGATATTTTACTCCTTAAGTAAATACAGCATTTTATTTTGTTTTGATGCATTGCAGGCACTGAATAACATTATGTTTATTCTGTTTCCAAGAGGATAATTTAATCCCAAGGTTGTGCTGTCATGAACAACATGCGTGAGTATCTCTCACACAGATTATATCATTAGTATTCAGTCCTTGCATTGTGTTCATATGGAATGTGTTACATTTGTATTTAACGGATACAAAGTAAATCCATGAAAAATGCAATCTATTAAAATAAATAAAAGAAAGGGCAGATTATAGTAGCCAAGATAAAGTTTAAAACTATTTTATATTGCACTGTCAGGAATAATACAATGTTACAGAGACATTTTCAGAGGGCAGGTATTTTCACCATCCACTACCAAGAAAAATAAGTAACCTTCAGCATAGTTTACTTTATCARTTTTCTGTGTAGGCATTTGTATTCATGAATTATTATGTGTGCTCTAACAAAAAAAAAATGCACAAAATTCAGTCCTGAAAGATGTAGCTTACAGACAGATGAGAAACATATCTTTGSTTATATTCACCACCTAAGTCACTCAAATATATTACCTAAAATAAAAATGCCAAGYCTTTGAGAAAAAGGCTTTAGTCATCAAGTCATTTTCATCGTTTTAATATTAATCAACAAATACTTCTGAATTGATGTTTCTGATCATGCCACAGAAAAATAAGTGTGGGTGGATGGCTGTTCTGCACACAAGGTCAAGTAAATTGCAGAGTTCTGTGCTTATTCTTGTAGCAGATGGATAAAATTACATGGATTTTAATTACAGAAATTACTCCTGACTTTGAGAAAATACTGTGCCTTAATAACGACAGAATTGGCCACAAGCTAACACTGGGATTTTGTGGCACAGATGTGTTTGTTTAAAGATGCCATGCCTCTGTGTCCTTCTGGAGAAGAAGGAGAATTATTGAAATTTTACTTCCATGTTGTTCCTCCTTTCTTGGCAACCTTTTGTGTACCCTATTGATAGTTTTCAAGGACAACTCTCTATAGTCTGTTGTTATTGAGAGGGAAGTAGAAACAGATTCCTGAAGAGCTTTTAAAATACCCTCTGCACCTGGCACTCCGCAAGAATAATTTTTAACAAGGGAAACTTTGTACGAGCATGTGTTTTTACAGAGTACCTTTAATGCTGAGCTCCTGTCGCTTCCCTGGGGTACAACAGAGACTGTCCCACTAGATGACTATTTTAAATATATTTTTACTGGTGAATAGTTCCTTGGCATCCTTTAGCTATTTATGCACATTACTTTCTAATAAGTATTAACAGTTGCATCTGTATTTATTTTTTTAATATATTTCTCCTCTCTCAGTCAACTGTGAGGAAGCATGTATTAGAAGGAAAGTAGAGTGTTAATTGGGGTCTTTATTTAGTTTTCTCATCATCAAGTTATCATTGTCARCATCAACCAGCTCCCTACTTTTCCACTGTATCTTGTGCAAGAATGTCARATTTTCTCTATTGTAGAAGCTATTTGGAGTCCTCATTTCTCCTGCATTTTTTTTTTCTTTTTTTAAGAAAGAGATGGCGGAAGGTGARTATGGTAGGTAAAATAGAAAACAGAAAGGAACAGATGCATTTGTTTTACTGCCTTTTGTGGGTAGAAAAAGTACTGTTTGCCAACTGCAGTGTGAAAGACTCAGGTTCAGATTAGACATGCCGAAGAAGTTTCTGACAAAGGCAGAAGTGAAGTTGGGAAACAGGCTTAGGGGAAAGGTGGTGAAATCTCTGTCATTAGAAATGTCCAAGAAGGGACTAGGCAAATACCCAGAAATGATACAGATATAGTTGCTTCTCCCATGGGAAGAAGAATGGATTGGATGTCCCCTGGGGCCCCTTTGAGATCCATCTTTCTATGATCCCTATGATCTTCTGCGAGCTGAGGATTAGAGTTAATTACCTGTCTGATTAACTTGAACTCAGCCCCCTGCTAATTTAGCTGTACTGTCCTGAGGACCAGCCTAAGGTTGCTGCGCAGTGCGCATCTGTGCAGCAGCGCRCGCTCAGCTCGTTCCCTGAGCTCTAACGCGACTCTGCAGTGGCGTTCTCCCCACGGCAAGTGGCTCTGCTGCACTGGAGGAGGCAGAGACACTTGTTCTTTGCAACTTTCATTTACCAGACCAAAGATGGGTCAACATGCAAATTGAAAGCAGCAGAGCTTGGATAGTGTTGCCAGCCAGGGCAGGATGGTGATGCTGAGCTGGGAGCCCCATCCCGTCCCATGCATCCCTTGGCAGTACAGCTTGATTGCTGAAATACAGAGTGCAGGATTGAGCTAGGAACAAGCTGTAATTAAAATAGCTCCAAGTCCTAGGGAGGGAGCCAGTTGCCATGGGGAATGGGAAGCTTACAAGCAGCCTAGCTGAACTGTGCCTGAAACATAGGGGAATGCTATAGCAGCCCAGCACGTTCGGAGATGGGGTACAGCAAAGAACTCTGAAACCGTCCCACCATCAAAAATTAAATATTAGCGGAGAGTTATGCAAAAGCAAGCAACAAGTGACTAGGAGGATATTTTTCCRTATCAACCAAGCATGATGGGTGCTAAAATAATCAAGCTCGCCCTCTTACTCAGGTGCTTGTAGTCGGCCACCTTAGTGCCTTCTTCCTCCTCTTCATCCTCAGGAACTCAGTGTGCTGCTCCCCACACTTCAACACTYCAAAGCATGCAGTGAAATCGTAGTCCTACTGGAGGCCCTATAAATTTTACAATTTACTTTGTTAGGGCTGGGTTTCCACCTCTGGAGCTTAAGGTAGAGCATGGATTTTGTGCTGAGCAGCAAGAATATCCGAAAGAGAAATGCAATGTGGTCCTGTTGTCTGCCTTCGGATAGCGCCAGTGTCTGCGGGTCTACCTCGTCAGCGGTATCAGGAGATACCACTGAAAACTACTTTTATTTTTTAAAGGCTGGCTTTTGTCTTTGCTGTTCTTTTTCCTCCGGGATGGATTGCAGCCCCTTGATCTCGCTGATTATGCGAAGAAAGCTAGTGCCGGCCCAAGGGAGGGTCAGGGACCTGGGTGCAGCAGCTGTCATCCAGCTAAGCTTAAACTGATTGCAAAACCCACACCCTGTTAGCCCAACTTTTCTTTTGTTGGCTACCCAGTGCCCCTGCGGGTCTAAAAAGAAATTTGGCACTTCCTACCAGACAGATGGCCTCTCAAAGCGATACGTGTCACTGGCAGATGTCTCCCCCAAGTGATCAGTTAGGCTTTAAAAGCAGCTTTTGGTTTCTTGATGAGCTTGAAAAGGCCTGCATGAATCCTCCATCAGAAAAAGCCTGCCTTGAGGCATTGTCATGTAGAATCACTGCTGTTAGTTTGTTAAACAGTGGTTAGACATTGACACTATTCGCAGTAAAGGCTGTAATTGGGTAAAGGGAAAAAAAAAAAGGCAGTTCAATTCAAAATGCTCCAAAAGCCCCCCTTTTCTTGCTGAGCTAATTTGGTCGGAGTGATTTGTTTTTAAAATCTTTACGACAGTGCCTGGGAGTCGCGGTGATGGCCCAGGGAGCCTCCCTGCCAAAGAGTTTGTGTCTTAAACGCTTATTGCCCAAGTGCTACCCCCTGTGTTTAACTTCACCTGCCTGAGTTTCACCTCACCTGCAGGGACGTGGCTTCGGCCGTCTGCGCCCCTAGAAACACGAAGACCCCCGTGGGCCGGGGAGCCCCCGTAGACCCTCTGTGAAGCCCCCTCTAGACTCTCTGAGAAGAGTGCTGCGTTTTCTCTTCCGTTACAAGATGGTATGATCAGCCTGCTCCAGGGCACAGATATTTTCGTTTTCGCCAGTCAGTGGGGTGCTTCAGAATAAATCTTCCCACTTAGAAATGTTTAATGCCGCTGGAGCTGCAAGAGGCAGATGAGCAGCAGAATTTTAAGTTTAAACAAAACCTCCACAACATCCTCTTCTGGGTAAAACTTTTTCCAGCCAATTGGAATAGAATATTTTACTGTTTTCAGTGACCTTATGGTAATGTGCGACTTGATTCTAAATGTACAGATATGCTGAAGGATCACATTAAGTGAACTCTCGTACATCGCTTAATTCCGAATTTCCTCTCACGCTATTTTAATGCAGCGCAGTTCAACATGGTTTCTCTTTCTTCAAGACAAAAAGTAAGGAATATTACAGCAATGTTTGTTACAGGATTCTAATATAAAATATGTTTTGTTGTTAATGCAGTCAAGATCAAACCATTATTTTTTTTATGTATTCCCCAGGCAGTTGCATATAAATATGGTATTAGAGGTTTATAATTCTCAGTCAGTTTATAAAAGAAACAGTGCTCATAATATGTGACCGCAGTGCTCAGCAGAAAAAATGAATGCCTGCAGAACCAGAGCAATCCTTAATTCTCTCTTTTTATGTATACTTTTATATGAATGTTAATAAAATTGATAGGAAATAAATTTATATGTAGCAGGATTTACAACATTAAATATTATGGGTTTCAAACTTGGTAATAAATACATACATGGATCATTTCATTACCTTTGGTAGAAGTTCACCTTCTTTAGATTTTGCTAGCTAATTAAATGTCTTGAAAATCTAACATGATGCAGTTATTTGGTGTACTGTAAATGCTTTATTCAAGAACTGCTGCAGGCAAAGGGACTTGAAATATACTCCCATTATCTTGATTTGACTTCTATTCAATATACTATAGCTAACAAAGATGTGGCTCTTCTCGACCTTATCTGTAATAGTGCTATTATTTTGTAAGTAAATCCACGTAAGGGAAAGATAATAGGTACTTATATTATTTTACAGCTATATTTTCAAAAAGTCTAAATATGTTGTGCACAGCACTACGTCTACTTTTTTCTGTTTTTGAGATTTAATGAGAATGACACATCAAAAGCTAAGAAGTTTGTTTTCATGTCAGAATCAAACATACACAATTTCAAAAGTTAGTGATTTCTGCTTTTGCGCAATTGGAGCACCATTCTTGCTCTTAAGGTAGTGTGCCAACTATCAGGGACTCTAATGATGCCATCTGGATGAAATTGTTTGAAAGGTAAAATCAGATAAAGTCAGATTAAAAAGAAGGATGCAAACTTTTAACGGTCAGGAAAATAAATCTTGGAAATAGTGTATTTTGAGAGACAGAGATTTGTATATTGAAAGGGAAGAAAAAATGTTTTTTTGAGATGCTTGGTCCTAGACTGCTAGGATGTCTACATTTAGGAGTTGAGAGGATCAGGGTTGCAAAGTCTCTGGAAAAGCCAGATGAGGTCTTAAATATCTATGGGAGCAAGGAAGATGTTATTCTTTCAGTTCAAGGTGAGTATCGTTATACAGGAGATAGAGAAATTTTAAGGGGAGTCTAGAGGACATCCTTTGGAGGTCTTAAAACAACAAAAAAGGTAGATAACGGAAAGTGGTGCTCTCTTCTTCCATTCCCCCCTTTCTTCCTCTCTTCTCTCAACTTCCTCTCTCCCTTCAGAATGAAGAATCAGGCCTTGTCGAGGGCAAGCTGTATATCTCAGCAGACCGTTAGTGGTTTTCCAACATTTCCAGGTGCTTCATAGCGCTGCCAGCTCAGCTAACACAGTTAAAAAGACTATACTTGTGCCCTTCCCTCTCGATGTTGCACAGTGCTATTCCTCTATTCCATCTGACAACATATTTCATCTGTGCCCATTTTCTCACTGTCTGCTCCAGATGAACCCCCATCTCCTCCAGTTTTCAACTTGATTAGGCATATTCTGTCTCGGGGGAGGCTCAGGGCACCCACAGTTGCAGATGGGGGTCAGAAATGAGAGTCAGGAGTAAAGAAAAAAAAACAACAAACCAAAGACCCTTTCTGAACCTTGTGACCTAGTTGGAAGGGTTTATGAGAAAGGAAAAGGACAAATCTCTACAAAGAGCTGTGATGTCTTCACAAGGTCTCTGGAGAGCTCAGTTCCTCAGCTCCTTGGTGTCGTGATGTACGCTGGGGGCAGAGTCGGGGCGCGGGCGCCCTGCAGGTGGGTATCTCTGTGCTCTGCTTCCCTGCAGGGCTGGAAGCTGCTGAATATCACCCAGGATCTTCYAGGGTATCCCTGACCTCCTCTTCCTCCCAGGTAATGGAGATCTGAGTTCCCTTCATACCTTTGAGGGTATGAAGTGCTGTGGAGTAAATGCTCTCTGGCCCTTTCCTCCCCATCTCTTTCTAGACTGCAGGTCTTTTCATTGTAGTGTTTTMCTCTTTTCTGTGAGTAGGAAGGAGGAAGCATGGCTTTCCAGTGATATCCTGTTACTTCTTCCTAAAGTGTGCTAGGGAGAAAAGTTTTCTGTGTAATGCAAAACTAAATTTTCCTTTATATTTTGATTTTTTTTCTGGAAAACGGAAGCATACCCACAACTCGCATTCAGAGACCTCTGAAGAGGAAGTATATTTTGTTCCTGGAGTGCTGGTTCTTTTCGAATCCTGACAAGACAGATACAAACATTTTTCAAGACAGATAACTATTTATTAACATCCCAGAAAAGATGATAGTAAGTTATAAAATCTTACAGCCCTTCTGACGCTGGGAACTCCAGGATGACACAGCATTGGATGGCAGCATGGGATGGACCTCTGGTCACAGCATGGCACGGTGTGCAGAGCCCATCTGTGCTGAGGTTCACCAGCTCTCTGCTCAGCTGCGCTCTTATAGAGCCTTGTCTGCAATACGGATTCATCAGACACTGACAGCAAGTCAGGTCTGGGCTGTGGACTTCGCTTTAAAAAATCCCTTGTGTAATACACCCTAATGTCCCTATGGCATTAATAAACCTATAAGCCCTGGGAATGGGTACACGGAGTGGACAAAGCTATATAGTATTTCAAGTGGACAGAACAACACATAGCACACAACATGGGTGCTTAAAATTGCATCCACATCTACTGAGGCATGCAGCATTCACAGCAGGTGTACGCTTGGGCTAGCCGTTATATGGATCACTAATTCCTCATAAAATAGTCTTCCGGGCTGGCCACTACAAGGTATAATTAGGCTATAAATTTTGTAAGGGTATACCCTTATTTTCTAAAGGCAATGAATTAAAGATGCTTTAGGGTTTTGTTATTTCTTCTTCATTAATTTTTCAGGAGTTTGTTTATACTGTCATGAGGCCAAATAGATATAGCCCATAAATTTAAAAAGAAACCCAAACTATTTATGATTMGGGTGAATTCTGTTTTGGAATGGTCCTAAACTAAACCTGTTTTTGACCAAAGGTATTAGTGTGCTGGCAGTGCTCTAGGACYCCCCCAACCCGTGCAAAATTAGCCTGTTTGTAATTAAATTTGCACCCAACTTTAATTTTTATATCATTTGCTTATTATTGCTGTTAATAGAGCATTCACCTTGTATTTTCCTCTGCAGAGTGAAGTAAGCATGGCACATGAATTTTACAGTAAGACATGTCTGCAAACACATGAGATCATGAATATTAGTCTAAGCATAAATTTTCGATTACATTCAATTTACTGTTAGTGCAATAAAACTGTCACCAGATCAAATAAGGTTTTGTACTGCATCAGCCATAATGTAGTRCCATTAAATCTGAAGTATATAATTTTTCCACTGTTCTTCTTACTCATGAATTATAAAGGTTATGAAATCACACACAACATCATGATATTGCATGSATTTTCTAGCAGATGAGTTGTGATTAAATCAGGGTAGTTTGAAGCATCTGTCTAATTAGTTTCTGATTGCAAGGCTATTCTGCAGTGTGGAAAATAGTATGTTTTACTGCAGTAGAGACTGGAAGCCTTTTCATTAAGATTTACATGAAAAAAATGTAGGGAAAAAACCCAAACACTAGTTCAACAGTTTTGTTTGGGACAAGAACCAGGAGAGGAAAAMCAGAACTAAATTTAAAAATGTCCTTTTCGTGGTCCTAGGGARACTGAAAACTAGCTGACGGAAGGGCATTCACTTTAAAAGGAAGCTTCRAAACAGCACCATTTTCAAAGAAGTTCATGCATCTTGATCTGTGGGTCCATAGCTCAAGAAATCAAAGTCACGAGACCTGACTTCTCATCATGGAACAGAGAATATGCAGTGTCAAGCCACTGGCCCTTGCCCACTTTACTCTCCTTAGGTTTATAGRCTCGCCACAAGAGGCAAGCTGCTTCCCTGGCTAACCTTCCTTGGTGAGGGTGTTGCAAATTGGAGATGGCCATCAGGGAATTATGGATTCTTTTTCCTAGTGCTTTCTCACCATTTGTGAGATGAACCACTGCTGTTCTCTCCTTTTGAAGAACTTTTCCACGTTGAATTATTTGAGCCAGCACAATACATTACGATGTGTCTGCACGCACAATTCATACAACATGCTCTATACCTAGCATATAGCATGCAGCATTTTAAAAGTCTAAATTGAATCAAAGAATGAATCAGACTCCAATATATTGCATTAAATTCTRTGAGAACTACAGAAGTTTGTTATTTAATGCTTACATTCCAGTGATGCTCAGAGACCTGTGAGGGTTGAAATGCTGCTTGTAATATAAAGACATTTCCTTCTGTAAAGCCTGGAGAGGTCTTTCACTTTTCATAAATGGTAAGTCTGGAAACATATCTAAGTTTCTGTGGATAGGTGACCTAAACAGACTTTATCTCAACTGGACCCTTCTGTTTTTTATTTCTCATGATCTAATCTGTTGTATATAGGTTCATTAGAAGTGCATTGAACGATGTGACTGACATCTTCCACTACTAAGGCTYGTGTATAATTAGATGCAATGCTGACAAGGACTCTTTTGTCTGCTATAGTTTCACAGAAAGGCCTTTTCCATCTTTTATGGCACAAAGCCATTAAAACCATGGCACCATATTCTTCTAGTGACTGGGACTGAAAATAACTTCCAGCCATTAAAATATTTCTTGTGTATCACTAGCTCCACCTCTTGGATTAAGATGATTTTTACAGATGCAGTAGTTCATAGGGGAGTCCTCTCTGGAGAAGTAAAATAATACCAATGCCCTAATAAAAGTATCTGGACCAATTGTCTTAGCCTGAAAGTTTGATGTTCAATATTTGGCTACTGGTATGGTTTAATTATGAATCATTTTGCTGACTGGAGAATAATTTGGGTTGTATTGTCCTCTAGTGGCTCATGGAGATAACTGCCCTGCTAGCAGACTCCTTTTGCTTTGCATTTTTTTTTAATCTTTTCATATGGTTTTCATACAAGTCCAAATCACCTCCAGAGAGGACTGGTACAATGACCAAAGGTAAAGTTAGCATCGTACTGCCAGTTTATCAGTAGAGCAAGCTCTATCATCTATGCCCATATAGTGCCTGCTGAATAAATATATCTTTTAAACAGTTCTGAAAAACAGTAGACGTTTTTTGGGAAGGTACTGTTTTTAATGAGAGCCCCTGTTGGAAACCATTATACAGAGCTTCCTGAAAGGAAAATAAAAGTACAAACACAGCATGAAATTTTTTGAATYGGTGAACAGTAGTTTACTTCCTCAAGGCAGAACGGATAGAGACTTCACACAAATGGAAGAGCATGCACTCCAGCATGTCCTGTGGCTGCTCCCTTGGAGGGCTTGGTAAGGCTAAGGTTTTGCACTGCTGGTAAAGCACTGCCTTTCATATAAAGCAGTGAAARCAGTAGAGCACTTTGCAGCTGGATCTTTGCCAGCATAATGCAGACGTGCATTAAAAAAAAAAGGGAGCCCAGAGCACGGAGAATAATGCTGTGGCATTTTCACTGAAGAAACGCGCATTTTAGGTGCCACCTAAAATGATATGGTGTCACCTTTTCAAGCTGCCGTGCTGAGTTTGTTTTGCCGTTGTGGCAGAGCGGTAGGACTGCTTCCACCCGACGTTGCCCCGTCGGGTAGAGCGGAGGGGTCTCCGTGGGCAGAGCTGCGGTAGGCACGGCAGGCGGGCCGCTTCGGCTGGCGACTCTTCCCTTCTCGCTGTTTCTCGTTTGACCGAACACCAGGAACGAGGAGAAAGAGAGGTTGCTCTGCAGAAGTGGAATAAGCATTATGGGGGAGAAGCAGTTACGAGTGACACAGGAAAGCGTTCTCCGTCCTCTTAAAACAGTGGTGATCCACTCCAGCAAGAGGATGGCTCAGGTTTTCTGTTGCCGTTTGCAGCACTAGAAAAGCGTACTTCAACCTTGCCAGGTTAATTTCTGAGGCTTTTTAGAAGTAGTCCATCAGAGAAGTAATAYATTGGGATTCAGATTTCACCCTCACCTAATGTGACCGATTATGCCTGCTCCTATTAATCAGGAAAATCTAGAGTCTGTTTAAAGCGCAGGTGGAGACGCTCACTGCCCGTACCAGCCACCAGTCCCTGCCGACTGCATTTTAATTCCGTGTTCACGCCAGGTGTTTTAATTCGGAGTCACATCATTAGAGCTTCTAGGAAGATSCAGGGTCTTTCTAGAGTGGCCAGACTCTTGATGTAAAAAAAGAGACACACCAGGAATCTGATGGAAGTAATTTCTGGTGAAATTCATCCCTTGCAACCTCTCTCATTATGTTGTGCAGGAACTGCATTTACTAACAGGAAAATTAAAATAATGCMCTTGTGTATTCTCAGACACTCGGGGTTTAATTCTTATCCCTCTTTCCTGGCTGATGAGCTCCACAGAGCGATGGATTTTCCATTTTTTAAAGAGTCCTTTACGGCAGTCTGCATGGCAAAGTTCCCACCACCRCCATGCACGCGCACATACCTATATCTCCCTTTAATTCCTGCATATACAACCACGTGAGTTTATCCTGCTCTGTACCAGATGTCATTCCAGAGCAGATGCCGTTGTTCATTGCTCTTCTGTGAGCGTGGAAGGTGCCCTTTAGTGGAAGACAGGAGGTAATTGTATTTGGACGCAACCATGTCGTATAGCAAATAAAACCAATGAGCTGATAAGGCCTTGCCGAGTTTTCCATTTCAGTAAGCATCTAATCTTGGAAYTGTTTTAATCAAGCTTCCTTATCATATGTTCTCATTTAGGTATTGCCAGTATACACCTGAAATTAGTTTTGCCTGAAATAAAAAGGTGATGCTGTTTCAATATGCACTGTTAAATCGTTTCTATTTGAGAATTATTTTTTTTGTATGGCTTTTTCTACAGACAGTGTTTATCACTAAAATGGCCATGAATGAGTGGTAACATACTTGTATTTTCTCTCATCAGAATAATGAAATGGTGGAACTACAGAGGATACGAATGAAAGATGAAATTCGAGAATATAAGTTTCGAGAGGCAAGACTTCTACAGGACTACACTGAACTTGAAGAAGAAAATATCACTTTACAGAAACTGGTGTCCACACTGAAACAGAATCAAGTAAGCATCAAAGGAGTCTAAGTGCTATGCTGAAAAATAGCATCATTTTCTCAAATTTCCCTAACGTGTTCTAGCAGARCACTTTGATGAAGTTTCTTTATGTATTTTCAGTAGGGTTTTTGCTAAATGCTTGTTCTATAACAATGTTATTGGCAGTTTTTGAGATATGGGGAGGCATTTCCCTCAGTTTTAGGAAAATCCCAGTGGCATATATCTACACAGAACTTTGCAATAGCAGAATAATTATTGAAAATAGGTAGAACTGTAGCTTTTCACTTTCTGCTTTTCCTCTCCTCCCTCGTTACCCACTGCACTCGATGCCTAACCGCTGTTTTCTCTTTCTATTTCCTGCACTGTTTCCTCTTCCTAAGTGCAGAAAAGGGGAGTAACGTTCTGCCTGCTCTTCCTTTCCGTCTCCTCCTGCACCAAGATTGCTTTCTCCTCAGCAATGCTAACCTGCACGTTTGGCAAGCTTCGAAAAAACGGGAGACGGCATGTCGCACGCTCCCGGTTTGTCTCTTGACTTCCCCCCGTCACAGCAATTGGCAGCGGCCAGCAGGCCAGCGCACTGCACTTCCCCGTGCAGCGCGGCGGAGGCACCGCGGTGGGGTGAAACCCCCGTACACGCAGGCGCCCACGGTCGCGGGGTCTCTTCCCTGCCCCCTTGCAAAAGCAGAGCTTCCTTTGCCACTGGATGCAAACCCTGCTGAGGAAGCTAGCAAGAACACGGTGGTCTTTTAAGTTGAACAAAAGAGGTTTGTTCTCATTTCAGAAAAGTCAGTTTGCCGTGAAAAATAAGTAAGTATCTGATCTGGATGATGAAACAGTTTTTATCTTTTTAGACGCCTCCCAGACTAGCATAGGATTGTACTGTATAACGCCATTGACTTCATTTCTGATACACCGTAGTACTGCTTTGCAGTCCCTGTTTTATGTCCTGAGCTACTGAATGGCTCAATTAGGGCTTTTATCAAAACTAAATATAATAAATATTTACTTATAGCATAAAAATAAATATCTAAGATTGTCATGGTTTGTAATGGGAGCCTGCTAACAAAACTTATCTTATTCCTGTAGGAATATGCAGTACTATTTTATCTATCCTTATGTATATTTTATGCTTCTAGCACAAAGGAGACTGAAACATTTAAAACACTGAAGCAGTTCAGTAGGGGAATATACAGGTAACAGAAACTGGTACATTGTTTCCTTGTTTATAAAGGTACCATGCCTTTTGCACCTCTGAAAGTGAATTTCTAGAAGATCTTTGTGTCAGAGTTATTTACCAAGCCAGAAAATTCTCCCTTTGAGACACATTTTTTTTCCTCACTAGCCTCGCAGGGGGCATTTTCACACTCTCAGGAAAAAATGTGAAGACTCCTTTTTGGACTGTCCTAGTTTCCATCAGAAGAAAATCTGTTTGGAAGTRTTTGCAATACTCTGTCACAATATTTCACTTATAATGCATCCAAATACCAGCTGTGTATGGAGAGAAGAAGGATTGCCACATTTTGAATGACATTAAAAAATCAGTCATTTCCTATTGCATTTCCATGCTCTTGTAATTCCTAAAATAGCAATTGAAATAGAATTTAAATGCAAGACGTTAGGTGTGTTTGTGTCCTTAAGTTGTAAACATAGCTGCTAGGTTGGATTTTATAATGTTTTAGATGGATGTCTGTGGTCCAAAAAGATTTCAAGTTTATAAATAGAGATTTCAAAATATCATAGATTTTGCTATTCTTTTTAACATTTCCCAGTATGACATGGGAACTTTCTTTGTTGTTTGGTGTTTTTCCATTCTGAGTTTGAAGACTAGTGCTTCAGTTTTTAAGTTTGCCTTTCCAAAGKCTTACAAGTACAAGACTTTTGACAGGTTGATAAATATTCTATTCCAAAAGGAACGGTTGATGTTTCTGTTTTTTACCAGAACCTTATTATAGTTCATTTAAAAATATACATACATGTATATAAATATAAACRTCAAATGAAGAACAAACTAGACTGTACCTTAAAATTGCAGATAGTAATGCATATGAATTCATTAAAAGTAGAAATGTTTCAACTGAAGAGTCTTATAAAAGCATGAAAATTCAGCATTTCCTTTTCTGTTTCACCAAACTACTGCAGAATTTCTTCTGATATTGGGAAATTTTCCATTTAGATGTGAAAAAGCTGTTGTTTTCTTCCGTGCACACTGCCAATAAATATATTGATAAGATACTACACCTAGGTGTGGGGCTGGGTGCCTGTGCTCTGGGAAGGCGAGAGACCAGTTAGTCCTGCCAAGCCTGATGAAGCAGCACCAGTTCACCAGGAAGGTGTTTCAGCAACAGGTTGCCAAGTGCTCAGCAAAGGCATCCGTACACACAGTTCAAGCACTGTGTGGCCGAACGAGCTATTTGTTACCTTTCCCCTGTAGTTTTAAAATCTCTTAACAACTTGGAGCCTCTTGTGGTTTAAACTGGTTGTGTGATTAGTCTGCTGTTCCGTTTTTAAAATTAAATGTTTCTCAAATAATGGAGAAGCTTGTGTGACACTTGCAGAGAAGATGGTTGGGCCTCTTCTAAGAGTTTTGTACCTTCCATCCGTAGATTTCAACACTACTAAGATGCCAAGATACTTTACAGTATCTGTGCCTGCCTCAGTGACTTATGTCCGATAAGAATTTAGATATGAAGATTACAGTCGTCTTCAGAATACTGGCAATTAGTAGCTCAAACTATATTAACTTAAGATCGATACATACCACAGTATACCAATACTGCTTATGGCAACGCATAACAAATCTCTGATTACCAGGACACCTGGTACTAAACAACCTTCTTTCCGTGAAATACACTGTTTATCCTCTTAAGTGGCTTGGAAAAGGGGGTTTTATTTCTTGATTCTCACCTCCTGAAAAAAATGAGCAGCGCAGTATTCAATAGAGAGGTCCACTTGCATTTTCTGTGCAGCCTGTTTTTGCAACTGCATGCAGTGCCTGGTATTTGAAATTGTATTTTCTATAGCACCTATTTCAATAAGGCTAATGAATGGCAGGTTTTCATGACTCAAGTTTTAGTATTATGAATGTTCTTTGTCTTGTCTAATTCAGGTTGAATATGAAGGCTTAAAGCATGAGATTAAACGCTTTGAGGAGGAGACAGTGTTGCTTAATAGTCAGCTAGAAGATGCCATCCGGTTGAAGGAGATTGCTGAGCATCAACTGGAGGAAGCCCTGGAAACTTTAAAAAATGAAAGGGAGCAAAAGAACAATCTGAGGAAGGAACTCTCCCAGTATATCAACCTCAATGACAGTATGTATAATAACCATATTAATATATCAGTAGATGGATTAAAGTTCGCAGAGGATGGGAGCGAGCCCAACAATGACGACAAAATGAACGGACATATCCATGGGCCTCTTGTGAAACTCAATGGTGATTTCCGAACTCCCGCAGTTAGGAAAGGGGAATCCCTGCACCCAGTCTCGGACCTCTTCAGTGAGCTCAACATATCAGAAATACAGAAGCTGAAGCAGCAACTCATGCAGGTAAGAGCTTAATTTAATGTTCTGCTTAGACACATCTTATGGATTCTAGTACCAGCTTTTGCAATGAACTTGATTTCCCCCAGGGATGTTCTTGGCCACATATGTCCTGTTCTCCACTTCTGCTTTGGTGTTTCTTCCTGTCCTGATTTTGCATGAAATACCTCTAGGAACAGAATACCCCTGTGCCAACACAGTGTGATCTGAGCTGATGTTTAATGGGAAGAGGAGAATGGGACTGAAATACAACTGTTGTTGTCAATGGTCAGATTTTGGTGTCATTTTCCCAGTTTAATAGCAGGAAATGTTCCTTAGAGTGCCAAGTGGAGGAATGTATGCTTCAATATGACCAAAGCTATCTGAAAAAAAACCACTGAAATACAGACACTCAGTTATTCCCCCCTGCAACTCAGAGCTTTTGCCATTAACTTCAGTTTGAAGAGGATTTGGCGTACCATCAAAAGAGGGCAAAAGGAGAGGGACATTCTTCTCAACAAATGTTCACTTAGAGAGCCTGTGGCGTGTGAGATGCCACAGCGTGGTGTTGGCCACGCTGGCTGCATGCATGCTCCCTTGGGGAGCAGGCAGCCAGCAGGTCGTTGTCTGTCTGTCCAAGCCCAGATGGGGCATGATCAGAATTGGAGCTTGGGAGCGGTTCAGATAAAAACTCAAGCTCCGATGTTGACATAATCTTAGAAGGGGTAAAACACAACACATATATATCAAGAGTTATTCAAGCTGTTGAATGTCTTCCATGCCACAGGAACTGAAAGGTTTTGGCACTTTCAAGGAAAAGTCCACTATTTTCTGATTATGGGCTTCCAAAAAAAATGCCTCTTCTAAAGGGAGACCTGCCTAAAATGTGGAAGATGACCTTAAAGTTAAGTTGAGCAAAATCTCTCTTCAGCGCTTGCTAGAGAGCAATAAAACCCTATATGGTATGTTATATATTTGCTGAACAGTTAAATGTTTTATTTACTTCATTGCCAAATGAACTGTGGGAAGGTTTGATCTGAGCTATGATATGGAAAATACTGATTATATGATATCTAGTGCTTTGTAGAAATACCTTTGATACATGTACGTAGTCTAACTGGAAAATCTTGAAATTTGGAATTTTATTTCTGTGGAAAATTCTGTCAGAAACTGTCCCAATGTTCAAATATAAAATCTATGATTTTTTGTGTGTGTATACATACACAGATGTATGTAAGGATACATATATAATAGATAATACACATATATTTATATTTGTTTATTATATGCAGCTTTTGATTTCATTTAGAAACACAATATGAAAAATTTAGAAAGAACAGCTTCAGAAAAAAATGCTCTGAAATGGTCACATTTTAAAATACATTTTAAACGTTTTCAAGTCTAATATACAATGAAATTCATGCAATATAAATTTGGAGTGAAAGTTGTTTCAATCAACTTTAATTTTAATATTGCTTGTTTGTTTTACACTTTTTAAGAAACAGCCAACCTTCTGGAAAAGACTAGCCACAAACTGTCCACTGTAGGACTGTAGCGCTCTAGAAAAGAAATAAAAATGTTTCTCAGTCACAGTGGCTTTGCCAGGCCACAGCAACCTCACACAAATAGCAGCTACCATTGCCCAGTGTGCCAGTTAYGGTAAAAGGTCTAAGAAGAGAAGGAATAGACCCAGTAAGAAACCTGGTATCTTTAGCTACTGGAAAGGCTTACTGCAAAATACTGATGCACATTTTTTTAAAGTGGTTGTCTCTGTGTAGTCATATCAGCTCACCTGAGGGCAAACGAATTAAATGTGAAAATTTCCTCCAAGATTTTTCTGCATACTAGATTTGAGGTTTAATTGAGTTCAAGCTGACAAAAAGTAATTCTTCAGCAAAATTGGATTTCCTCTCTTTAGTGGTGTTTCTGCCATGTGTTGTTCAGTTTGTCGTATATCAACAGTGTATATTCCTCCTGTTTTCTCTGAAGAGGCTGTGGCAGAATTGCTGAAGGAATTGTACATCTCTTGGGAAACATTTTAATATATATAGGACAACAGGCTCCCTTTTTGAGAGAAGAAAACTGCTGTTTTGTACGTGTGTGACAAGCTCAAGAAGACGCCCACGCCAAAAAAATTCTTATACACCACAGATATAGTTCCTTCAACAACTTTGAGACTCTGCTGCTCCATGATGTGGGCTAGTCCCTAGAAGGGGCTTAATTGCAAGTGCTCATTTTCCCTGCATGGTTCTTTTAAATCCAGGAGGTGACAAATGTCTTCCTGAAAATTCTCATATTCCATTTGTTCATGGTCCTTTGCTCTGCTTCTCTGTCTGTTGTTCAGTGGGAAGAATTAGTCATCTCAGTTTTAGAGCCTAGTATTCTTCTTTTCCTTCCACAATGTTGTTTTCCTTATTCTTGACATCTTCATTGTCTTATTTGGAAAAATTTGATTAAATTCTCTTAAAAAAAAAAAAAAAGTCAAGTAGCACGTATTCTCTTCTTCCACTGTCTAGTACTGACAAAAAAGATAAGGCTGAGATTCAGGGTCGTTGAAGTGCATTTCCTGTTCATTTGGTTCACTCCTCGTTGTTCGCTGATCAACTCATGTTAATAAAGGGAAGGGGGTGATAAATAGCAATGGTTAAATTGGTTCCCATAATTGCAAACTATAGAACAAACTGGGAGGGAAATCTCCGCAAACCTGAATCCTTGAAGGATATACCAAAAATAATGGCCTATCCCCAAAAGTTTACTGTGGCTGGAAATAAGACACAGTATTGTCTAGAACAAGAAATATAGAAATATAGAAATTACTGTACTGAAAACCAGCAGAGAGTTGTCAGTATTCAGATAGTGTTCTCAGGGCTCAGTCTGAGCTTTGGGGTTTTTTTTCCCCCTCTCTTGAAAGTAGAAGTACRTACTTATACCTTCACCCCGAAGTAGATTAGCTTCATCCATTATTACTGGACTGTAATAAGTAAAAGTCAGTAGGTAGATGTATTTCATTTTACCTACTGTCCAAGTTGGTGTATGGGTTTTAGATGTCAGATCTTTTCTCTGGAAGCAGTCTTTTGTTTTTAAGCTCTTCGTCTATCATGCCAGTYTGAAGTATCAAAAAGAAATATTTGTTCCAGAACCATTTGTGTTCAGCGTAGAAAGAAATGATGATAGAGATCCCTCCTAGTTCTGTTATGTTTTTCTTTCATCGTAGTCTRTGAGAGCTGAGATCAGGGCCAGTTCTGTCCAACTTTTTAAGCAGTCACTGAAAGCCAGTGCTGGATCCAAGGGGCGGCTGGATCGAAGGGGCGGCTCTCTGGCTGTTAGCTCTATATTTGTTTTTACGCTAGTGGCGTCGACTGTTACTTGTGTGCTTCCAAGGCTTTGAACAGACCCACAGTGCCACTAAAAACTTTAAAAAGACAACTGCCTTTGGTATGTAATATATCATTATTATACATGCCGCGTCAGTCATAACGTGAGACAGTCCTTTAATTTAACTGGAAGTCTGATTTTCATACACAGGTTTAGCCCACCTTACCAGGCTGAAGGAATAAATGCCCCAGTTAACACCCAAGCCTGCTATCAACCGGAGTTCAGCTGAAAGTTTCCAGGGAGAGTAGAGCTGGGGAAGACTGATTGCTGAAAAAGAAAAACAGGGGAAAGCTAGTGAGAAAGCTTTTGCTGARTAACTCCCCGAGGCTCCCTGGGACGGGTCTGAGAGAGAGGTCTGGGGAGAGCAGTCACTTTTTATGGTGGCTGCTTGGCAGAGAAGAAGGTTATGCTATTTTGGACTTTCTGTTAATAAAATTCAGAAAGARTGGGCTGATGCTGGGAAAGAGCAGTAACAGGGAAGAGAAGGAAACTGGGACAGCAAGTGGGGAATAATGTCAGAGAAACATATCACTGTGCTCCTGGCACTTGGCTGTCSTCTTCCACCACGTCTCAGCACAGGTTATGGAGCGCCCAAAATGAAGGTCTCTCCATCCAAGGAGTCATATTTTCCCTAAATCATTAAATAATGATGAAGTTTGGCCCTGTTTTTTCTTCTTAAGTCATCACTCACCTGCACACAGGAAAACTAGGCCGATTTTTTTAAGGTTTTTAACGTGGTTTCTATTTTTGTTCCTTGGATGTGGTGGCTGCAAATGATTAAAGGTTCTAATAAAAAGCCATGTTTTGAAAGCCTGTCTACAAAACCAGGGGATCAGCRTAGGCTTTAGTGCTGTAATACGTTTCAGCAGCAGCCCCTGCATTCCTAGTTCTGAGATAACAGGAATCTGAACTACTGCTGGAACATTTTCTGAGACGGCATTAATATTTTCTTAAGTCTCTAAAAGGCTTTTTTTCCCCCTTTGGCAAGTTTCACGATGGCCGATTTGAGTCYTCCAAACACTACCTGGGGAGATGCTGATAGCGAAGGATATCTTTTTTTAAAGGGTTTTTCACAACTGACAGCATTGATTTTTCTGAATTAGTAATTCAGTTAYTCATAAAGCGAATGTGGAAACTGCCAGTTTCACTGCATATGTGAACACAGGGCTGAGATATTGCAGCCATGGGAGAGAGAGAGCAGTAAACTTGGGCTCAGGATTTCCGCAGACACCCTGATCCTGCTGCAAAAGCCACGATAGCAAGAAGGAGCCCATATATTTTTGCCTTCCTCTGGCTCCCAATTTGGAACTGAATGAAGGCATAGGAAGAAAAGCCTGGAGTATTAAATTTAGAAGTTARATGGGAAGTCTTTCAGGGGTATTACCTGAAAGTAGTAAGTATCTGAACAGACCAAACTTAAAACAGTTATTCTTACTCACTTGCTTTAAGACACTGTTTATAAAACCTCTACAGGAATGCTCCATGACATCTTCTGCTGCTCAAAATCAGATTTCAGAGGGAACTTATCAAGTTACAGCCAATAGTTTGGTAGTTATACCAGAAATCCTGCTTTTTTTTCTTATGTCCTTAAAGGGATGAATTTTGCATACAGTTAAATGTTGGATGTGGGGAGTCCTGGGAGCTGCATGTGCTCAGTGTCCCAGTCTGTTATATTCACACATGGTGACAATTTAATCTAACCTGTAGAAATGCGGACAGGCATTTGTTTACTATAATTGCATTCAGTAATCAAGCACTCTTTTATGAGTGTTTGCAACAGCCCAAATATATAAATAAAGATTTTGAATGAGTGGTRGAGCTCTTCATGAGAAATGTAAATTCAAACTCCATTGACAAATGTGTATGTGTCAGTATAACACATTATGGTTGATATTATTGCGGTTTCTGCCTATTAAAATTCAGAGAATATCTACTCTATTAAATACAGTATTATCACTCTGTTTTAGGTGACTAGGCAGAATTGCTTGGGCATCAAGTAATTCTTTACTGGGCAATGTGTAAAACATGATGACCTTGTGACATTACAAATGGTAGYGGGGATAAAACTATTTAACTCCCTACAAGATCAAGATATCTCATAATTTTATGAATGAGGGGTACAGGTACTTCAAAATCTCCTTGAAGACTTTGAAGCCTTCAAGTTGTGTTGGGGGAGCGGAAGAGATGGATGTGATTGGCAGAGTTTGGTGTTCAGCGGAAAAGTGCAGGTAGGATGAAATTTCTTACTTTGATTCTGTTGTAGGTGGAAAGAGAGAAGGCTATTCTCCTGGCCAACCTTCAGGAGTCTCAGACACAGCTGGAGCACACCAAGGGAGCCCTCACTGAGCAACATGAGAGAGTCCACAGGCTCACGGAGCATGTCAATGCCATGAGGGGGCTGCAGAGCAACAAGGAGCTGAAAGCAGAACTTGACTGTGAGAAGGGCCGAGACCCTGGGGAGGAAGCACATGACTATGAAGTGGACATCAATGGCCTGGAGATCCTAGAATGTAAATACAAAGTAGCAGTCACTGAGGTGATCGACCTTAAAGCTGAAATCAAAGCCTTAAAGGAGAAATATAATAAATATGTGGAAAATTACACTGAAGAGAAGGCCAAGTATGAGAGCAGAATCCAAACGTACAATGAGCAGGTGACAAACCTGGAGAAATCAACCAAGGAAAGCCAGGAAAAAATGGTCCACATGGAGAAGGAATTACAAAGAATGACAAGCGTAGCAAACGAGAACCATAACACCCTCAACACCGCCCAGGATGAGCTGGTGACCTTTAGCGAGGAGCTGGCTCAGCTCTACCATCACGTCTGCCTGTGCAACAATGAGACACCAAACAGGGTCATGTTGGACTATTACAGGCAAAGCAGAGTCACCCGCAGCGGAAGCCTGAAGGGACCGGATGACCCTCGAGGTCTCCTTTCTCCACGGCTTGCTAGAAGGGGAATGGCATCACCAGTAGAAGCCAGGACCCCAACCGAACAGGTGACAAAAGAGGGCACAGAGCCTGTCAAGGAACAGAGCCCAACAAAAACACCTACAATTTCTCCTGTCATCACAGCCCCTCCTTCCTCCCCAGTCTCCGATACTAGTGACATTCGCAAAGAGCCGATGAACATCTACAACCTCAATGCCATAATAAGGGACCAAATCAAGCACTTGCAGAAGGCTGTAGATCGGTCACTGCAGCTGTCACGCCAGCGCGCAGCAGCTCGGGAGTTGGCACCCATGATTGACAAAGACAAGGAGGCCTTAATGGAAGAGATACTGAAACTGAAGTCACTCCTGAGTACCAAGCGGGAACAGATAGCAACCCTGAGGGCAGTGCTGAAAGCCAACAAGCAGGTAAGATGTTGGAATTACTGTTATTTCTACTGATTGCTTACATACTTTCCCAGAAGTATTTCTAGGGGAGAGATTTTTCTCATAGGTTATTTGTCTTCTCACTCAATCATGGTGAGCTTAGACTTTTCTTGCCTCCCACCCCAGCTGTTCTTGGAGTGCTTGCCCCAGCATTCACCAAGAGAACAGGCAGAAGAGCTTTTCCTGTAGCATGAGATGAAAGAAGAGGGACAGGGAAGRAGTCAGTCAGAATCCACCCTGGTGTCCCCACCAGCTTAATGGGAACATGAAATACCATAGGCTCTGGAGGGTGCACGGCCCTCAAGTGCCAACAGTCGAAGTGTGACGCATTGGATTTGTATGGCATTGTTTAACGAGGACATCTCAAAGCATTCTTCAAAAGTAGATCTTTCCCCATTCTAGACTTGATTTTCAAACTGTTTATCCAAAGTTAAGTGATTTGTCCACAGCTATAATGTTATCAGTGACATTTAAGATTAGATCCTGATTCTTCATTCTTCTGTATTCCTTCCATAACCAGTCTGGTGCTTACTACCTCACCAGTCTTTCAATGGAGAGTACTTTCTGCTAAGCAGATTCAATGATTAACATCTATGACTGGATTCATCAGCACATTCTTATCAGRGARTAAATCATTATTACTGCAAAATGCRACAGGCCATCTCTGGAGAAGYTCTCTGGAGTACTCTGAACCTYTGCTAATCTGGGGTGCTGTTGCAGGGATTAGGAACACAAGCATGGARRAGACCACCTTGKCAGCACCTCAGCAGCTGTAGGCAAYCCCACTTGTGGGATGTAGTTGGGCAGACTGTACATTTATTTGCAAACTATATCCCTTCAAACCCTTTGTATCCCTTAGATTCTAGGGTTTTAAAAAGTTAAATTTACTTTAAAAGTTAAATTTAAACATGCAAGTGGTTTTATTTACTCGGTTGCATCTCGTTATGCCCTGAATAAAGTATGAATGTAAGAAGCTGCAGTCTTCAATCCAGATTGCCTAGGAATTTTTTCATCTAAAAAAGTGTGCAGTGATCACCACACGGGGGCGTGCATCTTGATTAACAGCTTAGGCTACTGTCATCTGACGACAAGGGTGCTCTTTCAGTGTTAAAATTCCCAATAGTCAAGTAATCTGAAGTCTTGGTTTCAAATTAAAATTAGTTATTGGATATTTAGCTGGATTTCTAGACTGGAGATTTAAAAMTTGGAGCAATGTTTCAACACACATTGAAGTATTTTTAGCATTTTTTAGCTGTGTAAAAAGGTGCTGTTTAGTAAACCTTTATTGGATAAAGGCATAGATATTGGTAACTGTAGAGCTGGGTGTGAACTCTTGCAATACRATTCATGCAAACCAAATACCAATGTCCTGAAACTTTCAAGTTATGAGGCATCATAATATAAAAGGAAAAGATAAAGGTTACAGAGACRGAGGAAGGGGGGGGTGTTTTTTTTGCGCTAATGGCAGTACTGCCAGCCAGAACTGATGGATGTATCCTAAGTACCCAAAGCACACTTCATGTTCAAAAAAAATGAGTCAAACATGAGTCACCCCTCTAGTTCTTCCCTTCCGAGATAATAGGATTTAAGCAGCCGTAGGCTGGTGGTTTCTTCTCTGTGGGTTTTAGCTTAGGAGATGAGCCTAGAGAGGACGAACGGTTTGGCTTTGCACATTTTCTCTAAAGCCACATAAGCTGGAGTTTTGATTTGTTGAAAATCTTCCTCAGTCCCTAACAGGGCTGATATTAGCACAAAACAAGGGCTCCTCATCACGCACGTATCAAAGCAAGAGGGTCGCGGTGCCGCGGGGAGGCCCCCGGGAGAGGCAAGGCCACCGCCGGCGAGGCAGTTCGGCGCAGCAGCTCCGCTCTCAGCCTGCCRATGGGGCAGGTTCCTGCAGCCCTCTCCTGGGCTGCAAGACCTCGAGAGCCTGAAACATCACCAGGTCTTTCAGTGAGGGCTTTGGTGTGGCACCTCAGTCTGGGTGATTTGGAAACAGGCTTGAGCAATGTGAGGGATTTTGTGGCTTGCTTAAGGAAAGGTCCCCCCGTTCGCAGCAGGTTAAATACATGCGTCTTGCCCRAGGTGGTGGCAAAACCCGTGATCTCCCTGGGCCTGCTCAGGCCTTTTGAGCTGCTGCAGTCGTGCCCCGTAGAAAGAAATGAAATGGGGTCCCCCAACTCAGAGCAGTCTTCCTCCACTGCCCAGGTGGGAAACACTTTGCTGCCTTTGGGGGATTTTATACTTTGCACTGACAAGTGCTCAGGAGAGACCTTTTGTCCCTTACTGAATTCCCCTTCRTATTTTAAATGTTGTGCTTTGTAGAAATACTCTCACAAGAAACCTGTATTATTAGCAGTCTAAACAGACCTATGCTCTCAATTGAGCTTTTTCGTTGGGATAATGTTGTTGAGCAAAATGAGCACAACCAAAAGCACTGTAAAAATGGAAAGAAAGAAAGAAAACAAAATTCTGCGAGGAGAACCAGCCTTCCCAATGGGTCTTGCCATTCAGATCGGGGCAGAGGTGAGAGCAGCAGCAGGCCCCAAGGCTGGCATTTGGGGCTCTGTTTCGGGTTAGGGAGTCACACCCCGAACCAGGAAGACGCGGCGGCTATCTAGTGACCACCAGAAGTATTGCAGCATCGTATGAGAAAACACGTTTGTGCCGTGTTCCTGGTGAAACGCTTTGCTTCAGTGCACTGACGTCCTCTGTTATCTGGGTACAGTGGCGAATGATTCMCTGCGAGAAGAAAAGCCAACAGAATTTCTGCCTTCTACCTTGAGTTGTATTCATTTCTCCTCACTGTAAATTGCTCGCCTGCACAAAGCACTGAAGGAGGCRGTGTTTCTTTTTATTTCTGTTGCAGTGGGTCTGTCTGTGTGGCAGTGCAGTTATACCTTTTAAATCTTTAACAGCACACAATATATTTCTGTTCAAAGATGACAAGCCTTTGCCTCRTTTAATGCACTTGGCAAATTTTTTTATGATAAAGTATTTCATTTTGTTCTAGTTGTAATTCTTTTCTGTAGTAGTATTTTCAAATAAGCATTTTAGTGCTAAGCTGAGCCAGAAGTAAAATACACAAAACACTATAATGCAGAAAAAAAGGCAAGGTTTGCTTTAAGAAGCTGCAAACCTAAATGCAGAGAATTGGATTATTGAACAAACCAGCACTCAAGACAGCAAGCACATGCATCTTGCTGGCTTGCTTTCTTACTTGTTTTTGATTTATGTACTCATTTATTCATAGCTTTAACTACTGTGTCAACACTAGTTGTGTGAAGCAAAACGAACTTGCATTTTTACATTGTCGAGTAGTATTAAATTGTTAGAAGAACTTTTAGGATCAAACATGCCTGTAAGGAGAATTTAAYATCCTGGAATTCTGACTGCAAAACAGCCTGTTGTTCTCCTGGGTAGATAGTTTATGGGAAGGAGTCTAGTCAGCATGACTGTCACACCTGTATTGGCAGCACTGTGGTGTCTCCAGCTTCCACTTCTGAGATGCCGATAAAAATCTTCAGTGAAAGCACCTGAGAACCTCAGCCRTATAGTGCCTGGTCTATGAGCAAAAGCATGATGTTACACAAACACAAAGCAGTAGAATTGTATATGGAAAGTGAAGTTGGGTGGAAAGATTGAATACCATGTAAATGAGATGCAAAGTCATCTTAGAATGTGAAGTCTCCGTTAAGGAGATGAGGTTTATTCATGGATTCCAGGATTAAGGTGGCAACTGTTAAGATGCTGAGTTTGGGCACACACCTTCTGTAAGGATAAAGAGGATGATGGTAGAGAACATCATTAGTTCTG
The DNA here is from genome assembly GCF_003343005.1 of Rhea americana. Taxonomy (NCBI): domain Eukaryota; kingdom Metazoa; phylum Chordata; class Aves; order Rheiformes; family Rheidae; genus Rhea; species Rhea americana. The sequence continues at coordinate 8,593,588 of NW_028187088.1, forward strand.
GCAGTGTCTCTGGTCCTCTTTGGCTGGGTCCGAGGGGATAGAGGTGCTGAGCACCGTGCACCCTAGCTCCCTCCTCCTCTCTAGCAGTTCATGCTCTGTCGTCCAAGTCTTGGAGATCTGCTTGAGATAGCAAGTGCTAAGCGTACTGAGTGATGAATTCTGTCTCCAGGCGTCTCAGTGAGCAGCTCGGTAGTTTGTTTTTCCAGTTCCTCGGCATGACCTGGTCTTCTGTCAGGAATGTAGTTAGCCCCTCTCCTGACCTCTTGCATTATTTGCCTCTCTGCAGAGTATTCACACATTTTTATGTCTTTTCCTCTTCTTCTTATACTCTCCATTTTAATGTCTATTGCTCAGAGGTTGCATTTTTATTTGAAGCGATGTTCTCTAGTTTCTCTGATACAGTTTTGTAGTTGACCACAAGTTAAAATCAAAGGCTTCAGAAAAAGCTTTAAAAACCTTGAGCAGTTGACGTGGCTCTACTGTAAATGAGATCTCTGAAATTACCTGGGACAAAAAACCCCACTTTTTTCTTTTTTTTTTCTTTTTTTTTTCTTTTGAGAGGGGAAAGGAAGTTTTTAAGCACTAGATTATTCCTCAGCACTGCTTTAGGACACCACCACACAGATGGCTGTGTCAGTGGGCACAATTTGGGAGGTCGGCTGAGAGGCCTCACACAAATATGAGTATTTTAAACCAGAGCTGCTGCTGCAGGAAGAGCAACATGAAACTATACCTTTGGTTCATTTTGTCCTTGAGTACATCCCTCAGGGTAACAGCAAAGGTGACCAGACCACTGAAGGAGGAGGTGTCCCCTGAGCCTTGCTCTTTGTCACACATCCCCTCTCCAGGATGCTTCAGGCTAGTTTTCTGCCGGTTCAGCTCCCCAACCTGACTCCATGTAAGCTTAGAGGAGTACCRTGGGGGTGCAAAGGGTAGGGATGGGGAAAGGCTGGGTAGCTGTTGTTTTGGTGGCAGCTGGCCAACATTGATTGATTGAGCTGCTTTGTAAACTGGCATCCTCAGAGCCAAGGAGTCTGTCAGGAATCTGCTTCCATCAGCATCTCAGTTCTAAAATGATCTGCATTGGGTAACTTGAGCATCTGCAGTGTCTGGCACCCACCAGCTCTTACAAGAACCTGTTGAACATACTGAACGTCTCAAAGCAGTGCACTTCTGCCATGGAGGCCTTTACTCTGTGTCTATGGATTCCTGATAGAAGCTCCCCTGGCTTTCTTCCCTCTTCTTGGTCTTGCCTATTAAAATTATATTTTTCCTGGTTTGGTTTACTTTCCTGGTAAAGCACTTTTGCCCATTCATTCTTCACTTAGGAGGCCCTCAGAAGGGAGACCCTTAACAGCCTGCAAACAAGCATGCTGGAAAGCTTGTTTGGTGAGTTGAGAGCTAGCAGGCGCTTCCAGTAGATTTTCAAATTTATGCTTTATTTTCTACATGTTGTTTTATAGAAAACTAAAATAAGAAGTAAAAGAGGCTTGAAATTTTGACACAGTCATTCCTCTTTGTTACTTGGGAACTCTGGGTATATTACCTTTATTAATTGCCTAAATTACATTTATAAGTTGTTTTTCATCTTATAGTATTTCAAGCCCATTTATAAACTTACATTGACATTGAGGCTAAAATGTATCGATCACTTTGCTTGGGGAAATTCAGCCTGATTTCTGAATCACCAGCAGAAATGGTGAGACAGTTCAAGAAATCACTGCATCCTAGTCATGCGAGTCTACTGTGACTTGGTTTGCTATTGCTAGGTACGTCAGAAAGGAGATCCTTGGGAAATCATGCCAGAAGAGCCAGCAGCGTTGTGACTATTTTGTAAGCCTGGTGGTCTGTTTCTTAGAGGGAAGGCATTTAGCTGCAGTAAGGGAAGTGCCAGATTAGCTCACTGCAGTGCTCACTGTGAGGAGATGGACCTGGCTAGCTCTTGTTTTTCATTAATCACAAATCTGCACATTTTAAGTGAACAGCTGTGCTTGAAGTTGCAAAGCTCAAAGCCTTGCAGAAAGCATAAATGCAAGTAAGAAAAATCTCTCACTTGAGGGTGAGACAGGCAACGTAGCAGCACGTTGGGTAACGCCAGGGCAGCATCCTCACTTGCACCAAGGTCACACGACAGGAGCGGCCACGAGGACAGCCTGTGGTTAAGGGAAGTGTCTTTTACCCCATGCAGCTTCTGCAGGGCACCGCTGTCCCTCTGCAACTGGCCTTTTCCTTGATGAGGCTGCGTGGTGGAGCTGCTCTGGCGTGGGAGTTCCTGGCAAGGCCAGAGGGGTGGGTGCTGGAGGGGCACAGCCACCTTGGTGGCACRCTGGGGAGCCTGCCTGCGCAGGGTCCTGGTTTCATACTGCTATCTGCACAGCAGATGTTTTATCAGGGCCACACCAGCAAATCTAGAAGACTCCTTGATATCACTGAGTCTTTAGGAGAGGTACCAAAGACCTCAAAGACAGCCCTGGAAATATTCCTGAAAACTGGGGTAGGAAAAATGCAGCAGCTATCCCAAGCTGGTCAAAATCGGACCTCATGAAGCCATATAAGAAACTTGTTAAAATAGCTAATAAAAAGAAAGGATTGTTAAAGTCTTTCTTACCTTGCAATAAAACACATTTTCTATATGTATTTTACATGTTTTCACTTCTTAATGTAACACAATTAAATTAAGGCAATGGTGACAAAAAACTCAAGGTTTTACCRTGTCTAGACAATAATATTCAGCTACTGGGTAATAAATTATCAGTAGTCATGGAAAGTAGCAGTGAAATAATTTCATCCTTTCTTACTTAAGAGTACCAAGATCATGTTTTTATTCGTTCTCCAGAAAAAAAGGCAGTGATAAAACATTGCCAAGTTTTTAATCTGTTGCTCAGACTTCCCAGCACTCTTCTCTGGTAGTGCAAAGCAGCCAGAGCAAACAGGCTAGTTCGAGTGAGTCGCTGATAGTTAGTTTTGCTCCATTTAGYGTACCTGACCAGAATGCAAAGATGAGTTTCTGCAAAATAGGTACACTTCATGAAATTCTCCAGAGAAGGATATTGTGCCCTTTACTCCCTACTGAGATAGGGAGAGGRTTTCTGTTATAAAGAATAACTGGAGGGACAGGATGAAAGGGAAATAACTCTTACGGACTAGTCCTTGCRCACAATTTTAACAGTATAAATTACTGGGTTTACAAGGAACATGTAAACCCACTGCTGAAACAATCGAACGTTTTTTTTTCTAATCTGGAATTAGGTAGTACATATACTTAAGTTATTTTGATGCTTAAACAAAGGAAAAGTTTCACATGAATTCGCCTGTCTTTGTTTTGTAAGAAAAATACTCAAATATTCAAAAACTAAGCATGATAAATTTAGAAACTGTAGGCTATATTTTTCTTACAAAACAGACAGCTGAATTCCTGCTTTAGGGCCAAAGCAGAACTTAGGTGGAGCTATAGAGTCTAGTTGTGCTCTCGTAAATCCCTTTTGCCTGGCTAGCAACCTGAAGATTCTTAAATAAATCTGATTTAATCATATTTGTTAAAAGGAATTTGTCCCTTGGCTTGCTATTTCCTTCAAAAAWGTTGTTTTATTAAACATGAGTAATCCATTTTCTCCATGTTAATTTATGAGTACAATTTTGCTCATACCTGGAAACAGATAGGAAGCTGATGATTTCTGCTTTATCCTGCCAAAGTGTAGGATGGTGTTTCCACTCCTACATTATATCAAGGCATATGTCATTAAGACCGATAAAAGTTGCATTTATTTGAATATATCTCTAAGTGTTTTTTTACYGTTTGTTGCTGATGGTTTCAAATTTGACATAGAAATCCATCTATTTAAAATTCAGACAGTTAGTAGTGAATTTTAAAATCTCTTCTCTGTAAAATAGTGTGAAAGTAGGAAAAACATTACTGATGGGTGTACAAGTGGAGACAATTTTGATAGAATTTATTTTAGTACTGCAATTTGTTACTGTAGTATTTCACCAGACACAAAAGAATAGAGTTGTATTTTAGCAGGAGATATTAATATGCCTTTTTCTTAAGAGACAGTGTGAAATCTAGTGAGTTTTAGAAAAAKGAGTTTAAAACAGATTTCCAGCTATTTGGCCATTACTTTCTTTGTCATGTCCCCTTGCTGGTTGCCTTAAAATCGTATTTCTCTACAATTCTCTCCCTTACTGATAGTTCAAGAATGCACAAAATCAACAGGAAAAATTGGTTGTGTGTAACGAAATATTGCAATTTACTGTGCAGTAAATGAACTGAAGAAACAAAAATAAAGGCCCCTGAGAAAATGTAAAAGGAAACATTTTTTCTTGATGTCTTTCAATGGTAACAATTTTAAATAAGTCTCATAGCAGCAGTAGRTATTATGCCTCTATAAAAATATGTATTTTGAATAACTTCAAAATGATACTACACTTCATAAATAAAAGAGACAGGATTCAGTCCTTTTCATTTCCAGATATAATACACACATAACAATTTTATAAGCAGTATGGCAGGAAATCAAAGCAATTTAAGGAGGAAATGGAAAAAAGAATGAAGCAGAAAAATCAAGGAATAGGATGACTACAATTCCTTGCTTTTCTTTTAAGTGAAAATTGTAATTTATACATTTTTGTTTGTTTGTTCTCTGTAGCGGTTAAAACTGACAAAATAAGCTAATTTTGTACAACAGTAAATATTCCCAGTGCTCAGACCGAAAGGAAGGTGTCAGGCCCTAGCTGTTCCCCTACACGAGGTCGGCTTCGGTCACCGAAGGTGGGGGGAGTCCCCGCTGGCAGAAAGCTCCGCTCACACCCCGCTGCAGAAGTGCTGCGTGTCCTCTTTGCCGTGGGTTAAGAGTACACGCAGGGTTGGTTGCTGCAGTTCGCGTGATCTTGAGCGGTAGTACCGTGCTCGCGTGGCTGAGCCCTCGATGTGTAGCTGCGCTGTTTTGTAGGGATTTAAGGTTCCCGGTTGTTGCCCAGTGTATTGAAATTAGCTTTGTTCTTTTGACTGCTTTCTCCTTTTCCTGACTTTATGGAGTATRATTTGAAAGAAGTCGTGTAAGGGGACAGTTCAATGGAATGTAGTTCAGGTCTAATATTATTTTACTGTATGAATGAAGAAGTAGACAGAAGTAAAATCAAACATGGCATCTTAGCTCTTATCAAATACCTGTCTCATAAGCATATATCTTTGTATTTTCAGACAGCTGAAGTGGCATTAGCCAATTTGAAGAACAAATACGAAAATGAAAAAGCAATGGTGACTGAAACCATGACCAAACTACGAAATGAACTGAAGGCTTTGAAGGAAGATGCTGCAACCTTCTCATCCTTGCGAGCAATGTTTGCAACCAGGTAAGGGAAATGGTTTCACAGTCTGGCTCAAATTTGTAAAGGTAAATATGTGTGCTAAGTGAGAACAGACTTAGCTGTATATGTTGGGTGCTTAGGAGGAGATACAGAAATTATTTTCTGCAAAGGCAGCGCTTTGCTGGATGAAAGTGAATGAATCTTGTACTGCACGCTGCAAAACTTGCAAGCTTTGAAATGCTACTGAGATGCATGCCCTTGGAAGATAAAGCTGGAGAACAGTAATGTCAATGCAACCTTGAGTAAAGTGTTATATAGGCCAATATCAGCCTCCAGTTTATTTGCATTTATAGGGTTTTCTAAAGTAGAAAATAAATGCTAGATTTATGTGGCTGATGTTYACATTCAGAAGTGCACAGTGATTCTCTCACATAAAGCTTTTATATGGTTAATGATAATCTTTAAAACTCTATGTTTTCATTACTACAAGATTTATTACTTACCACTGGAAAAATCTATTTCATCAACTATTCTATGCTGTAATGCAGSACAAATAATTGTGAGACCACTGCAATTTCCCAGTCCACTGTGAATTCTTATTTTCTACAGCTGTGGTATTTGAGTTATTATCTTCTCCTTCTTTGGTTTATAACTGTCATATATCTTCTGCACCAAAGTTTTTCCTGTCAAGACAGTAATTAATCATCTCTCTCCTTTCTTTCTGCCATACATTCTTCAAGAGACCTTTTGATTTTAGCAGCTCTTTTAAAGGTGACCTATGAATAATTACTTTTTAAAGATCCAACACTTCCATCAATAAATTCTTAACTCTCAAATAATCAAGGAAAGTAGTAGCCTCAGGAAATTTCTCCATTATGTCATGATTTTTTCCCCCATCAATGCAGATTACTTGCTTGTGCCTTCGTCCATAAGCAATGAGCCTTCTTCATGCCTCATGCCAACATCTCTCCAGTRCTCCCTTTAGTATGCAGGTACCATCTCACCTCTTTCAGCCTCCTGCAGTCCCTGGGTGCTTAGTGACAGTGACTGTGGCAGCTGGGAGAGTTAGTCAGGGAGGAGAAGGAGCCATTTATGTGCCATGATGTTGGTGCTGTGTACAAATTCATTATAGCTTCATCATCAGAAGAGTATGGGTTGGGCCATAACAGAAATAAAGAACCAACCCATCAGGTGATGTGAACCAAGGTAACTCTATGGATTTCAGTGGTGTATAGAGATTGTCTTCAGGAGAGCAATGTTTTGTATGTATTTTGGAAATGCTCGTGTAAATCTTATTTCAAGCTTGTTAATAYAGCAGTTACATAAATGAACTAATTTCACAAGGCTACCTGCTAACTCCTGAGGAGAGGGGTGGCACCATGAGCATAAAGCAAAGGGTCTTTGCATGGAGCGTAAGTCACAAACCTGTGAGGCAGAACAGTTTTGAAAAGCTTTAAAAGTTGTTATTTAAGGGCCATGTTAGATTGTTGGCGTACTGAATGCCCTTTACCCAACTGAGGCACCCTGAGTGAACACTTCTCTTGGATTCAAGGCACATGCTAAAGCTGCTGGGAGATGGCAGTGTCTTTTCTGTGAGAATTAGGCTCAAAGGGGGCTGTTTATCTCACCGATTCGAGACGTCATGTGTAAGATGTGATAAAATATTTGTTTCTCTTCTATGAATTGTAAGGGGAATCTGAGTAACTTGCTGAGTTATAGATGTCTACYTTGTAAGTGTCTAGTGTTACTAGAGATAAATTGTACGTAGAGCATCTTATACTGCTGGTAAACACTATGCTGTAGTGATTAAAAACATACTGTATAGGCTACAAAAAGTAGCACATAAGAATTTTGCCCAGTATTTTCTTTACAAAAAGTCACTGCAAAGTCTTGTATATCCGTGTGCTCCTATAGATTTTCCTGTTGTGAAAAATTCCTTTTCTTTCTCTGCTCTGGAATCCAAAGGCTTTTACAATTAAATTGATTTTCCTAAATGTTCAAATGGTTGACTCGTTTGGAGTACTCCATTTGGAATAGCATTCATCTAAATGACAGTCAGCAGATATACTATAGTTGTCTGTTCAAAAAGAGAAATCTGTTTGGAAATGGAAGACTGTAAGATTCTCTATGCAGTAGCTGTTCAATGGAATAGCACAGAAAAACAATTGTTTAGTCTTCTGTTAAATAAAACAGTGGTTTCCATGGTAATCCTGCATCACATAGGACTTACTATTAAATTTGTGTTATAGGATGAACATCCCTCTGATACTAGGATTATATTAYAGATTTGAAAATGATTTCATACACTGTTTGATAGGATAATATTCTTTCTCTTTCATAAATCATTATTTTCTGTTTATTTGGTTCATTCTGGTGCTGAACTGCATGGTTTCTTCTTCCRTTAAATACACTGGATAAAGGTAGTGCCACATTATGAGAAGAGCACAGCAGATCTGTTTCTCGACTGAACAACACAGAAGAAAGCTTTCCCCAAAGATCATCTTATATAGAAAGCAAGAGCAAGCAAACCTTTTTTCCTGCAGTTTCCCCTCATGCTTGTGTACCCCTCCTTAAGTTCTTCATTCAGTTCTTCCATTCTCCCCCTCAAACAGCATTCTGCTTRTACAAGCTCTGTCCAGCTTGTACCTTTACTTTTGCGCTTTTTCTTTCCCAACATTTTTTTTCCCCAATCCAAAATYTCTGTGGTTCTGATCTCTACAGCTTCTTCCTTCCCTCTTCATTGACCCCTCGATTCCATTGTGGATTTACTTCAAACCTGTCAAGATGTGTCCTCATTACAGTTTGAAAGAAGAATAAAACAGCGTAAGGTATACAACCATCTTTTCTGTGAACAAATCCTTGACAGAGCTGCCATGTTACCGCTTGCACTGTACAAGCAGCATAGAAAAATGAAGGATTTCTCCATTCTCACACCAATCCTTTTGGATCTCAAAACCACAAAAAATCCAACAYGCTTTCTGGTTAAAGGAGGATCCATTTCCAAGGTTCTCCTCATCATCCCCGCTATTTGTAGAGTTGAGAGAGCTACAGAAGGTTGGCMGGGTGCACTTGATTGGGATACTTAAAGCTATCTGGTAATAGAGAAGAGTAGCCAACTGTTAAACACAGTAGCTGTTCATTTTACAAGCATTCTAAGTTTTCTGCTTTTTAAAGACTACCTTTTATCGGTGGTGAGGTTTTAGGGCACTAGGTAGGTTCCACTGGCAGTAACTGCTCTGCAAGAACTCTTTCATAAAGGCATTTTTGTTGGGGCATTTCAATGGGGTGTTAACTCTGCTGCTGCAGTTTTGGCTGGGGAGGTCTCTGTACACACAGGTGAGGTGCGTGTGGTTGGCAGAGCAGAATATCAGTTCTCAGCTTCTGTCATAAAACGGCTTATTCTGACCTGTACTCCCAGGCCAGGAAAATGGCATAAGCCTTTTCTGCTGCTCCTGTCATTTCCCCTCACGCCAGCCCCAACTCGCTGACGCAGGCTGTGAGCCATGCGAGTGTGAAGTAGTGACACTGAGGGCCAGCACACATCTGGAGGACAAATGAAAAATACATTCTTTAAAATGTTAGTTTTCTCATCTACGGTAGGGGTTGGGAGAGAAGTCTAGTGCTAAGGGAGAGAAGGAACTGCTTTTAAAGCAGGATCGTAAGGTATTTAGAAAGCTAACTTTATTAAGTCCCTAAATATGTTTGTTTTTGCAGTCTAAATTGAGATAGTCAGAAGGCAAGAGCAAGAAATATTACTCATGATATTGCTACAGTCCTGACACTGCATGTACTGATTTTATTCTCCATTCATTAAGATGTTTTCTTATGTTTGATAGCTAGGGAGGAAAAAAAGGCACTGAAGAGATGGACTAGGAAGTAAGGAAAGATTTTGGAGGTAACTTAGATGAGAAAGCATTCCTGGAGAAAAAGAGAATTATGCTTATAGCTAGAACAGGGATCTGTCAACATCAGTGTCTTTGGGTTTTAGTTCATGCTCTGCYACTGATTTCTGTGACCTAAATTGTGCATAGGCTTGACTTAGCATGGTTTGCATGCTTAGACAAGAGAGTGAGATGAAAACAGAAATCACTTAGACTCATATATAAGCTTCTTGGATCAGTTTATACAAAATAAGTGGAGGAATGTGTCTGCTTCCTTTTCAAGACAAGAGAATTGATAAATAGGTGAAATCTTGGCTCCTGCTCTGGCAGTCAGCAGACCACCATGACAACAGAGTAACCGTGATGCTTGTGTAATAGTCACCAGCAGCTTGCACCCATCCTGGGGCAAGGAACAAATTGGAAAGGAGCTCTGACTTGGGGGGAACAGGACAACTTTTGTTATTTGGCATTTGAGCACTTCTGAGACTTCTGTTCAGAGCCCTGGTGCATCCTGGAGCCCAGCTTCCTCACCCGCAATGTCAGCCCCCTGCCAGAAGTCCTCTCTTGAGAGCTCTTAACCTTTTGTTCCTCAGTATGCTATGAGACTTCTCAAATGTTTATAAAACGTGGGTAAAAGGCAATATGGATGTGTGTCACGCTTTTTTTCTTTTTTAATTGGAAACACTTCTCTTTTCATCCCACACTTGCACATAGCAGGGAATATTTCAGTGAAGGGAAATGCCATGGCTGCAGGCAGTAGCCACCTCCCACTATATGGAATAACCTTCACTGCTGCAGACTTGAAGGAGCTTGGAGGCTGTTGACTCAGCAGTTCCTAAAGTTAATTATGGCCTTTCCTTGACTGATTTAGGCTTAACCTTTCTGAACAGTTTCTCAAAAATATATATATACTTGAGCAGCAAAACTCAGACACAATGAGCTGTGTGTTTGTGAAAAATAATAGGAAATTTTGAGTTGTGGTGGAGGTCAGATGACTAGAACCACCCAAACACTGCAATGAACTGCCAAGAATGTTGTATTGCTGTTATGGGGAGACCTCGAGAAAGGGCATATAATTAATCAGAACAAATGAAAAACATTGCATTAACTAGCTTGTTTTTGTCTTGAGTATGAGGCCAACCTGACAGCATCYAAGTGTCCACATTTCTAGAGCTAGCTTGTTACAGTTTACAGCAGGCAATGAAAAGCAGGTTTGTCTAAACCTCCTTTAGTAATATCCATCTTTGTGAAGCTTTATATTTCTTAACTGCTCAATTACACTATTTTACAAAATAGATGTCTAGTTGCCTACACATCCTAAGGCCTGAGGAAAACCAATCCTTTTCCAGAAAAAAATTGGCTCATTGCCTTACTAAGCAAGGTAGTCAGTTCCTCTAGTGGCACTGTGCTGCAGGTGTTGCTGCAGATGTTACTTGTTTTTGTTTTARTTTCTGACAGTAAATGTACATTTTTTAAAGTGTCTGTTACTTCTAGACAAATTAAAGAGGAAAGTGGGAGAGAGAGAGATGGAGAGGTAGATACAGTAACACATCTGGTTGCAAGAAAGAGAATTTTAAACTTTGATAACACAGATCTTATAGTAATTCCTATTTCAAATGGATTGAATTTAATCTCCCAGATGCTGATTTCATTCTAGGGACTCTGTCAAAGAAACTGGATAAAACATCCATTAACATCATAGAGCTTGCAGCAGGAAGAGCTGTGCAAGGTGATTTTGAGCCAAAGAACATTTCAGAAATATCTCTCTTCCTCATGGCTTAAATAAAGACAGTCATGCCTTTCAGGTTCTGCAGAAGAAAGTTGTTACTGAAACTGTAGCTGAACCTACGCCTGACTTATTCATTTTGCTTCCAATTAAAATGCTTAAATTATTCAAAAGGAGAGTTTAATATATACATGTGATTTAGATGTGAACAATGATTAAGAATCTTTAAGTACAGTTTATTTCAGCTTCCCAAGGAGAAGGTTAAAGTTACAGACAAATAAATTTAATTAGTTGGTGTGCAGTAATTCAAAGGTTTATTAAGTCATATATTCTGAGAAGGAAAAGGAAAATGGTTTTCTTGATGTTTGCTTTCTGTGGATAATACTGATTAAGTTAAATCATCATCCATTACACTATTGTAATTACATTGAAAAGTTATTTAGATTTATACAGATCACATATGAGAGAGGATTTGGCAAAAGCTGCATTATTTCAAGTGAAAAAGTCTTGTGTGGAGCATCTGATGTTGCTACAAATGCCTGATGGTCAGACAGAACTGCTACCTGTGAAGCATTTCACTTCTGGTATACTTTCTTATGACTCTTGGTTCTTATTGAATAGATGATTCTATTTTTAATAAATTGAATCTGTTTCACTTCAAACAGTGCCTAAGACTATACTGGAATGTCTTGCTTTTCCTGTTAMCTTTAGCAATCATTGTTTACAGCAGGACTAAATTAAATTGCTTCTTAAATAGTAACAAAATCATATGAGAAAGGGAGTGCATTTCCAAATCTATCTCAGAGATCTTGAGAAGGAAGGCAGGGCAGTTTTTCATATGGATAAAAGAGGCTCAGGATTAAAAAACAGCTGGTGATATCTGATCACACCTCCAAGAGACTTGTCATTAAATGTGAAAGCATTTCCAGGTGTGGAATTTCCTGAACACCATGTCTTTAACCAGTTAACAGTGGCAAATAACTGAGGGCTTCTCGTTTCACAAAATCTGAAGCGCCAGGTGTTTGGAGCTTTTTTTTNTTAATCTTTTGTCTAATACTTTGCTCAAGTAGCTGTCGTTGTCGTTGTTTCTGTATTAGAAACATATTACACTGACATAGACTACTCTGACATTCCAGATACAGGTTCTCCTGCTGAATGGGAAGCCTCGACATGCAGATCCAAGTCCAAATTTGTTAAAAAGYGGGACTAGAAGAATTAAAGCTGTCTGCTTCCAGGATTATGTTCAGCAAAGCTTTGACCCAAACCTGTCTCTGTAACAGAGGCTCTATCCCTGCCAGAGTTGGTTCTTGGACCAGTTCCCCAGATTTCTGTCTTGTTTGTTTTCCCAGGTGTGATGAGTACGTCACGCAGCTGGATGAGATGCAAAGGCAGCTAGCAGCTGCAGAGGATGAGAAGAAGACTCTAAACTCTCTGTTGCGCATGGCTATCCAGCAAAAACTTGCCCTCACCCAGCGACTGGAGGATTTAGAGTTTGACCATGAGCAGTCCCGACGCAGCAAAGGCAAGCTTGGAAAGAGCAAGATCGGCAGCCCTAAAGTAAGTGAGGAGGCATCAGCCACCGTGCCAACCATAGACACTTTCCTCCTGCATAGTCAGGGCCCACAGCAACCAAACTTACTGGTCAGCAGTGGCACTCAGAGGAAAAGGTATGCATGCAGTGATCTTTATAGTACAGTGCAGTGGCCAGACTTTCATTAAAGTCTTTCACTGAATTGTAAACATTATGTATTTTTTTCTATTTTGACTGGGGAGAAGGAGGTGGGGAGGATATGACTACGGAATTCAAAGCCTGGCTACATGTGGTTCTGATCCACCTACTCACAATGTTATTTCCTCCTCCTTAATGCAGTTTTTTGAACTATATTYTGTCAGTGTCTCAGTGCATCTTGTGTGTCTTTAATATTAGTGTGAATGTATTTTCTTTAACAAGTTTTCCATAACAAGTTAAGGAATTGCATATGGTAAAATGAGCATCTGAAACAAGAAAAAGGGATTGTGTTCTATGAGCATTTCAGTGCTTAACACAAAAGAAAGAGCATCTCTTTGTTAAGCTCTGATGTTCACTTTTTCTTCATCAGTGCAAAAAAAATATGGATGTGTTCACTCAGATCAATTTTTCCGCATATGGGCAAACACCTTCTGAAGGGATCCCCCTGCCATTCATAACAAAATGCAAATATTTTGCTGTTCAAGCAGCGAGTTCTTGTCTTGTCTTGTGACTGTCCTGCCAAAGCTCTATAGCTGGGGGATCTCCGTGGTTCTGATGACTTCTCTACTAGGGAARTCCTAGATGATCATTCCCTTTTCCTATATGTTCTAGTCACAATGCAAAAGATAAGAGAACATCCTGGGAGCCTTATATGCCTCAACTCCAGGACGCTGAGGTATAAGTCAACCTCATCTCCTCTGCCCCTAATATGAACAAGAATTTCCTAGGCAGGCAAGGTGTTCTGCTGTGGAAATGACAAGGAGTGGCAACACTGGTTGTTTTTTTTACCTGTTAAGCAAATTAACTTGTCATACATGAGGCTTTGAAAGGTAATTAAAGTAAAACTCTTTTGTTTCCATATGTATTTTTCTTGGATCTCCTGCAAGACTATTCTCACCTTCCCTTTGTGATCAGAGCCATCCCAGGACTTCAGGGACCTACCTACAGAAATTATTAAGAGCCCCCCCTCATCCCGCCTCCACAGAATCATATCTTCTGAGGGGCCCCCCTTCCATGAGTGAATTCATCCATGGGCACCGTCTCAGCAAGGAAAAAAGGTTAACCGTGGCCACACCAGGTAAACATTTTTTCCTTGGGTGCATGTGGTGCTGAGTGGTTAGCAGAGCAGGGGGCCCTCCCCACGCTGCACATGCAATCTAATTTGGGCACCTTATTGTGACATGAAAAGCAAAATGTCTTCTCCTGTGACACGTGTGGCAGGAGCTGACATTGTGCTAGCAGTGGCCCAAACTGGTTYCAGATGCGGTGGGGAAAGTCCATCCAAGGAGTAGGTGGCTGCAGCTCCCACTGCCATCCACAGAGGCTGCACCCCTGTGCCCCAGGCAGTACTTGGTGTGGTGGTTGTGTTGGTAGTCCCTGCAGAAAACACAGATGGACGGTAACGTGATGGAATAGTCAGATGTATGAGGACTGATGGCAGAACAGCCAGCAATATGCACAAAACTAAGTGATAACCATCCTCTGCTCACACTTGAGTATTCAATCAGGGTTTTCTAAAGTGTASTATTAAGCTCATGAAAGGTTTGGCTTAAATAAGTTGAGTCATGAAGTTCACCTTGTCWGGAAGCTTTGTTCTTCATTTCCTGCTGAACTGTAGTATCTGCCTAGAACAACGCATAAAAAGGAAATGCAAACTGGAATGCCACTTCAAAGGTGGTATTGTCTTTATTCTCCTGACAGACAAACTTATTTTTTTTTCCTTAGAAATCACTGTAAGGGAAGATTTGTTCTTGAGCAGAACTTTTATTTTTCACACATGCACAGTCTTGTCTGCTGGTAATTTTCTTCATTCTTTATTTTGAAATTTGTTGCACACAAAAGGCAGAAGTAGAAACTGTAAAAGTTAAACCCCAGAAAAGCAGTTTCTGCTCCAGTAAATGTCTATTCTGGAAAACTGAGTAATACCCCATAATATGTTATATCTCAGTTAGTGCCAACAATATCACAGCAGCCTTTGAGTAATGCCGTGCAAGTAACACCTACACAGATGAAGAAATGACAGACAAATGTAGCACTGCAGAGAGCCTCAACAAAACATTCTCATTAGGAATACTGCAAAAAAAAAAAAAAAAAAAAGGAGAGAGATGGGGGGAAGCAAAGACTTTATAAAACAAATGATAATGATCTTTTAGGAATCCCTTTCTATTCTTCTGGCAGCAGTTTAAAATATGCTGCAATACCCCCTTGACTTCAGAAGGAGCCTCTGTGAGCAGTTATGACAATATCTTTTTGTGATTTGGAGAAGGCAGAACTGTGCTAAGAAATGGAAGAACACATGCTCTTTTTCTACCCTGTACACTGGAATGTGTTCCCTAAACATTGGCAGTGTCCCTTGTATTCTTTCCTCCTCATCCCATAACAGAATGAGGATCATTTTTTTTCTTTCTGGTGGATGCTTAACATGCCCAAACATGGCAATCTTCAAGTGTAAAATTTTCAAAACTCTTTTAATTGTAATTGTACTTCTAATTGTACTTCTATTGTACAATTCATAAGAGAGTGTCAGGCCTAAGAGAACCAATCTTTAATCCAAGGACTTGCTCACYTTTGTGTGAAGAACCCTGACTCTGTATTGTGTCTGCAGGTGGATGGTTGGAAAGAAGTCATCATTTGAAAAAGAAAAGTGCTTAACAAATAGGAAAACACAAATTTACTGCATTGCAAAATTGCTAGTACTGATGATAAAATAACGTGACCTTTGAATGTGGGACTCTTTGSCTGCAGACAGTGTCTTCATGCATTATTTTTTTTTTCACTGTTTTCATGGACCAGTGTGATGTCTCATAAAATACCACAGATTCATGGACCCCAGGTTAAAAAACCCTGATATAGCCTCTGACTTTTTGCATTAAYAGAGGCCAAAGGATGAAGCACTATGAGTAGTACAATTATTCAGAAAAAAAATTATCTAGAGCCTCACTCAACGCTTTAGGTACGTCTCTACATATTAAAAGTACAGGGGTCTGAAGACAGTGTTAATGATTCATACTGTAATTTTCCTCATGATTCTAAAATGGTCCCAACTTTCTGGATGCATTTTATCAGAATTTCGTGCCTCACATGGCCTTAGTTTCAAACAAGCAACTTGTGACACTGCCAGGTTCAAACAGATGATTTTTTGAGCRCTCAGACTCCAATATTAGTGGCAGTTCATATTGGAATCAAGTTGAGGATGAGGCAGAGAGTTGTTCAACATTAGTCTCACCATGSTTAGCAGTTTCTGGAAATGTTCTTGTTAACAGATCAAATGAATGATGTACCAAGTAGGATTTTTTTGCCATCTAACTAACTTTTTCTTGAGAGCAAGGAGCAGTRAAGGATGTTATTTTACTGTTTTCATATGGAATTTTTAAAAGCCAGTTATCAGAAAGAGTCTTTCCCCTGATGATTTGCACCATCAAGCAAATAATCAAGACATGTAGCAACCACCACCTACTTCCTCATCATATAGGTTGCAAAAGAACAGTGTCCAAACTCTTAACACATAGAGCAAAAGACAACTTGATATGAAGGTGTGTCTTCAGTATTGGAGGAAGAATGATGCAAGCCTAAATTAAATGCATTCAGGTTTTCTAAAGTCCTGAAAAATTCCCTCTCATGTRAAAACTTCACCCATGTGATGGGTGGCCTTCCTTGTCATTTCATTAGCTCCCAGAGCTGGGAGGCTGCGAGGCAGATTGCCAGTTCTGCCTGTATTCTCATTGCACCTTCTTCTAGACTTCCTGCTTGGAAGAAGAAGGTGCCGTGGTCTCCATCTGGCCCTGGCTTTGACTGCTACTGGCCCCCTGGTAGGTGGAAAAGTGGGAAAGCTGTTTACTGCTTTTTTTCAGTGGAGGATCCCAGCATGAAAGCTTACTAGCGAAGGCCAGCTGAATTAAAGACCATTCAAGAAAGATTGCTCTTTCTTACTTGGTTTTCTCTTGACTGCTACTCAATTTTAAATCACCATCTGAGTCCCTTTGACACCAAGCTGCGGCAGTATGACTTTCTAATTGAACTAATGACTTCTAATCACTGTGCATAGAAATACCACTCAGGCCGTTTCCAAAGTATCTTGTTTCATTTTCTCCAGGTAATAGTATATATTTAGCTTTGCTGTGGTATTGCTGTACACTAAGCTGGAATGACAATTTATGGATGGTGTTTAGGCCTGTGATTTTACTCCTTCCTTTTTCTTCTTTGCTTTTGTTATTAATGCATAGTTTTACACTATATAATCTTTATTCCAGTCAGTATATGCCCAGCACAATTTCAGCCCTCTTTTGCATGTGGCTGTTTTCTTAAATATGTGAAGAAGTCAGGGCGTGTAGAAAGCGTGAGGCTGAACTGGACAGCTGCACAGAGTATAGCACTGTATTAGAAGTGACCTTTCCTTTGCAGTTGCATTTGAACTCCTTCTAGAGTTTCATATACAGGGCCTGAAAATGAAGTGACCAGATGATTCTCAATATCCCCCAATCCCAAATACAAAATATGTTTGTCTTGACTTCTTCAAGGAAAGAATGAGACAGAAAAAGTCTACCGTAGATGACCTGATTCTATCTCCTGTCCACTATGTTAGCATGGAAATTCTCAATGTTAAAATGCCCTAATTCTAGCTTAAAATTAACTCAAATAAGACCTTGTGTGGGTGATACAGCTGCAGTAAGAGGCTCTTGAGACACAGAGTCATGCCTGCAATGTTCCCCCTTAAACAAGTGGCTGACGAGTCGACCACAATTAGCCTTATGTTCTCTCTTTGGTTGGCGTGACACCCAAAGAAACTTGTAGGTACTTCTTTTCTGCATTGTTTTCATTTGTGTGTACCACAGGGCATTTTTTCAGTGTTTAAAATCCCATACAAGAAAATTATTTGACTAGTAAAATATTTCCTATTTCTTCAGAAAAGGAGTTGCTTAAATCGTAATGAATAATCCCTTTCCTTCTAGAGAATTCCATACAGTCATATTTTACTTTATTAAAAAAGAAAAAGGGAAGTAGCCGTAAAAAGTAACATATTTCTTTCAAATTCAAAGCCTAGCTAAGATCAGATTTTTAGTTGATGTAACCCAGGCTAGCTCCAGTAGTTTCTATAGAACTAGGCTGGTTGTGTAGTTTTTAGATTTTATTGTTTTTCACTGTTACAAGACCTTTGCATAAAGTGATGCCTCTAAAACTTATGAAAATAAAAAACACAACAAAAATAGGTAGTTTGAGGAAGTTGCTCRTTTCTGAAAGCACATTAAACCTGAAAGTTTGCTTGCTTTTCAGGTGTCTTTCAAGGTTGATTTACAGAATGGCATTTAATTCTTCTCATAACAGACTAATGCGGAAGATAAAGACAGAATAAGGAAAGCTATTTAATAATACAGCAACTGCTTGAGTGCTAAGCTCACCACTTATGCATACATAATTAAGAGTATATAATATATACTCTTAATATACAATCATCCAAGATTAATTTCTGCRATAGTTTTATGCTTATATGCAAATAAAAATTGAATCACAGTTTGATACAAACAAAATTKTGGGGTTTTTTTAGGAAAGGTCTACAGAACTAGTTTTTCATTTTGTTTGTTCACTTGCATTCTTACCATAAAAACTAACTCAATTTGCAGAAATTCTGTCTTGAAAGAAATTCCTGTAGAGAGTTCCTAACAGAGTCTCAGAGATAGCATTTGTAGGTAGAAATTCATTCTTCTAAGCTGACAGGGAAAATGATAACAAATAATACTCAGTCRCCCAAATATGGAGACCCTGACCAGTCTTCCAGTTAATGCTTTAAGTTGGGACTCATGGGGAATTACTTCAGTGATGTCTTGCTAATTGGCCTTTAACTTGAAAGAGGTGTCACCTGTGAAGTCTAACTTAGCTGAGAATGCATTGAGCTGTTTAGCATAGCCCAATCACAGTTTAATACTACATGGAGCAAGAAAGTCTTCTGGGTAGGGTGCTCCTTAGCATTAAAGGGAATTCCCTTTTGACTGAAGGGCCTTTGGTATGAGCTATGAGGTGCTCAGCCACCTCCAGCACAAGGTGTAAGTCGTGAGGAGTATGCACTGCTGCTGTTTTCATTTTGTTGTTCTGAATTTTGTGCCTTTTGCACCAAAAGGTAGTGTTCAGGGTCAAATTTTTCAGAAACATCGTATAGAATGCCTTTCTCCTTGTAATTGAAAGCTCATGTGTGTTTTCCCTTAAAATTATGTTAAAACAAAAGTGTTGTCTGTGGGCTTACCACGTGAGACAGGATTCTTGGCTTCTGCTCCTGCTTCTTCACGTTGTTGAGGAAGTAGGAAGATACGGGAAAGCATCTTCAGAGGGAATACTATGGATAGGAAGCCTTGGTAGGAGGTGAAGCTGGCTTTGCCCTTGCACATGAAGGGGCTGGGAAAATGACTGAGGAAGGCTTGGACTGACGCTACTGTCCACATTGRAGCCTGTTCCCAGGGACGAGCCTGTGCACATTGGAAAGGTAGGGGAAAGCATTTTTGATAGTG
Source organism: Rhea americana (assembly GCF_003343005.1). NCBI lineage: Eukaryota > Metazoa > Chordata > Aves > Rheiformes > Rheidae > Rhea > Rhea americana. Next base: position 8,612,728 of record NW_028187088.1, read on the forward strand.
ACTTTGTGTCCTACTTCATTGTGTAATGAATAGGCTTTGTGCTGAAGGTCTGTAGATATGCCCATTTTTTGTTTGTTTAGGAGCATTTTTGCCAAAATGGTCCTAGCTTTGCTTTTAAACTTTAATGCCAGTGTCACAAAGCTCCTTGCAGATTTCTAAATCCTGCTACTTCAGTACCCAAACCTTGCTCTTTTATGCACAACTTCTCTCATTTTTGAAACAGCAGGGCTATTAGAAATCTGAAGGAAGCACAGTTTCTTTTAAAAATAGTCGGGGATAAGGCCTTTGAGGAAAATTGACAGCTCAGACCTAAATTTTGCGGAGAGTGTGCTTTGTAGATCTTTATCATTATATGGGTTATCCAGCCTCTGTTACTATAATGCTTTGGTCATCTATTGGAATGAATTTAATAGCAGATGTGAACAGTTTTCAACATTTCTTACTTCTTATTTGTTAAGAAGTATTGCAGACTGATTTTCTTTTTTCATCAGTATAACTAGGAATTTATAACTCTTTCTATAATGATTTCATATTAACAAATAATTTTATCCTGTGGTTCAGGATTTCAGTTCATTTACAGTATGGATTTATCCGTACATTAAATGGCTTATCCTTGAAAAGCAAGGGAGGTGGTTAACTCAGTCATCACTATTGAATAATATATATGTGCAGCCGTATAATTTTTAACAAGCCTTCAGCACAGGCCAGACTGTCAGTCTGCTCTGATTGTTCAGGTGGATAAGCTTGACTTGCTTCATCCGAGCAATGCAAAGCAGTTGGAGCATGAAAGACATTCAAGCCTGTCATTAAAAAAAAAGAATGATAAAGCTTTATTTTGATAATTCTATGTATTTATAATATATAAGGAGAACAAATTCACTGCCTGCATACAAATTCCGCTCACCTAAATAGAGAACCATGGATTTTTTTTTTTTTTTGAGTCTTCAGCTATAAATATATTGTATGTTTATCTACAGAGAATGTTCTTGTGTTGATGGTGAGCCTGTATGTGGAAGTTGACTCAGAGTTTGTATAACGAGGCAGGTTACTAGCAATTGCAAGACAAGTGTAATATTGGCGCAATTTGTCTCTTACTATTCATGAAAATTGGGTTTTATTGTGTTTTTAGCAGGGTTTTTAAAATCAGGTGTTTTAACTGAGTGTGGCGCTCTTCCCAGAAAGGGTAATTCAGTCATTATTAGTTTATTGTCTGTGTTCACTTTTTGTTCTGCATAGTTCTGTTTTCTGTGTTTTTTGTAACATGCCATATCTGTGCATATAAATGTTCATTGTTTAATGAGTGATGTTAATGCATATATGCGGATATGTGTATATATCTTCCTGCCCTTGGGGCCATTTCCTGCATCTGATATGCTCATTTAACTAAGCTTAACTGAGCATTATATGTTTACGCTATATCAAGCATGGTACGTTGTCCTTGTGGAGGCCGTTTTGAATCTGAAGAACAGTATCCTTGCCAAGGACATTAGTTGGCTGTAACTGATCCAAAAGTCAGCTGGCTAAATGTACTTTTACCTCTTGGTGCCACTGTGAATAGGACCTTTTCACTCTATGCTTTTCCTCTCTTACGTTTAGTTTCTAGTTAGCACAGATGAAACCAAAAACATACATTTCATGCTGATCAATATAATTTGGCTCCTACAATATAATTTAGCTACTATGACATGAATTCACTGCAGTGCTACCAGGTTCATTTAATTTCTATTTGTATTTTTCACTGTGTAAAGAAAGCAGTTCCAAAATAAAACTCGTTCCTAATGGAAGCCCTAAACCATGTTTTAAATACTTAAAAAAAAATTGCAGTGAAATCCATGCCTTACTGTTGGATATATTCATCAAAAGGCTATTGACATTTTTTCTCTGTATATCCAAGTTATTACTTCATTGTTGGATGGAATGGCAAAAATTGGCATCATCTTTTGAAGTTCTCCAGTAAAATCAATTAGACTTCTGGCTGTTTCTAACTAAATGGATATGCAGGTGACACATGACATCTTTAAGTCATGTTACCAGATATATTTTGCTGCAGTCTATTAACACTTTGGGCTTTGGAATCCACTATTTTCAATTAACTGAAACAGCTATTTAAATCTCTTTAAAATGTTGATACCAAATGTTCTCTGTCTTTATCTTATTTTATGACAAGTTTTAATGTGGTTTCATAACTTACTGATTTTTACCATCAAATATATAGGAATATTCAATACTGTGCTTCTCATCTCATAAAATAGGCAAAGCAGAAGTGAGTCCCTCTTTAAATTAGACATGCTGATATTTTAGCTCTGTAATAGAGCAGTTCCTTGAGATGTTCTGATCTATGGAGTAAGCTCACCAGCAATTCTTTAATCAAGACTAGTGTCCCTAATTGTAAGTATCTCTCTGTCTGCACTTTGTAGGGCTGTGAAATGTTATAGAGGCACCTTATAGTGGTGGTTCCAAAGCCTACTAAAGTATCATTCCCTCTGACTTCTTCAGGTTTTGGATCAGGCCCTTCTTTACCCAAGAAATAGTGCAAGTATTTTTAGTTTGGCCATGTTTGTGGCCCAAAATACATCTAAAGTGTATCCTAGATGTTTGTTTCCTTCAAAGTTGGATAATCAACAAGACAGAAGTATGATGATTTCTGTGTTTATAAGACCTTTCTTTTTCTCTTTTGAAATGTTTAAAATGTGTGTTTCTTTTAATGAATAAGTACTTCATGAATCATCAGACCTTTCTAAGTGTGCTTTTTGTGAAATATGTAATGAAAGAAAGGAACTGAGTATGTGTGTATTCTGCTTCTACCCATTCCCATTTCTGCTATTTTACTAACCCATTGTTTAGCTGCTAAGTAGATTTAATGAGGAATTATTTAAGGCATTCACAGAAACCATTTGAGAAAATAACGTAAAAGCATCATGATATAAAAAGTGTGAAAAAGCCTACAGAGCTGGCAAGAAATCTCTTTATGTTCTTAGTCCCTAGTGGGATAAAAAATGCAGTTCACTGACTTTTGTTAATGACTAGGAAAAAATCTTGTTTTGTACAGCAAGGGACAAGATTGACATTTAGCATTGCTGCAGTGCTTTGAGCTATCTGTCATGTTATCGCTGAAGCACAGGGACTGGTGGGGGAGACAGCCCCTTAGGCTGAGGATAGTTCAGGTGCAAAAGGAATGTACAAATCAAGTCAATTAAAATTAGCGAAAAGCAGTCTAGTGCCCCTCTGTAGGGCAGTAGGTTAAAAAGGGAGAAAAGTCGAGGCGGGGGGAAGGCATAAAAATGACTTAGTGGCACAAATTTGAAAGGAGAAAACACTAGGGATGATTCACTAGAGATTTTTGTGGAAGTATATCACTCGCAGTGTTTCTATGGGCAAGACTTTATGAACACAGTATAAAGAAGATGGTACAGTTAGAAGTGAGGCTTTTCATATTGAAAGGAAAAGAGGGAGAAGTTTTTTAGAGGAAGAAAAATCAGCTAGTCCCTTTCATGCTTTGCTTCTCTTCTCAGGCTATGTTCATTCCCAGGTCTGGCTTTCCAGCTGCACCCAGTCCTGCTCGCCCATAGCCTAGCCCACGTTGTTTTAGGTCAAGCCTTTGCCTGACCGCCGTTCCCTAGTTACGGACTATTCACCCTATTCACCCTTTTCCCTTGAGTGTTTTTTCTACTTGCTTCATCTGCCCCTGGGAAGGCAGTGCCCCCATCTAGGGTGCTCTCGCAGCCTTTTCCCTCCCTTTCCTGCCTGTTTCAGTTTCTGTTCCCTGGCTCCACAAGCAGTGCCAGTCTGCCCCCAGCCTTCAGACTCTCCTTGTGCGCGGCGACTGTTCAAAACTCATCTCAGAAAATGATTCAGCTCTGCGGGGAAGATAGCACAGCCCTCACTGCATGGGTGCCAATTCCTTTCTGCTCGAAGGAGATGGTATGCTCCACACCTCAGGATAGGGGTGACTAGGGAAGGCCACATACTTGCTAATGACTCCTGCCCATATGCAGCATGTTTCAGAGCAGGAAATGAGCTCCTGAGTGCTTTTGAGAGATAATCTCTTACCTCTTCCATAGTGAGGGGAAAAGGGACATATACGTGCATTTTGCAGAGGTCATTCTTCATCCATRTTGGCTAGGTACCTGTCACGTAATGTCCTCTTGTTACTGTGGAGCAGAAGGACCTGGCGTTCTACTCCTAAGATCAGCAGATCTACCTATCCATGTGCTGTTTTTCCTTAACACAGAAAATAAGTAAATGTACATCACTCTTAAACCTCAGCTATGATATGTAGTGAAGAACGTGGATGATAGCAGCTGCAGATGTGCCTGGAAGCAGATTAAGCTATGCTGTAGAAGTAACCAAATAGCTTTATGCTACCTGGGCATCCTGTAGAAGCAATGTGTGCAGGTCTGTGACTTTTTTTTTTTTTTTTAAGTAAAATAAAAGTCCTTTTGTTCTGTTGTTCTTGAGCTGAAGCAGTTCTGGCATAGGATGATTCCAGTCTGCAAGAGATCCTTCACACAGTCTTTATTTCTTTCAAAAGAAAAAAAAAAAGAGGCATATGCTAAGCTTCCCAAAATATAATGTTTCAAGTTGTAAGACAACCACACAAAGATGGAATACCGAGAGGCTGGATTATTGGAAAACTGGAGTATTGAGAAATGAGTCAACTGCAAGGACGGGTTGTGACAATAAGGCCGAGCATTAAATCTCAAAATGTGAAATTTTTAGCTGCTTAGCCTCTTCCTGAAGGGTAAACAGCTGATAGGAGGAAGAGGCCTGTGTCAGAAGCTTGGGAATATAGGAGCAGTTGGACTTTCCTGGGCAGTCTCTGGAAGAAAAAGGGAGAACATGCAGAGGTGACAGGAGATCTTAGATATATTCTCCTGTTAACCTATTGCTTATTGGTGCAATATGTAGATATTGCTGATTCCTTCAGCTGTGTGCAGACGTGAGAGTTCAGGGGTACACTCACATCTCTAATCTTTGTTCTTCAAATAATTTTTTTAGAAGACTAAAATACGTGTTGTTGAAGAAAGCCTTCCCCCACGCACCACTGAAACAACTGCTACCCAGACAGTGGGGACACTCCAGAGACTGAGTACTGAAAAAGAGACCTGTTGGCACCTGGCTAAGGTTTTTTTTTTTTTTTTTTTTTTTTTTTTTTTTTTTTTTTTTTTTTTTGGCTCCCTGGGTGCTAGCAGCTGGTCTCGTGGGGGAATGGCACTGTACCATGCTCCCTCTATGCTGTTGGCTTTGCTGCCAGGACAACCAGAGTCAGTCCTCCTTCAAAAGGAGGACACAACCAGTGTGGTGGCTTTTTCCAGGAATATCCTGCAGAAACACACAGCTGCACCCACTTTGCATTTGAGAGACATGCTAGCTGAGGCTCTGCATGTGCAGAAGTTCCTGTGTTAGCTCCAGACCTAAACTGACCCTGGAGGCAGGAGCAGGGAGAGACTTTTCTAATCTTTGACCTTACCATTGTTCATGTGTTTTTTTTTTTTTTTTTTTTT